>NC_139228.1:54328316-54819670 GCF_055691185.1 Crinia signifera
TACCCCCCCTCCCGCAAGTCGCGGCACCCCCCGTGACCCCCCACCTCCCGCAATTCGCGGCAACCCCCCACCGGAACCCCTGTGAACCCCGCCCTCCCGCGATTCGCGGCACCCACCCCCGCGACCCCCCCCTCCCGCAATTCGCGGCACCCCCCCGTGATTCGCGGCAGCTCCAGAATTAAATTGCACATGGAAAACACTGACATGGCTATGGTCGACAATGAAAAAGGTTGACATGAGTTTTTGAAGTTTTTTTGTCATTTTTTGAATATTTTCATATTCATTCTCATGTGTCGACATGGACACCAATGAAGTGCCACACTTATGTCAACATTTACATGTGTTGACCTTTCTGTGTTGATTTTTTTCTTGTGGCGATTCGCGTCACACCCCCCGCAACCCCCCCTCCGGCGATTCGCGGCACCCCGGCACCCCCGCGACCCCCCCCCCCTCCCGCAATTCGCGGCAACCCCCACCGGAACCCCATGAACCCCGCTCTCCCGCGATTCGCGGCACCCACCCCCCGCAACCCCCCCCCTCCCGCGATTCGCGGCAGCCCCAGGATTAAATGGCACATGCAAAACACTGGCACGGCTATGGTCGACAATGAAAAAGGTTGACATGAGTTTTTGAAGATTTATTTCATTTTTTGAATGTTTTCATATTCATTGTCATGTGTCAACATGGACACCAATGAAGTGGCACACTTATGTCAACATTTACATGTGTTGACCTTTCTGTGTTGATTTTTTCTTGTGGCGATTCGCGTCACACCCCCCGCAACCCCCCTCCCGCGATTCGCGGCACCCCCCTGACCCCCCACCTCCCGCAATTCGCGGCAAACCCCCACCAGAACCCCTGTGAACCCCGCCCTCCCGCGATTCGCGGCACCCAACCCCGCGACCCCCCCCTCCCGCAATTCGCGGCACCCCCCGTGATTCGCGGCAGCTCCAGAATTAAATTGCACATGGAAAACACTGACATGGCAGAGAACCAGCCCAGTGAGCCCACAGACAGTGCCAGACACCCACTGCCTTACCATGTTGCCCAGCACTGCTACTCCACAGCCACCAGGTGAGCGCCCCCCTCCCGCGATTTGCGGCAAAACCTCCCCCCCCCGCGCGCCCCCCCCCTCCCGCGATTCGCGGCAAAAACACCCGCTCCCCTGCGACCCCCCCTACCGCGATTCGCAGCAAAAAACACCCCCGCGACCCCCCCTCCCGCGATTCGCTGCAAAAAGAACCCCCCCACGACCCCTCCCGCAATTCGCGGCATAACCACCACCCCGCGACCCCCCCTCCCGCGAATCGCGGAAAAAACACCCCCCCCGCGACCTCCCTCCCGCGATTCGCGGCAAAAAGAACCCCCCCGCGACCCCCCCTTGCACGATTGGCGGCACCCCCCCTGCGACCCCCCTCCCGCGATTCGCGGCACCCCCCCCCCCCGCAATTCGCAGCAGCCCCAGAATTAAATTGCACATGGAAAACACTGACATGGCTATGGTCGACAATGAAAAAGGTTGACATGAGTTTTTGAAGATTTATTTTTAATTTTTTTAACTTTTTCATATTCATTGTCATGTGTCGACATGGACACCAATGAAGTGGCACACTTATGTCAACATTTACATGTGTTGACCTTTCTGTGTTGATTTTTTCTTGTGGCGATTCGCGTCACCCCCCCCCCGCAACCCCCCTCCCGCAAGTCGCGGCACCCCCCGTGACCCCCCACCTCCCGCAATTCGCGGCAACCCCCACCGGAACCCCTGTGAACCCCGCCCTCCCGCGATTCGCGGCACCCACCCCGCGACCCCCCCCTCCCGCAATTCGCGGCACCCCCCCGTGATTCGCGGCAGCTCCAGAATTAAATTGCACATGGAAAACACTGACATGGCTATGGTCGACAATGAAAAAGGTTGACATGAGTTTTTTGAAGTTTTTTTGTCATTTTTTGAATATTTTCATATTCATTCTCATGTGTCGACATGGACACCAATGAAGTGCCACACTTATGTCAACATTTACATGTGTGACCTTTCTGTGTTGATTTTTTTCTTGTGGCGATTCGCGTCACACCCCCCGCAACCCCCCCTCCGGCGATTCGCGGCACCCCGGCACCCCCCCGCGACCCCCCCCCCTCCCGCAATTCGCGGCAACCCCCCACCGGAACCCCCATGAACCCCGCTCTCCCGCGATTCGCGGCACCCACCCCCCGCAACCCCCCCCCCTCCCGCGATTCGCGGCAGCCCCAGGATTAAATGGCACATGCAAAACACTGGCACGGCTATGGTCGACAATGAAAAAGGTTGACATGAGTTTTTGAAGATTTATTTCATTTTTTGAATGTTTTCATATTCATTGTCATGTGTCAACATGGACACCAATGAAGTGGCACACTTATGTCAACATTTACATGTGTTGACCTTTCTGTGTTGATTTTTTCTTGTGGCGATTCGCGTCACACCCCCCGCAACCCCCCCTCCCGCGATTCGCGGCACCCCCCTGACCCCCACCTCCCGCAATTCGCGGCAAACCCCCACCAGAACCCCTGTGAACCCCGCCCTCCCGCGATTCGCGGCACCCAACCCCGCGACCCCCCCCTCCCGCAATTCGCGGCACCCCCGTGATTCGCGGCAGCTCCAGAATTAAATTGCACATGGAAAACACTGACATGGCTATGGTCGACAATGAAAAAGGTTGACATGAGTTTTTGAAGTTTTTTTTTTCATTTTTTGAATATTTTCATATTCATTCTCATGTGTCGACATGGACACCAATGAAGTGCCACACTTATGTCAACATTTACATGTGTTGACCTTTCTGTGTTGATTTTTTCTTGTGGCGATTTGCGTCACACCCCCCCCCACCCCCCCCCCCCCCACAACCCCCACTCCCCGCGATTCACGGCACACACACACACACCTCCCCCGCGATTCTCGGCACCCCACCCCGTGACCCCCCCTCCCGTGATTCACGGCACACCCCCGCGACCCCCCTCCCATGATTCACCGCAACCCCCGCCCCGTAACCCCCCCTCCCGCGATTCGCGGCACCCACCCCCGCGACCCCCCTCCCGCAATTCGCGGCACCCCCCCGCGATTCGCGGCAGCTCCAGAATTGAATTGCACATGGAAAACACTGACATGGCTATGGTCGACAATGAAAAAGGTTGACATGAGTTATTGAAGTTTTTTTTTTCATTTTTTGAATGTTTTCATATTCATTCTCATGTGTCGACATGGACACAATGAAGTGCCACACTTATGTCAACATTTACATGTGTTGACCTTTCTGTGTTGATTTTTTCTTGTGGCGATTCGCGTCACACCCACCCCCCCACCCCACCCCCCGCAACCCCCACTCCCGCGATTCACGGCACACACACACCCCCCCGCGATTCTCGGCACCCCACCCCGTGACCCCCCTCCCGTGATTCACGGCACACCCCCCGCGACCCCCCTACCATGATTCGCCGCAACCCCCGCCCCCGTAACCCCCCCTCCCGCGATTTGCGGCAACCCACCCCGCGACCCCCCGCCCGCGATTCTCTGCAATCCCTCCCCTCCCGCGATTCGCAGCATCCACCCCCCACAACCCCCCTCCTGCAATTCGCGGCACCCCCCGCGACCCCCCCTCCTGCAATTCGCGGCACCCTCCGCGACCCCCTCCCGAGATTCGCGGACACCTAAGTTGCAATACAGGGCATCTTTCATACAATTCTAACCATATTTCTCATATACAAACGTTCACAAATTAAGGGGGCGCGGCCCCTTACGACGGTGTGAAGAGCGCCCGTAGGGCGCGATGAATCACCTAGTTGGTATATATTTGTCTTGTTCTAATGCTCTGTTTGGCTGCAGGTTGGTCTATACTTGTTTTCATACTAATTCTCTGATTGGCTGCAGGTTGGTCTATACTTGTCTTGTTCTAATGCTCTGATTGGCTGCAGCTGGTTCTATTTCTATGTACAGAAATAAAATAATTCATACTGGTGAAGTTTGGGATACATTTATTAGGTTGATTTAATAACTTCTTGTCTGAAAATCTAGTTCCTTTCCTCTATATTTGTGTCCAGAGAAATGTGGTTCTATGTTTCCAAACTGTATCACATGTAAGATATTTAATTGGAATGGAGAACTGATACCGCTCTGCCAATATACACAATATGGAAATGATAGCTGAGGTTTCTGCAGAATTGGACACTGAATGTGTTTGTCTCGGGAGCACGTCCTTGGATTTGGCGACAGTTCTAAGCCGGCCAATGAAAGATAAAAGCCAACATGCGCTCCAATGACAGCCTGGCGGACATGAGGAGCCCCAATGCTAATGTGATACAGTGTCTGTGAGAACTGACTCCCATCAGCAGCCTGTGTGCCTGGATGAGAGGAAGAGTTGCAGCCCTGATTGTACAGGAGGATGCCTTATGCGGACATTATAGTACAGGGGCATGCTTCACCTCATGCCTCACATGCATTCCCAGCAGCTGAGCAGGGACTGATCCTTCAAGCAGTACTGGGGACACAGTTACCCTGCCTGTGACGTAGGTGCTGCAATTAGAACCTGGAATGCAGCTGCTGGGCACAGCATCACGGGTACAGCACTTGATATATGTGGGAGAATTGCACATCTTTGCAATGGCTAAGAGATAGCCACTCAGACCCTTCACTAGGGGGAGGTAAATGGACACTGTGATATCCAGATCTACAGTAGCTAAGGCTACACTTAGCACAGTCATACTGCTGCCTCTAACACAGGGTTGGATATCGCACCAATGAGTATTAAACCTTTGGATAACACACTACTGGATAACAAACTTCCCAACATGACCCTCTCCATGAGGGACACAATTTTCTGCTCCTGGACTTTCCTCTTCATGCATGAATACCAGTGGTGCAAGTAAGCAGGTACGGAGTACCTTTAAGAAATTTGTTGCTGGTACGCCGTACCACCCCTCATCCCCTGCTGTTCTTCTCCCACCCCTCCAGCGGCTGCTGCTGAGAGGTAAAGGAGAATGCAGAGCAGCGCCACAGGTTTCCCCCACCCACCTGGTGGCTCTGGCCCATTTCAAATACAGCGCAGCTCCTGAGCCAATCAGAGCTCACGTACAAGCAGCCAGGGTGATTGGCTGCCTGGCCATGAGCTCTGATTGACTCACGAATCGGTGCCATATTTAAAATGGCCGAACACTGCTGAGGGGTGAGTAAAGCCTGCGGCACTGCGCAGCCTGGGGCAGGGCCTGGGAGTAACTGCCAGTGGAACCTGCACATGACAGTGCTGTTGTGTGTGGGCAACGATAATGTAATTCCCGCTTGGGAAATAAGCATGTAAACCCTTCCCATTCCTTGGGCAATGAGCTTGTAATCACCCCATGGCAACAAGCATGGAACCCCCATGGCAACAAGCATTAAACCCCCTGTGTCAACAAGCACAAAATTCCTGGCATCGAGCACGCAGCTCCTAGCAACTAGCATGTAGGTAAGCAGCACTTATGTGACATAATATGTAATAGGCATTACGGTGTGTGACATAATGTAATGGGCATTATGGTATAATAAGTAATGGATATTACTGTATGGGGCATACTGTGAAGTGGACATTACGGTGTGGGACACAATGTGTAATGGGCATTAATGTGTGGGGCATAGTGTGCAATGGGCTTTACGGCATATGCTATAATGTGTACGATTCATTATGGTGTGTGGCATAATGTGGCCATGCCCCTATTGTCATGTAATCCCTCATCTAGTTTCATATGACCACACCCCCTCAGGCCACATGGCCACGCCCACTTTTGGCAAACAATTATAGAGCCACTAACAAATAATTTCTACTAGCACCACTGATGTTGAACATGTTAATTGACGGTGTTTCAACACAGGTGATGGTAATTATAAATTAAGAGGGAATTGCAGGAGCAGAGTATTGTGTCCCCCTGGAGAGGGTCATTTTTGGAGGTATGGATAATACACTGTTGGGTAACACACCAGTGGATAACACACTATTGGATAATACACCAGTGGATAACACACTAGTGGATAATATAATACACTATTGTGTAATACACTAGTGGATAATACACCAATGTATAATGCACTGTCACATCTATGCCTAAATTCATAGCATTGGTGACTTATCTCTGCCATTTGTCCTGAACCTTAAGCGCAACAGAATCTGCTGCACTATATAAGAAACTGTAAATAAATAAATAAATAACCTTGAGTGTTCTCTGATAGGCTGCATTCTGTGCTGATTAGCCACCTGTGGGACCTCATCAGGCTCACAGAGCCTGTGGCCAATTACCATCCATTCAGGGGTATAAAGCCAGCCCTTGAGCACTGAGGATTTGCTAGATCTGCCCACTGCTTCAATCTCGATCACCTGCAGTGCACTCTACTCTGTTGAGCTTCCTCCTTGGTACATTCTGGTAATCCCATTAATCTGTTCCTGTTGTGTTCTGCTGATCGCGGAAGCCAAACCCAAGGTACCACTCTATAACAGCGTGACTAGCATGAATTCTCCCAGCACTCAGTGTTATTATCAAGCTGGCCTGCATTCTCCCAGCTCACCCACAAGTAGTCCTGGGAGCTACTGTACTGTGACTGGCCTGCATTCCCCCAACACACCCTGCAGTGCAGAACATCCCAAGCATTCTTGTACTGGTTTGTTTTTATTACTGCCAATACTGCTTCTATACCGTCTTGTTGATTCAAGTGTAGAAATAAACCATTTATTGAACTTGTTCCTCTCATTGTTGCTACTGTACTTCCAGTCAGGGTCCATACTTGGGCTTCATGAATGGTGTAATGGTTAGCATTACTGCCTCACAGCACTGAGGTCATGGGTTTAATTCCCACCATGGCCCTAACTGTGTGGAGTTTGTATATTATCCCTGCACTTGTGTGGGTTTACTCCGGGTACTCCGGTTTCCTCCCACAATCCAAAAATATACCGGTAGGTCAATTGGCTTCCAACAAAATTTACCCTACAATGTCTGTGTGTGCGTGTGCATTTTGTAAGCTTCACTGGGGTAGGGACTGATGTGAATGTTCAACTATACTCTGTACAGCGCTGCGGAATATGTGTGCGCTATATAAGAAACTGTTATTAAGAATAATAATAAACACTCCAGTCTTGTCCGGGCTCACAATCACCTAATTATGGCATACTCTTAGAATAATGCACCAGTGGATAATACAGTGTTAGATTACACAATTGGATAATAAACCAAGTGTACAGTACACTATTGGATAATACCATACTGGATAATACACCAGTGGATAATACACCAGTGGATAGTACATTATTAGATAGTACAGTACTGGATATTACACCAGTGGATAGTACACTATTGGATAAAACTGTTCTACAGTCAATCCTGCATTACAGATTTAATTTTAAACATTATGTGGTGAGGCGTAGATCTGTTATACAACACATATTGCACATGCAATACATATACAATACATATTCTAATGTATATTATTAATATTTGTTGGGGGGTGATGGGAGTCAAGCAAAAAAAATAAGTATATCATAGGTGTCTTTATAATGGGTGCTGGATGTGTGGTACATGGGTGGGTCCATGGGTCCAGGAATGCCCCACACCTCACCCCTATTAACAGAAGCATCCCTTCATGGTGTCCGCAAGTGGATTATCTCTTGTATGCAGTCCCAACTTGGCATCTTCAGGAAGATGGCGCCTTTGTTATCTTAAGTGCGTTGGGGAGTTATCTGAGATTGTGCAGGGAGGAAGGGAGGGGAGTGAAGAGTTGGGGAGACTGCACAAGTGGAGGGGGTTTACTGCTATCTGGTTTTAATGACTATAATAATTATGTTGTTTATGTTTATGTGTAAACCACAGTATGCAGAGAGCATGCAATCATTCACACATTCTGCAATGGCTTCAGATGAATTATAATCCCCCCGAGGTATCACATCACCCATCACATCATAATAACATGAGTAAGTAATCCCCATAGCTACGCAGGTGCAACATTTCCTTGTACCCCGCAGGATGTTACAAAGTCAGATGTTAATTTGTAGCCTTGTCCTGTACACCCGGAGTCACAGCTCGGGGGCCGCGGTGGCTTGCTGATAATCAGCAGGTTAGCAGCTCGGTTTAATCAATGCGCAGACCTGAGATAAGACACAATTATTGGTAACAGCAGCAGGCCTCACGCCCGTGCGTCAGTCCAGGCAGCCTTTATCTATTTGTCAATGCAGTTAATTCACCGATGAGACCACAACAGATAATAGATCTGTCCTATCCGGCGTGTCAGGTGCAGATATTGGCCGGACGCGGCAACTGCTAAACCTCAGCCGCTAAAGTTGTAAAGTAAAACAACAGAGATAACATGGACAATAAATTCTCTTATGTGATGTTCTGCAGTCCACGATGGGTGCAATGTGACCGGGGCCGGGACAGATGCTGCGCCCGATTTAGGTTGACTCGGTCCCCAGGTGAGACTGACTTTTATCGGAGAGTGGGCTAAAAATCATTCGATGGTCGGCGACTAGATGACGCTTGGATATAAAAATAATTCTGGGGTTTTGGATTGCATGTAAATCCCCCCTCAAGATTTCAGGTGCCACATCACACAGACGAGTGTATGATGAGGTGAGGTGGGCATTACTGATGGGAATCAATGTTACTATGTTCATTTATTATTAGCCTTTATTCATATGGCGCGACAAGGGATCCGCAGCGCCCAATTATAGAGTACATAAACAAAGAAGGAAACAGTGACTTACAGGTGACTACAATGGCACGTGGTCAGCATCTTAATGGTCAGGATGCCGCCATTCAATATACAGATGCTGGCATTCCAACTGCCATATGGAAACAGGCGGAACCTCAAAAAGGAACAGGATGCTTACACCAGAATACCAACAGTCGGCATCTCGATGGGCAGGCTCATCTGCGGTTAGGTTTAGGCTGCGGGGAAGGCTAGGGTTAGGCAGCGGGGAGGGGAAGGTTAGGGTTAGGCTGCGGGGAGGGGAAGGTTAGAGTTAGGTTGCGCGAGGGGAAGGTTAGGCAGCGGGGAGGGGAAGGTTAGGGTTAGGCTGTGGGGAGGGGAAGGTTAGGGTTAGGCAGCGGTGAGCAGAAGGTTAGGGTTAGGCTGCGGGGAGGGGAAGGTAATGGTTAGGCTGCGCGAGGGGAGGGTTAGGCAGCAGGGAGGGGAAGGTTAGGCTGCGCGCGAGGGGAAGGTTAGGGTTAGGCTGCGCGAGGGGAAGGTTAGGGTTAGGCAGCGGGGAGGGGAAGGTAAGGGTTAGGCTGCGGGGAGGGGAAGGTTAGGGTTAGGCTGCGTGAGGGGAAGGTTAGGGTTAGGCAGCGGGGAGGGCAAGGTTAGGGTTAGGCTGCGCGCGAGGGGAAGGTTAGGGTTAGGCAGCGGGGAGGGGAAAGTTAGGGTTAGGCTGCGCATGAGGGGAAGGTTAGGTTTAGGCTGCGGGGAGGGGAAGGTTAGGGTTAGGTGGAGGGGAAGGTTAGGGTTAGGCAGCGGGGAGGGGAAGGTTAGGGTTAGCCAGCGGGAGGAGAAGGATAGGGTTGGGCTGCGGAGTGGGGACTTAGGTTACGGGGCCACGATACAGTGCCTCAGTTTATGTTATGTCAAACTATAGTGCCTCATTTTGTATTGTGCCACTTCACAGGGCCCAAGTACTTATTTTGTAACATTATAGTGCCCTCTACATTATAATGAGCAGATCAGATTATGATACATTGCAGCGCCCAATCAGTTAAAGCCTTCTGCAGTTTGTATTACTAAGCATCCACTTAAAATCGGAATCCATGCCAAATCTGGCTGTCCAATCGAAGTATGGTGCAAGTATGGAAAAGATGAGGGTTTGTTGCCAAGGCAACTAACCAGGCGCTGACATGGGGTTTGGTACAAGAGCAGCTACTGGGGAGGGCAGAGTACTTCCTCTGTAGAAACACAAGAAAAAAGGGGGGAAAGTAGCGCTGTACACCACTGAGCAATATAGAAACAAATTTAATGTTAATAAACAAGAACGTAAAATCAAACTTTAAAACAATAAGTACCTCTGACCAAATAAATCTTTGCTTAGGATCTGTTCCTATATTGCTGCCAATAAAGTCCCCATACAGTTGACTCCAAATGATAGTCTCTCAATGTAGAAAGTTAGTATATTTACCACAATTTGATCACTTGAGGAATTATTCCAGTTTGTAAAGCATTGCAGCCATATCCTCCATGCTGGTGATGTTCGAAGGTGGTGGAGATAGAATGGAGTATTGGTGATAGTGTTAGGATGGCTCTTTGGCTGGGCAGCTCGTCCGGATCTGGATGGGGTGCAGAAGGTGCTAAGTCCAGAGTCTCTGGGTGAGATTTAATAGGATGAGAGATTCAGAAAGTGAGAGATTTGGTAAGAAATCTCCAGTTTTTTAAAAGCGGCAATCATTTACAATGCAAAATCAAACTGATTTTGCAGTGTAAATGATTGCCGCTTTAAAAAAACTGGAGATTTCTCACCAAATCTCTCACTTTCTGAATCTCTCATCCTATTAAATCTCACCCACAGTGCCTAACGTTTCCTTGTAGCCAGGTACAGCTTTGTCAAAGGTAACTTATTGGCTGCAATAAAGGAACAGATCCTAAGCAAAGATTTATTTGGTCAGAGGTGCCTATTGTTTTTAAGTTTGATTTTACGTTCTTGTTTTTTAACATTAAATTTATTTATATATTGCTCATTGGTGTACAGCAAACCTACAGGGCCTGGCCGGCACAGAGTATTCTACAAATAAATGTCATGTGCAGCTCTGCTCTGTCCCCCGAGGAGCCGGGGTCCGGCGCTGTCTGGCGGTAAATCCGCCTCTGCACCCACCTCTCCCGCGGTCCTGCACCTCAAGCCGGTGGCTTAAATGTACTGCACTGACAGCTGTGTGGTGGTCTAGGAGAATTGTCCCCACAGTACCCCCAGTGCCCACCAAGCCCCCGCGGGGTCGGAGGGAGGGACTTTTGTACCCCACAAGGTATATGCAAATATAAGTCTGCTAAAATGGTGTAAAGATCTCAGACCATCGCACATTAATAGACATCAGTTATGGAAATCCCAGCTACATGTAATACATACAAATATAATATGAGACTTAGATTAGTACCGAGGGACACAAAGGAATTCATTGTCCACAATCAGGACCACAACCGTCCGCGCTCTGAATATCCGGACGCGCTGACCTTCTTTGTGCCATCAGCTGTGGGAATTGTGTGTCTGGAGTCTTCCTGGCATTGTGAGAGCGGGAGATTTCATCTGCGAGTGCCAGGGGGCAGGAGATAAGGCGGATCGCTGCGAGGAAGCCACAGGACGGGGAACACACACTAATTGTTGTATGGTAACATGGAGAAATCTTCAATATTTACTTCTGTGTAATTAGGAATTCTTTATTTTCAAGTAGATAAAGTGCATAACACAGACACAAATGTATATACCCAGAACATATATACAATATTATATACTTACAGTTTATATCTGATTGCTTCGCTCTCTCACTTGGGGGTGTCAGCTGTCACGTTTGGCAACACTTGCAGGGACTAATGCTTATCCCTGTCATGTGCTCCATTTTCTGTCAGGGCTCCTGCTTATTGCACATGCAAGGAGGTCATTGCCCGGTGAGGGTTCCAGCAGAAGGTTGCAAAGGACTACTGCCTTCTTTAGTGGTAGCTGGTGGGCCAATCTACCGAATGCTCTTTGGCTTTCTGTATCAGTGTGTCAACAGCCTCATGTCACCGCTCTGTGCTGCAGGGGACCCTGCTCCTTCTGCTATGTAACTCTCAGTCTGTGGCTCTCTATATCACTGTGACATCTGCCTCACATCACTGCTCTGTGCTGCTGGGCACCCTGTTCCTCCCGCTATGTAACTCTCAGTCTGTGGCTTCCTGTATCAGTGTGACAGTGGCCTCACATCGCTGTTCTGTGCTGCTGGGGACCCTGCTCCTCCCACTATGTAACTCTCAGTCTGTGGCTTCCTGTATCAGTGTGACAGCAGCCACACATCACTGCTCTGTGCTGCTGGGGACCCTGTTCCTCCCGCTATGTAACTCTCAGTCTGTGGCTTCCTATATCAGTGTGACAGCTGCCTCACATCGCTGTTCTGTGCTGCTGGGGACCCTGCTCCTCCCACTATGTAACTCTCAGCCTGTAGCTTCCTGTATCAGTGCATTGCATGTTATATGGTAACATCATGCACACATAAATTGCTATTATCTTAATAACAAACTCAGTAATCACTCAAATACACAAGTTCCTGCCTCATCATCAGCACATGAAATCATCTCATGAAATACTTTGTGCTGCTGTGAACGTTGTGCTGATCAGACTTATATGAAGACAGAATACAATAAGGGGCTCAGTCCATGTCAAACACACCTATGAGACTGATGTCTTTGTTGCGTGAGCCAAGTGTTATTATGCGCTGGCACAAGTATGTATGCAGGATATTCTGAGGAATGATTCTGTGAGCAGTTCTGGTCTGTGTCCTCTGAGGGATAAATAAGCAGCGCAGGACACGCCGCCCAGAACCTGCAGCGCCGCTGTTATCCTTGGAATGGGGAGAACCTGGACAGAAGGAACTGATGGCAGATGCGATAACAAGAGGGGAATATTCACTGTACACAGGGTTTATTTTCCTATAAATCTGCAGGAAGATTTATGGAGTTATTCAGCCCGTCCCGCATCTGCTGCCTGTGCAACTCTGCATTTAGGAACAGGAGTGAGTCGGAGTCTGACCAGAGTTCTGTTGAAGATGGGATGTTTCCCATAGCAACCAATCATATTACTTACTTATTTAGCACCTTTTAGAAGATAATAGATATAGGGCCAGATGCACTAAGCTTCAAAAGTGATAAAATGGAGAGTGATAAACAGCCAGCCAATCAGCTCCTACCTGCCATGTCACAGACTGTGTTTGAAAAATGTCAGAAAGGAGCTGATTGGTTGGTTGTTTATCACTCTGCATTTTATCACTTTTGAAGCTTAGAGAATCTGGACCCTTATCTGGTTGCTATAGGCACTATTATAAAACATAATATTAACTTGGACCCTACTGTGGCTCAGAAAATTAACTAAGGCCCAATTACAGGGCAGAAAACAAGGGCCCCTTTAATATGATGCTATAGTGTCCCCAAAGATCTGGTTACACCGTATAGGTACCAGTCAGCCCCTTACACATGACACACATTATTAATGTCCTTATAACTATAATGCCCCTTACACATTATGCCAACCTTTATTAATGCCCTTCATACACATAATGACACACATAATGCCCCTTACACATTTGTTGTCTAATATTAATGCCCTTATACACCTGACACACATAATGCGCATTACACATATGTTGCATATTATTAATGCCCTTATATACATGACACACATAATGCCCCTTACACACATGTTGCACATTATTAATGCCCTTATACACAAAATGACACACATAATGCCCATTACATATATGTTGCACATTATTAATGCCCTTATACACATGACACACAGAATGCCTGTTACACATATGTCGCACCTTATTAATGCATTTATACATGACACACATAATGCCCCTTACACATATGGCGAACACTATTGCACAACCAACCCACCCGCAGACAGCACTCGCACAGCCGCTAACACTGTGACCTCTGCCTCTGCTACGATACAGATGTTTCCTCCTACATCTTGCCTCAATAGGCCATGCAGCTCCTGGCCAGTTCTGCTAATGTTGGGTGCATTTTTTTGCTGAAAATTCATCTTATTTGCATTGTTATGTGACCAGGATACACAAGGAGCTTCCGATGATTAATATGATATGCGGCATGCCTATATTCTGTGTGCGACTGTGGCTGTACCTGCATACGGAATGGGGTGGTTTGACCGAGTGGTTTAAATGCAAAGAAGCCGCTTAGGGGCTTGATGGTTCGCTACATGTTCTATTCTCCCTCTTTGGGGGTCATGGTCCCCCACAAGGGAAAATACAGTAGCCCCTGTTAGTCAGGATCCCTACTGCATTATGATGTGACACCTCTGTACAAGCACGCTGCATTATGATGTGACACCTCTGTACAAGCACGCTGCATTATGATGTGACAGTGTGAGAGAATGATCTAATCCAACCCTAATCCACGCAGAACCCCCCTCCCCTGACCACCGCACCTTATTTCCCCTTAAGGCGTCTATACATTTATTTGGCTTGAACCTTAGCATACACTTTAAGCTAGCTTAACTAAAGAATAACTCACACTGACACAATAAAGACACGGACACCAAAGCAATTAGATTTAAAGGGCATAGTATATTTACTATGTGGTATGACCCTTCTTCGTAAAGGGCTGGCAATAAGGCGTCACGGCGCCCAGCTTTAGTCACATCAAAAATGGCGGCGACTTAAACGCCCCAACTGACTGATATTAACATGGGGACGACTGAGACGGCCCCATCCGACTAAGGCACACCCTAACGCTGGGAAGTCTCACCACCCCTTCTCTGGCTGGTGTGGACACTCCGCTGACGAAGTGCCCACAGCGCCCCCCCGCAAAGGCAGGACACCCCGCCATCTTTCCCGGGGGTAGTGCCTCCCAGCGCCCTCTCATGCCACAAGTGACCGCTGGACCGTGACGCCCTACCGCCCCAGTTCTGATAATGGTAAATGTACCAATGAATTGACTATAAATTTGAAATGCCAAAGGCAAGGGAGGGTGGGTGGGGCTGAAGAACTTTTCCAAGAGGAAGCATTTCCTGTAAGGACCTGCCTATATACCCCTCTCCTAAGCTCACGCCCCTAAGCTCACCCATAGGCTAACCACTAAACTGAAACCAACTTTAGGCAACTAGCAGTCATTAACTCTTTCCTGCCAACCCAAAAAATGTAAGCCTCTTAAGTACGCTCTGGCTTAGGCAGCCCTCGCTTTATCTAAGGCGTCTATACATTTATTTGGCTTGAACCTTAGCATACACTTTAAGCTAGCTTAACTAAAGAATAACTCACACTGACACAATAAAGACACGGACACCAAAGCAATTAGATTTAAAGGGCATAGTATATTTATTATGTGGTATGACCCTTCTTCGTAAAGGGCTGGCAATAAGGCGTCACGGCGCCCAGCTCTAGTCACATCAAAAATGGCGGCGACTTAAACGCCCCAACTGACTGATATTAACATGGGGACGACTGAGACGGCCCCATCCGACTAAGGCACACCCTAACGCTGGGAAGTCTCACCACCCCTTCTCTGGCTGGTGTGGACACTCCGCTGACGAAGTGCCCACAGCGCCCCCCCGCAAAGGCAGGACACCCCGCCATCTTTCCCGGGGGTAGTGCCTCCCAGCGCCCTCTCATGCCACAAGTGACCGCTGGACCGTGACGCCCTACCGCCACCGCCAGGCTCTTAAGAGATTAACTAGATGAGCTCTAAGAGCCGCCGCATGCCACCCGCGAAGACCTACCCTAAACTAAAACTGAACTATACCTCAACAAAACCCCCTATCCTTATTGAAGGGGAGCCTGAAAGAAAAGTTCCTAACCGTTAGAAATTATACATTGCATTGATTAGTATGACAAGGTAAGTTAGTACAATGGACCCAAGTGAAGTCGAAAACTTGATAAAAACCTCTCGTGTGTCCCGGAAGGGGGAGGTGGGCCGAATTGAAATTAATAAGGACCCACGGAGGTAAAAATTGCAAGAAAGTCCTTCACACCCCTGATTCCGGAACACTAGCTGTTCCAAAACCAGCGGGTAAACAGCGTTTTTGGGTCAGCGCCACAGGCGCACTACATCCAAATCTTATCTACCTTAAATAAATCCTAATTGCAGCGGACTTCCATCATCCCCATTGCCTGAACGGAAGAGTCAGGAAGCCTGCTGGCCGCTGCGCAGGTAGCTGCCCGCACAGGCAGTTTCAGCACTAAATATTGCAGCCGCCGCAAGGCCTGCGGCGGCGACGCCAAAAGTGGATCATCACCAAAAACCCAGGATAATATCCAGGGCCTTTTTGCAAAGCTGGTACTGTCTGAATACCTAGAGGAGGAATTCCGCTTCCCATCGGCCGAAGCGTGAGGGAAGCCTGCACGGAAACCAGTTTATCTCTTGACAGCACGTGGTGGGGGGCGTCAGGACTGCATCCAACCCGGCTGATGGCAGGGATCCAGAAGACTCCACTGGATCCAGGGGAACACCTCGGAGGAAACAAAAGAAATTTTTAAACCCTGACCATCCGCTAAAGTACCAAACAAGGCCCGCTAAGCTAATGCGCGCTCCATCTGAGCTACTACCGGGACAGCGGTATAGGCCGCCCGAAAGGGCTGTCCCCAATAAATTGGATGTCGCAAAGGCCTGGTGGGGCCTAAAACATGGATGGTCATTGAAGTTTGGAAAACATAGATGGTTTATGGCCGATGTCAACTAGTGTTGACACCGATGTGGAAGAGCCAGATGGCTTCCCCCCCATCGATGTCAAGCATAAAATAATAGTTTTTGTACCTCCCTTTGCCTTGGCTGCGGAGCGAAGCTCCGCCCCAGCCCCGGGAAGCCCTGCTCTGTATTCTGTCCACGTAGGCAATGGACGACCATCGATATGTAACACCATCGACTGTCATCCCTTGCATGGTTATGCACCATCGGTGGTCGGTTGCCATTCGCCCATGGTGGCAAGGGCAACGGTGGCCAACCCTGCCCTTTTTTATAGCGTGGTACACAGGTGGGGATTGAATGACCGGTGGGATGGGGACAATCGTAGTGGGGAGTGGGTAAGCGCGGGAAATGGGACGGGCGAAAGCGTGTCCTGGACACAGTATGCCGCTGGGGGGGGTAAGGCTGCTAGGTGGACACGCTGGGGTGGGAACAGTCCCCTTGCCCGTATCCCTGGGCCGGGGAAGGCCCGAGGATGTGTCAAATTTGGTGGGCACTGGGGCTGGGTGGACACCGGGCGGAACAATCCAGGGGACGGAGCCGTAGGGGCCCCGGCCCTGGTATCCCACCCAAGCCCGCTGGGAACTG
Organism: Crinia signifera; assembly: GCF_055691185.1. Classification (NCBI taxonomy): domain Eukaryota; kingdom Metazoa; phylum Chordata; class Amphibia; order Anura; family Myobatrachidae; genus Crinia; species Crinia signifera. Next base: position 54,345,316 of record NC_139228.1, read on the forward strand.
GTGTGGAGAGGGGGAGGCGACACGGTTGCCCGGCAGGGGGCCAGGGTGAGGGGTCCCAAAGTCCGCCGCCCCCTGAACTCCGTGGGTGGTGGTGGCAATAGTCACTTGCGCCCTTGACCCTGCCGTGCAGGGGGAGGACGGTGAAGTAAGTGGTCCCCTTGTGGAAGAACGGGTAGGGGTACCCGAACCCAGGCCCGGGAGGGGCCTGTACCGCAGAAAGTCCCATCTGGGGGGAAGGGGGTGCTGGGTGGCTGGCCTGGAAACCAGTTCCAGTCCCAGTGTAGGGTGGAATAAGGCCCCTTATTTGATGGGCGGGGTGATAGGGGTGAGGGCGGGGCCAGTTGCGGGGAACGCGGGGGTGACCCTGCACCCGGAGCTGGGGGGCGCCATCTTGCATGGTGGCGCTGGACCCGGCGCCCCCCTTACATGGAACCGGGTGGGAGAAGCGCAACCTGCGGGGAGGTATGGGGTTACGGGGGAGAAGAGCCCATCCCGGAGATGCCGGGATCGGGCTTAGCGTGCGGGCGGAAGTGACGGCCGTCACGTCATAGGCCCGCGCTGCCCGCTGTACAGGAGCGCCGGACCATGCGGCAGCCGCACGCCAGCCGGGGGAGCTGTGGGGGGAACTGGAAGGACGGTGGCGGCAGGTAAGGTAGAAGGAACAGGGGAGAACAAGGGAGGGGGATCTGGTGCAGGGCAGAGGTGGACGGTCCGGACGATGGTGCGCCAGATAGGGCAATGGTGGTACTTGCAGGGAGAGTAACCTGCAATGGGAGAGTGGGACAGGTTGCTGTGGGTCCCGGAGCGGGAGGAGGTAGGGATTTTGGGGGGGGGGGGGAGATAGGGGGGGGGGGGGGCCTAGAAGGAGGCGCGCTACCTGACAGGAGAGGAAGGTTGTCATAAAGCCAACGCGGGGAGGGGGATCCGGGACATGTTGGTTAACTGCACCAACTGGCCAAGGGGATAGCATATAAGATGCACAGGTAGGCACTTAGCTTTTGAGGAGAAGCTGCTGGGCTGTGTCTGCATGCTGCTGGGCTGTGTCTGCATGCTGCTGGGCTGTGTCTGCATGCTGCTGGGCTGTGTCTGCATGCTGCTGGGCTGTGTCTGCATGCTGCTGGCCTGTGTCTGCATGCTGCTGGCCTGTGACTGCATGCTGCTGGCTGAAGAACTTTTCCAAGAGGAAGCATTTCCTGTAAGGACCTGCCTATATACCCCTCTCCTAAGCTCACGCCCCTAAGCTCACCCATAGGCTAACCACTAAACTGAAACCAACTTTAGGCAACTAGCAGTCATTAACTCTTTCCTGCCAACCCAAAAAATGTAAGCCTCTTAAGTACGCTCTGGCTTAGGCAGCCCTCGCTTTATCTTATCACCATTGTGCAGATGTAGAATTCTGGCAGAAGGAGGGGAACACATCACATAGAGGCTATTTTATTGTATCCAGTCGCAAATCTGTCCGCACTCAGAACATAGACTCCACCTACTTGCGTCATGACGTGTAGAGGTCATTGTAAACCAGCCTTACCTTTGTATTCCCGACACCTCTGACACGGCTGATCATGTATGTAACCCAATGTCACTTCTGATGTCATGTCATCTACAGGAGCCACCTACCCATCCATCAGAGCTGACGCGATGTCATGCACTATTACATAGAAACATAGAATTTGACGGCAGATAAGAACCACTTGGCCCATCTAGTCTGCCCCTTTTTTTAAACATGTTACCTCAAACCATATTTGATCCTTATTTTTTTTGTAAGGATATCAATATGCCTATCCCAAGCATGTTTAAATTGTACTACTGTATTTGCGTCTACCACCTCTGTTGGGAGGCTATTCCACTTATCTACTACTCTTTCTGTGAAAAAATTCTTCCTCAGATTTCCCCTGAATCTTCCTCCCTCTAGTTTCAGTGCATGTCCTCGTGTTCTGCTGCTCCTCTTCCTGTGAAGAATGTCTCCCACCTGTACCTTGTTAAAACCCTTGATATATTTGAAAGTTTCTATCATGTCCCCCCTTTCCCTTCTCTGCTCTAAAGTATACATATTAAGATCTTTTAGTCTTTCAGTTGACATGGGAACTTTATAAACTTTGGAACAATACACACCAGGATGACATGTTACTCACGTTTGCACCCTGGGATCCGGATGATAGGTTAACAACAGTCAATAGGTCGACATGCACAAGGTCCGCCTAAATAAAAGGTTGACACAAGCAAAAGGTCCAAGTGGCCGTAGCCGATGCATGAAAAGGGCCAAGGTGAGTTTTTTATGACTTTTTTTAATTTTTGAAAACTTTTTCATACTTTACCGTCCATGTGGAATAAGATTGGGAACAGTACAGTGAGTATTTGCCAGTCCACATGCTCAGATGTCAACACTGACACTCCAAAAATGTGAAAAACCCATGTCGACCACAGGGAAGAAATAACAAAAGGTAAAAACGACAAAACAACTTCCCCCCAAACTATTACACCTATGTTATTATTATTATTATTATTATTATTATTATTATTATTATTATTATTATGTACACAAAGTTACAAAATGCTGCTGTCAGTGATCAACGGGTCCTTAATGTGTGTGGGTAACTTTAGAAAACATCTGTAAATATATTATAAATATATTTTACGAATAGGAGCCTTTGGGGTAAATTCACTAAAGTGTGAGATTTTAGAAGCAAGAGATGTGGCGCCCCCAGCAGGCTCAGCAGTGTAGGCAAGGTTCCTCTCCCAGTCCTCACCCGGCTCGTTGTGGTGCAGAAGATAAAGATGACCATAGTGTATTTAGGTAACAACACCCCGCACCCCCCCTCCAGCCCTGCGCTGCCCCCTCAGGAGGTTACGGGCACAGGAAAGCAGCTGCGGCTGGGACTAGTCACTCAGGACATGATATAATGAGAGGAGAAAAGTACTGGAGGAAGTGATATAAAGCTTTCGCCTGTCATGTGCCGGCTTCCTGCCCCATTGTCTGCAGCTGGCCGCACAGTGACCGGAACCTTCCATATAAGAATAATGTTTCCTGACGCAGGGCCGTACAGGGGACGTAACAGTGAAAGTAAGGACGGTCCCCTCTGGGACTGCAGTGGGGTCATCACTGGGACGGCTCGGACTGGAAGTGCAATATTACAGGTGTGAGGGGTCTGCTGCCAGGGGGATACGGCACTAGGTTGACATGCATTGGGTCAACCACTGAAGGTCAACACAAGCATTAGGTCGACAATGAGAAGGTCGAAAAAATTCTTTCACATCTTCCCTGAACCGACATGTGCCGACAGATGGTATTTCATGCCCTACCATCCACTACGGTGTGGTGGGAAAATATAATAGTGTGCTGGTGCAGGGAGGCACCGTGCCCGAAGCAAGGCGAGCGCAGAAGTACACTTTGGTGGTGTCCATGTCGACTATGTTGACATTTAGGACAAAAACAAGTGAAAAACTCATGTTGACTTTTTGAATGTCGACCTTCCCATTGACCCAATGACCCATACGCCGGGTCCCCTCCTCCTCTGCGCATATCCCATCCTGTGTGTGTGTCAGTGTCCCCTTCATTTATGTGCGTGTCCCTTTTTGTGTCTATGTCACCTCCTGTGTGTGCGCTACCAGTGTGAGAGGAGAGCGTCACTGTGCAGATCACATGCGTGTGTGCTACTGGTGTGTCAGAGAGTAGCGCGTCACTGTGGAAATCACAGTGGGTTAGGCTGTAGGGTGGGGCGAGTTAGGTTTAGCCAGCAGGCACTATTAAGGAGGGTTATGCTGTGGGAGGGAAGGTAAGTATAATTACCTGATTGCTCAGTATTACCTCCATAGGGATTTCTATGTCGGTATTCTGACGGACGGCATTACCACCACCGATCATACATATCCCCCTCCCACAATCCAATAATATACTGGTATGTTACAAGTCCCAGAATGCCCTGCCAGCCACTGCAAGCTCTTATGTGTTCCACCGATCATACATATCCCCCTCCCACAATCCAATGATATACTGGTATGTTACAAGTCCCAGAATGCCCTGCCAGCCACTGCAAGCTCTTTTGTGTTCAATGTCAGCAAATATAAGCCCCAGCATGTCCACTGCCAGCCACTACAAACTCTAGCATGCCCACTGCCAACCACTACAAGCCTTAATGTGCCCAATGCCAACCACTACAACACCCAGCATGCCCACTGCCAGTCACTACAAGCCCTAGTGTGCCCAATGCCAACCACTACAACCCCCAGCATGCCCATTGCAAGTCACTACAAGCCTTAGCATGCCTATTGACAACTACTATAAGCCCCAGCATATTCTAGTATTTCCCCACCCGCCCCTCCTGAACAAACCATATTTCACGCAATAAAGGCCGTAACAGTTTAAGGGGGCGGAGCCCCTTACGACAGTGTGAAGAGCGCCCATAGGGCGCGATGAATCACCTAGTACTGTATATACATCCCAGCTACATGGCTTCCACCCCCCTCTACCACTGGGACTAATCCAGAACAAGTTTAGAATCCTCTCTCGTCCTGAGAATTAGCAGAAGATGACAGTAGCAGACTTTGCTCCACGTCCTCTCCGGAGCATGGGCTGTAACCCCATCTGCGCCGGCGATGTGGCCCAATGTATTCGGTCGGCCATTTATCACAGCCTCTGCAACGCTCCCCAGCCCAAACTCACAGGAATGTTTTCAAAGTAAACCTCCAACGCGTCGGCAGCCTCTGCCATCTTTCCCGCTGAAACACTACACCCGGCCCAAACGCTGGAAAATGAAAACCTCAATTCAGCCGTACAAAGTTTCCGAGGAATTTATTTATATTTACGTGGGATTGTAACCGAGGCCTTGTTATTTTATCCTGTGTTCAATTACAGAACCTCCTCTGCTTGGCTGGAACCATGGTCTGTATAAATAGACAGTATGGCGGAACAGACTGAGCCGAGGTTTAGTGCTTGAAGGTTGAACTGTTTAAGAAAACAGATAACTTTGCCGGGGGATTGTGCAGTATATACTGCGGTGCTCGGCTCTGCGCGCCTCTACAAACTGGCTGGATGCTTATCGGGGGAAAACATCCTCTACGGCCTGCAGATAAGGATATACATGGTAGCAATAAGACAGAACATGTAGCGTTAGTATAGATTAATCCTCTGTACAGATAAATGGGAGCCTAACCCCCCCATTACTGATCTTACACTACCAGTAACTGATGTGGAATTACACAGGACAAAGACGAGCAGCTGTAACTGGCCCCAGTATACCTAGCACTCATATCATTTCCCTCTTGTTCTAACATGCTCTGGTCCTTACACATAGTTTTCTACCATCCCGCATCCTGCAGGTGGCTCCTGTCTCACTCATACATCTCCTGCTGTCCAGCATTGTTCTACTAATCTCCTGGATTCTTCAGACTCTGCCAGGGGTGCTACTAAGGAGTTGTAGCTGCTCAGGAGTCCCTGCTGACTACACTATTTAGCCCATCGTGTGGGAGCCCCTGGCTGGAGAGATACACAGCACCACATGATCACACAGGGTCTTCTTATCTGAGCTGGTGTGCATGTATCCATAGCTTCTGCTAATGAGTGACTTTGGGTAAGAATTTTTGTATAAGTATGGAGTGTCCCCTTCACTTCCCATGCTTCACACTATTATCTAATTCTACTGTATGTCCAGTTGGGGGAAAAAACTTGAAAAACTCATGTAGACTTTTTTCATAACGACCTATTGCTTGTGTCAACCTTTTTCATATGTTGACTTATGGCCTGTTAACTGGTAGTGGTCGACCCACTGTGGACTTTCTGGCAGCATCCTGGGTGACATTTAATAGGATGCAAGTTTTAGTAGCATTTCAAAATCGCACCGTACCGCACCGTATCGCACCGTACCGCACTCGCACGAATCACAATTTTTTTTTATTGCATTTTTTTCTCACAAACCGATTATTCAATGGGATGCGCTAATGTGCCCAAAAAGTGCGGTGAAGTGCGAAGAGATGCGATGTGGTGCGAAATTATGACACAAAAATGTGCGATTTCCAGCGCAGGTCATATGCGATTTTCTGACCAACCGGAATGCGAATTACAACACTGCCTCCGCATGCCAATATATAAAGGGGCACTGGCGCCATTTTGACCTTTGAAAGGTAGTAAGGTGAGGAGAATGGAGAGGAGAGTGTCAGTGAGTGCATGTGGCAGAGGCAGCAGCGCCAGAGGAGCCAGGAGGAGAGGCAGCAGAGGCACACTAAGAGCCAGCAGTGTGAGAAGGAAAGGCAGCACTTTGGTAACCAGCATGGTCACATCAAGGCCTGGGCTAGGCAGAGCAGGAGGAGGTGGAGGACCCTCTTGCCTCCCCATCTCATCCACTCACACAGGAGGACCTGTTCACCACACAGTTCAAGGAGGAGCTGCAGGAGGACCAAATGTCTGACGTTGACTGGCCTGAGGTGAAGGAAGATGGAGGTGAGGAGGAGGAGGGTGATGCTGGAGGAGGGGGACATGGCCGCAGTGGAGGTTGAGGAGGAGCCAGAAAGTGCCCACACCCAAAGTGGACGAAAGGTGCGTTTCTCTTACGACGAGATTGCGGCCCTTGTCCGCGCCATAGTGCCTGTATTTGACAGGCTGCTGCGGGAGCACAACAACAGGACCACTGCACAGTGGAAGAGGGCCATGTGGGAATCTATCACTGGTGCAGTCAATGCCGTTAGCAGCCACAAAAGAAGCATAAGAAAATCAAAAGGCTACTCAAAGCCAAGATGGCCACCGAAATAAAAGAGGCCACCCGCACTGGAGGAGGAAAACAATAATCCCACCAGAGGTCCTTCCTGGGCTCCAAGTGGCCAGGGGCTGGCTGGCAACTTTTAGCCTAGGGGGCAAGTCCAGAGCACTGGTCCATACCCCCCCCCCCCCAACTTTCTGGAAGACGGAATGCTTGTGCGCACCGGATACATGATTGTATTGTGTACCTGCAGATTGCACATTGTGATGCTAATTACACATTATGCCGCACACCTTGATGCCCATTACACTCCATACTGTGATGGCAATTACCCAATGCTCCCCACACCGTAATGCCCATTACGCCCCATACCATGATGCCCATTACAATGCACAATGTGATGTCCACAGTGCCAGATTTTCCCCCACAGTGCCAGATATTCTGCCACAGTGCCAAATACACATATGCCCCCACAGTGCCAGATATGTCCCCACAGTGCCAAATACACACATGCACCCACAGTGCCAGAAACACATATGCCACCCAAAGTGCCAGAATTTGCCAGCAGCAACTCACCATTGTTCCTGTCTCTCGTCTCCATCTGCTGCTGCTGCTGGGGGGAGGGGGGGCGGGGTAGAGTGCAGTACATGCCCCTCCTGCCCACACCCCAGTCCAGTGAGGCTACTACGGTACCTCCAGCCCTCCTGCGCTGGCTGCGGCTTCCATAACACGGCCGCGGCTACAGGAAAATGGCCGGCGGCCTCCTGCACTGAGGACATGTCCTCAGTGCAGGGGGGGCGGCGGCCATTTTCCGGATGCTGGAAAATATGTCCGGATGCAGAGGCTGCAGGTAAGCAAAATGAATGCAAACCATTACACATACAGTAAACACACCCATGTACCATGCACAATAGGTTACACTGCAGCATGTTTAAATATTACTACATGCTCATTGAACCAATGTCATATTGGGTAATGGCGGACAAAATAGCACATTAAAGTGCTGCCAGATATCCTGGCCATGCCATGGACTCATTGAGACCCACTACATACCAATGTATATTCATTTAATGTGAAACACCCATCAGACAAATTAAAAATCACAGCATTATTTTTTTTACAGGGGTACATGTGTTACTGAACAGTACCCATTGTTATGTGGCATAACCCACAAGGTACCTTAAATAATTACCCATTTCTCATTTTCAACAGGATTATCACAACTAGTGGTGCAACCAACAGAAACAACAGAAATGATGGAAAAAGATACGGAAATAATTCTTCAACCAGTCAAAGCCTTCTCACCTGAGGAAGAAAACACAGCAACAACTGTCACTCCAAGGCCGTCAACTGTGGTGACAACCAAGCAAACCACACCCACCCAAGCACCCCACACACCCTCTACAGCAGATGAGGTAGCACGCTCATTACATACATTTAAACACAAACAAATATAATTCATGGAATTGCAAAGCCATCAAATAGGCGATATGCAAGGCTACCTAAGAAATATATTTCAGCAACTTAAAAAAATGAGTACTAGTGTAGTTTCACGGCGCCAGCATGGTGCCATGCTACTTCCGGGTGTGCGCTCGCCACGAAATATGTCCAAAAAGTAACTTAACTCCATGCCAACATGGATAGTTCATACCTCCACTATCCATGTTGGCATGGAGTTGATTTTAAATAGCGTGGCGAGCCCGCAGCGTGGGCGAGCGAAGCGAGCCCCGCAAGGGGACTCAGATGCACGGCGCCATGCTGGCGCCGTGAAACTACACAAGTACCAAAAAATGGCCATCAGTGTCCATGTTAGTGTCGGCACACAAGTAAGAATGGCTACCACCCTGGACACACGTCTGGCCAAAATCAGCCAGGCCCTACGGGTCCAAAACAATAATGTTGCCATCCTAAATAAGAGTGTACATGGTCAAACACAAGCTATATCAGCACATACCAATGCCTTGTTTGCCCTGCAGACACAATTAAATAATCAAGAATTACATTTATTAGGTGCAGCTACATCTGCAATTAGCAGTGTGTCAAGTACATGAGTGGCTCACTCACTTCACCCCCAAGTAGGAGTGTGCGAACCAGGGGTGGCCTGGGGTCAGGGGCAAAGGGGGGATGTGCGCATACACAGGTTCCAAAAAATGATTGTAAAAGTTGCAAATATGTATTTTTGTTATACTACGGTTATGTAAAGCATAATGTTTTTGTGAAAATGTATGTCCCAGTAATTGCACATAACAAGCAATTTTTACATTAGTAAAGACGTTCCTTTACAGTAAAATGTGTCTGTGATTTTTTCCATCATTATGATTTGGGTAATTATACTAAAATGCTGTAATCCACTATGGTGCTGTGCAGTGAGGGGGTTGAAATATTTTTGGTGTGTTAGGTCATTTTTTAAATTGCCATGCGGCATTGTAAACATGTACTTCCCAGCATGTCACCACCAAGGGATACCTCAGGTTCATCATGTTCTTGCATTGGGCTCTGACTACTCACCTAAATATTGGTGATAATGTATGGCAAACTGTTTATGGTATGTAAACACACTTACACCAAAGGTACATGGTAGGATAGTTTAGAAATGCAATTACCTAAGAAATAGAACCTTATGATTTCCCTACGCATCAGTTCCCCCCTCCGCATACCCCTAACTACCGTAGGTTGGGTAGTTTTGGCTTCCTGCACAACTGCTGCATTGCCATCCTCCACATAACATGGTTGGGAAAGGGCAATGTTGTGTAACATGCAGCAAGCCTGGACATCACTACTTTTGCTGGGTGGTAAAGCAGTATACTGTACCTGATGATTTGTCCAAACACCTGAAACGACTTTTCAGCAGCTCGGAGGTGGGTTCCACGACATTGCGGGAGGCAACGTGTGCTTCGCTATAGCTGTGCTGTGCAGGGCCTTGCGGGGAACGCAGAGGTGTCATGAGCCACGGGAGTCACCTTAAAAGAAAAGATGCGGTCAGTACAGTATATGGTAACATATGTGCATTTGGTTTACACGAGCAAGGGGAAAAACACCAATATTCAAAGAAGTATGGTAAAAGAGAGGGACTGATTACACCTATATATTGGACATATCAGAAGACACAACACCCTAAAGTGCCACTTCAGAGTAAAAAACACATGCACTATAATAAAGGGTACACTTACTGTTGGTAATTAGTGGATTTAAAAACAAGCATACCCATACTTTAGCCAGACTGACATCACCTTTAAAAGTGATTGAAGGTTAGATACATTTGTGGGTATACTTGACACACTATTCACACATGACACAGCAGTGCAATAAATGTTTATGTAAATGAACACATGATAACAATATGGCCAATCATTTACATAAATTAAAATGTACTTACCAAGTATCCAGCCCTCTGGCATTTGATGGTCCTGGAATCGGTCCCAGAGGGGTGAGTGACGCAGAATATAGGCATCATGGTACAGGTTGAGTATCCCGTATCCAAAATGCTCGGGACCAGGAGAATTTTGGATAACGGATTATTCCGTATTTCGGAATATTTTAATATTTCAATTATGTATTTTGAAGTATCTTGCATGTATGCTGTATAAACACATAAAATACACACAAATATATTTTATTACCACATAAAATACACACAAATATATTTTATTTGTTCAAAAAACAAGGTTTCAAAACATGAAACAAAATTTGTGTACTATCTCAGATATTGAATTTGAATGCCAAGCAATCATTTTCTTGCACATATATAGTGCCAGTTACATATCATGTCACCAGTAGTGCTGTTACAAATGTCCCCAGTGAGTTTTTAGCCAAAAAAAAAATATTTTTTTTTCACTTTCTGGAATGTATGGTTTTCGGAATAATTCGGATAACGGATACTCGGATACGGGATACTCAACCTGTAGTTCCCTGGGTAGCCTGCAACCACCCTGAGTATTTTCAGGTTGGCATCACATACCACCTGCACGTTCAGAGAGTGACGCCCATGCCGATTGATGTAGACGTGTCCCCTCACGTGCAGTGCTCAAAGTTCAATGTGACTGCAATCTATGGCTACCAGCACATTTGGGAATGCTGAGAGCCGATAGAAAGCCACCTTAAGGTCCTGCCACTCGGACTCACAATGTGGGAATCTGATATACAGTATGTGCGACACAACTTCTTGAAAGCAAGTAACACTTGAGTTAAATGCTTAGAGAAAGTGGCTTGTGAGACCCCCAACGACCATGAGGTCTCAGCCTGAGTGGAGCCTGTGGCCAAGAAGTAGAGGGCACACATTATTTCTGCAGCCCAGACACTGCATCGTTGGCATGCCAATAAGGGTCCAAATCATCTCTCACCTGGTTAGTGCGGTTCAACCGAAACATCCCCACAACCTGTTGATCAGAGAGGGAGTCCAGGTACAGCCTAGTACGATACCTACATGAAGCACGCAGTACTCGGGGTACCTGGATCTGGCGCGCAGCAGCCTCCCTCCTCCTGCGCAGCTCTTCTAAACGACCAAAGTCACAAACAGCCAGCTCCACACCACTCTGCAAAATCTCCATCTCTCAAACCCTCACAGGTGTCCTTAATGATGTTAAGTATATGGAGTTTGTGAATAATGGATAATGGAGTTTATGAATAAAATTGTGGACACCTGTGTGAAAATTAACCATTTCTGCATTTGTACAAAGTTGATTTTGGGTCAATTCGCCCATCAGAACCTGGTCTGCATCATTGGCGATTTTAAGACACTTTTGAAATGCAAATTCCGTTAGCGCATTCCATTAAATAAGCAATTTGTATACTTTTCAATGCGAAAACATCTGGATGCGAAAAAAATGTGAATATAAACCGGCAAGTGAAAAAGTGCGATTTATCACAGAAAATGTGCGAAAACACAATTTTTGTTCCCGAAATATCGCACAAATTCAACTAGTGCATCCTATTAAATGTCACCCCCTATGTGCATTTGGTGTCAGCAATATACTACCTTTATGTGATGCAGCCACCTCAACCTGAGACTGATCTTGAGCTGGTGCAATACCCTTACTTGCCTGAGACTAGGGTGGCGCTGTTTTTTTTAAGGAGCATCTTAGCTGCTGAAAAAAGGCGGCGAGTTGGCCCACCGGGAAACTGGGCCATTTCCCGTGGGCCGGCCCAAAACTCATTAGAAAGGGGCTGGCAGCGCTCCCCACCTGGGCTGTCCCCTGGGCTGCCCAAATCCAAAATGGCCGCGAGAGGGCTGCTGCGCATGCGCGCGCAGCACCTCCCAGGCTCCCAGTTCCCATTCCAGCAACAGCAGCAGGTGAGTGGTGAGACGCTCGCCGCACCCCCCCCCCCCGGCGCGCATTATTGCATACCACCGCCGACACCCCCCTTGCGCGCATTAGTGCATACCACCGCCGCCACCCCCGGGTGCGCATACCGCCACCGGTCACCAAACACACACACACTCGCGCGCTCCCGGCCCGGATTCCAGACCCAATCTGCCCCTGGCTGAAAGGAAGCCGTCATTACTGCGTGTGTTAAAAAAAAAATCAGCTTCTGCGTTATCCAGAGTCATCCCAATATACTGTAATTTTAGTCACGTAAATATTTCATCATTTTTATTAATAATTCTTACGCTTTATCACCCTCTCTCCTCGCTCTTCTGGGTCATATACATTAAGGTCGTTATGTCTCCCGGTAAGTTTAGTGATATTGACCATGACCCATATGTTAATTCTCTCAGCCTCAATGCTGCTGCGAGATCCCTCAGTAGGGTCCAGCGCGGCCACCAGCTCACGCGCTGCCGATAATGGAATTGGGTATTATTGGCACAGAGCGGTGCCCTTTCCGCAGCGCGGCCATCTCTTGTTTTATTAATTATCATTTATTATTTCTTCAAAATAAATTGCTGCTCCCTGCAAAGGGCTTTTAGCACCATTTAGCATGAACGCGTATCATGGCGAGCACTTAGGGGACTGACTTTTTTGGCAGTGTTGGCAAACTCTAAATTAAAAGGGTGATTATTAGATTTTGAGTCACTAAGTGGATTTGGTGAGAAGGGAATCTGCGGGTAAAGCGTCTGTAGTCTGCAGAAATCATATTATCATTAACAGGAAATGGGATCCGGATGATACTGTAGGTCTACTATGTATAGGTCCATGGAAAAAAGGTTGACACCAACACGTCAACTTGCACTAGGTCGACACTGACAAACGGTCAACATGCACTATTTTGTTCTTGGCAAAAGGTCAATATAAACAAAAAGTCGACATTCGCAACTGATCAAAATTTCAACATGGTAAATATTGAAACATGGAATCGTCAACATGAATTTTTCACAATTTTTTTTCTGCACTATTTGTCATACTCTATTATCCATCTGGACTCCAATTGGGAATGGCACTTATCATTGGCAAGAGAAGCGAGGGCACATGCTCAGATGTCAACACAAAAACATGAAAAACTCATGTTGCCCCTTACATGCGTCGACCTATTGACTGTCGAACTAGATTTATAACAGGGTTGCCTACCCTCCCGGAATGGCCGAGAGGGCCCCGAAAATCGAGTCCCCCTCCCGGCCTCCTGGAAAGGTGGGCAACCCTCCCAGATTGCGGCATCATCCCCCCTGACCGCAGCAATTAAATAACCCGATGTACCAATCTCTGAGGAGGGGGTGTGGCTAAAGTGTCATAATCGCATCATTTTAGCCCTACCCCTCCACAGAGATTGGCAAATCTGTTTTTTTTTCCATCCTGGGGTGGGGCTTAATGATGTCAAGCTCAAGCTCCGCCCCCGAAGTAAAGTCCTCTCCAGGAGAAGGCCGACAACCCTGATTTATAACCTTTCAAACATCTAGTCCAGGCATTCCCAACCATGGTCCTCAAGGCACACCAACAGTGCATGTTTTAGTGATATCCAGGCTTCAGCACAGATGGTTTAATCAGAATCACTCAGATACTAATTAAGTCACCTGTGCTGAAGCCTGGACATCACTAAAACATGCACTGTTGGTGTGCCTTGAGGACCGTGGTTGGGAAAGCCTGATCTAGTCATTATATTTAGGTCTGACAGGGCCGCAACTAGCGGTGCGGGAGAGTTGTCTGGGGCGCAGAGCTTGCACCCTGCAGCCTATACAGCCACCTAGAATATAACTTCCCGGTGGTGGTGGCACATTTGGACGGGTTTGGGGTGTTATGTTGACCCTTAAAAGTCAAAATGGCTTCACTGTAATGTTGACTCAAAAATGCAGACTCTGTAGTGATGTTACGTAAAGCAATGTAACTTTTTACCATTATAATTTTACCCCAGTTCATGCTGGTACCAGTGCCTAAATCTAGGACTCTACTTCCTAAGAGGGAACTGGGATTTGGCACATATATTTATTTATTTACAGTTTCTTATATAGCGGAGCAAATTCCACTGCGCTTTACAATAGTAGACAGTGATGGAACAAAGTTTATAATGTATACTCCATCACCCCGCCCCACACCCCAACATTGCCACATGCATCCATAGCAGAGGGCTGCGACTCCTGTCTACCAATGGGAGCAGGACGTTCCCCCGAAATCGGAGATCACAACAAGACTTTTGAAGTTGGTGTCAGGCAATCAATGAGACCTGGGCCAGATGTACTAAGCATTGAAAAGCATGACTGGGGCAAAGTGAGACATCACTGGTGAGATGATCTGCAAGCAGGCGTAATGTTAGTGAGGGTTGGGCAGTGCGGCCATGCATTGGTCTGTGGGCAGTGGGGCTGTCTAAAGGAGCTGTCCAGAAACACAGTACTGAAAAGAGCCAGTATCCTGACACAGACTGAGAACAAGATGCAGACAAGATGTGTCACACCCAATGCAGACAAGAACTTCCAAAAAAGGGGTGTGGCTTTGAGGGGAGAGGTGTGATGTCACGGGAAGCCCCCCAGATTAATATTTTGGGGGTGTTCCAAGGATCCCCAGAAATGCTCCCAGCCCCATGAGACTGATGTCCGCACTGCTGGCTCCTTCTCAGTAAAGAGAACAGTCTTTTCGCCGTGGCCACACGCACCCGGAATATGCACATGCGCAGAAAGGACCCTGCCATCGGTCCCCATGCAAATGTTCTGGTCTGTGCAGTAACCCCCATTGTCTGTGCAATAAGACTCTTTTGTGCAGATGCTGTTATATGTAACTATGTTATGTTATTTATATTTTTACTGTAACTTTTATTATATGTCTTAATAAAACATTGTGAAAAACCAATCTGTCAGCGTTGTCCTGTTACTCTCAGGGAATAAGAACCATGTTTGCATCATAGACAAGAAAAACTATAAAACGCGCTTTAATTTCATCACAGTAATCACATTACGCATGACGACTGCGCTCTCCCCCAATCCTTATTCTGGTGATATGTATCTTGTGATTGCAAGATAGATACAGTACCAGCCATTCGGACCCTAACTGTCATTTTTAAAACACAGCATGTAACACTGCAGCTAGGAGCTGATTGGCGGCTACTTTATCTCTCTCTCCAAGTCCTGAACAATCCTCCTCGATAACAATTTGGGGTGTAAGGCTATGGCGCATCTTTTATCCTGAGGATGCTGCACTGTGTCCTTATTCTGGTACACTCGCAAAGGCAAATTCCTTCTGAATTGAAAAAACCCTGTGCACTGCAGGTGGGGCAGATGTAACTTGTGCAGAGAGAGTTAGATTCAAAGTGAGATCTATATTGCAGTGTAAAAATAAAGAGTATTTTCCCTGCACAGAAACAAAATAACTCACCCAAATCTAATTTTCTCTGCACATGTTACATCTGCCCCCCTGCAGTGCACATGGTTCTGCCCATTTGAGAAGGAATTAGCCTTTGCGAGTGAACCAGAATAAGGGCCTATGTGTAAATCACTGTCCCATGGTCGCCTAGATCGGATGTGTGTTATAGGAG
This sequence comes from Crinia signifera, assembly GCF_055691185.1. Lineage (NCBI taxonomy): Eukaryota > Metazoa > Chordata > Amphibia > Anura > Myobatrachidae > Crinia > Crinia signifera. Next base: position 54,360,897 of record NC_139228.1, read on the forward strand.
GGTAAGACGGTGGTTTAGGGAGTAAATGAAGTGTGATTGACTCATTAACCAGTGTTAGCGCAGCACCAGGCACATGCTCTCTGCCTTTACTTAATGCCTGTTGTTTATAACGCCTTAATGCACAATAACAATATCTCATCCGCCGTATCAATTGTAATTATGCCGGAGTTATTTTAGAATTCGTGTGACCGATAATTGTTCAATACCCTCCACGGGAGCGCTCAAATTGTTTAGCAAATAAATCAATCATGGCCGCAAGTCTCAGGAATGGCGTTATCGATGGTGATGCTCCCAGAGTCAAGTGCTGTAAACAGGGCCAAAAGTAGGACTGATTGTTCTTCAAACAGGTGGGGAACTAAGCATCTGGCTGCGGTGGGGGAGATCAGAATGGTCCAAAGAAAATGATTTACAGGATCTGCACAGGAGCAAACAGCAGCCACATTATTCTTGTGATCAGTAAAAGGGGTGGGCATTACTAGGTCAGTTGATCGGCCATGTATGGTCGACAGTGAAAAAGTTGACACATGGAAAAGGTCTACATGCATTAGGTCAAAAATTGCAAAAAGTCGACACACGCAATATTTCCACAGGTTGACACATGAACAGGTCAACGTGAGTTTTTCATGTTTTTTTGGTGTCTATGTTGACAAGGATCCCAAATGTTCTCCTAATATGTAATGATAAATAAGCCCCTCAATGCTACGCCGGCTGAGTCCCGTGTACTGGGCCGAGGGGGCTGCAGATGGCATTTGCTCGCTAAGACTGGTTACGCCGGAAGACGCAATGTATCTGTAGACAGGGGGCGGCTGTGAAATATTAACCCAGCATTATGAATCCGGGGGACGAATGACAGAAGACACAAACCGCTTTCCTGGAAATATTCTGGCCAGGGAAAATGATATTAGGAGAATGAGAGTAATCAGATTACTTGTAGCGGTCTTCCAGCAAATGCTGATTACTCAGCTGTAATTCCGTCACATTGCATTATACAGGGCTTGATGTGTCCCTTGTTGCTGACAGCCCTCTAATCAAATATCGCCAGCATGCCAAGCTTTAAGGATATCCTTGACAGCTGATTCTGTTTTACTGACGGAGCCTGGAAAAAAGAGAGGTGTTTGAACCACAATGGTGACGACAGGCACCAAAACCGCTGGGCAACAGTAGCCCGGTTGTATTAGAGCAGGTCCATGCCAGGAAACTGGAGAGATAGCCCGGCCGTGAACCTGGCTGATCGTCAGCTATTTATAATCTTGTGCCAGCTCTTGGTCCAGCATCCAATCAGGAGCCACCACTTCCATTCCTGATTGGCTGCTGGGCTCACATGGCGGCGTGAGATTTGAAATAGACGTTGAGCAGGAGAAGCAAGGTCCATGCCGCGGCTGTGTCTCCAGTGTCCCGACTCCCGCCGGAGCATCTTCTTATTACCTAACTCGACAAGGCTGTCAGCACTGCGGGTAGGAGCAGGACTCTCAGAGCCAGTGACGTGCGGTGATTTTCATGGTTGGTGAGGCAACCATTTAAAAACACACTTTTTTTACAAAAACACACAGTACACACCTCTCACTTTACACAAATACACAGTTATACACTTCTGTCCCTTAACACAAATACACACAAGTCTGTCCCTTAACACAAACACACAAACACACACAAACACCTGTGCCAACTAAAAAATACACAGCCCCCACCCTCCACAAGTGCTAAACACACATTTCTGTTTAAGGCACTGCTTACCCAAGTAGAACTGGCAGCAGCGTTCCTGGGACAGGGACCCGGAGACAGAGACAGAGTGCCGGCGGGAGGCGGAAGCGGGATCCCGGACACTGATAGCAGCGTGAGCTGGCAGCCCAGCCCGACACCACCATTTCCCCGCCCGCAAGTCAGCGCAGCCCGGCAGGTCAGCATGGCACCGCCGCTCCCCCCTCGCTCGCCCGCATTACAAGTCAGCGACTCAGCGTGACTTCACTGCAATGCAGAGGAGCCCGGCAGACAAGCCCGGCACCGCCGCTCCCCCCCCCCCCCCGCATGCAACAGTAGTCTATACTATAGGCGGCACCTATAGAAGTTCCTTGGTGGCAGTCAGGGACGTGTTTTCTGCCTATATGAAAGCACGCCCCTGTCACTGAGACAGCGCCACTGTGCCCAATCACATCTGTCTCAGTGACAGGGGTGTGCTGTCATATAGGCAGAAAAGCACGTCCCTGTCACCGAGGCACCGCTATAGGTGCCGCCTATACAACTTTTTTAAATGAGCTTTTACCAGCTCGGTTCTTAGCCCTGCCCACTGCCCGCCCCTGACAGACGAACTGACAGTCCATAACTGTAATATGGACAGCGGGAGGCACCGCTCTTGGTGCCTCCTAAACTAATGAATAAAAAAAAAATAGAGTCAACATTATAATAATAATACAAAGCATATATTTATGACACATAATATGTGTCATAAGTTAAACATCCCATCACCTTACATGTCCTTTTCCAGCGTGTGTCCCTTTAACATATAAACATTTCCTTAATATAATACCTGAAATAATGACTCGGAGACTTAGGTTTGGCAGAACTTGTTAACTGATTTATTTTTGTAGATTTTGATTAATTTTTATTATTTTATTAATTTATTAATTAATGGTGGCCAAGAAAGAACGGCTACTAACTAAACTCCACCCAACTACCCACGTAACCGGCCTAACTCATAACAAGCGGTATCCAACTCAACCTCGCCCCCTTTACTACCCACCCCTCCGGGTGAGGTCGCTGACCCCGACACGGGTGTTACAGCAACAGGCCTAAATCAATGAGAGGTGAGTGCACCGAAAACAAGCCATGTACGTAAACTCAATAACTGATATCTAACTAATTTATTCAAAACTGCCGTTCTTTCCCGCCTATCAGCTAACGCGATTAAACAAACCACTACCCCCACCCAAAACCCCAAAAAAGGGGGAGGGCGGGCGGGAAATTCTGCAGGAAGAAGAGGAAGCCTCCTCCCCTTCCTGCTCCTATAATCCCTCTTCCTCTGGCCAAACCTCCCTTTCCCATAGGGTCCCCGAGTCACATGCCCTCTGACACGCAGCTGAGGGATGTTTAACCCTCTACATGCCTATGCAGGCACTCCGTTACTCATTTTCTTTGTATTTTATTATTACGTCCCTGGTCCCTGGTCAGAGCTGCTCATTCCTGCCCGGCAGCTCGGGTATATTCAGCTGAGCTCCCCCAAGCCACAGCGTGGTCTGCAGGACCATTGTTACGCCAATTGAGATGCTTCCATCTGTAAGGATGCTATCTGGAAATGCTTGGCATTCGCAGTGCAGACTAATGTCTGCACTGCTGGCTCCTTCTAAGTGACAGGAGCCAGATGCTGCTGGATAATGTCACTCAGTGCAGACGAATCAGCATATTGGTGTCACCTTCTGGCAAGGGCAAGCACTCCCCACGTCCCCACAATGCCTCGGTCCAATGAAATTTTTAACCACAATGGTGACAACAGACACCAAAACAACATGAAAAAAACTCATGTGGATCTTTTCCCATGTTGATCCTTTTCATGTCGACATTTTTACAGTTGACCAATTGTAGTCAACCTTTTGACTGTTAACCTTTTTTTCTGTAGGTCTAATGCCCATACCCAGGAGTGGGTGCTGATTAAATAAAATCTTGCTTTTGTGTTTGCTTTCCTGCGTCCATTGCGATGTATACTGTACATTGGGTAGAAGAGAGGAAAGGTAGGATTATTAGGGAGGTAAGTCACACTGACAAGATCTTTTCATCCTCGGCAATGAGGAAAATAAACCAGGAGCGATATTTCCAGAGCAGACAAGTGGATACATCGTACGACGCAGCGTGACGGTGATGTAGAGTCTGGCAGTGCGGCGCAGAACACGCTCATTCGTAATGCACCAGCCAACACTACAGGAACTGACATCCTCGTGTCTTCATCCAGGTATAATGGGCCTTACTTTGGTTCATTCTTTCTGACAAAATCCTTCTTAGATGGACAAAACCATGTGCAGGGGGGGCAGATGTAACATGTGCAGAGAGAATTAGATTTGGGTGAGTAATTTTGTTTCTGTGCAGGGAAAATACTGACTGCTTTATTTTTACACTGCAATATAGATCTCACTTTGAAGTAAAACCCCACCCAAATCTAATTCTCTCTGCACAAGTAACACCTGCCCCACCTGCAGTGCACATGGTTTTGCCCATCTAAGAAGGATTTTGTCAGAAAGAATGAACCAAAATAAGGCCCAATGGGATGTTCTGTTAGAAGAATCTGCGTGTGCTCTGTGTCTAAGGCTGAACCGTCTTCCGTGTGCCGAGGGAATCTGTATTCCCCAGCAATTGTAGGTGAGCGGTGGATCTTTGCGTCGCTGGAGGCTGGTGTGATCATGATGATGGCAGCAACGCCATTATATTCAGGAATGACTCACTTGTTTATTGTCTGAAACCAATCTGCCCATATGTCACAATTATCAGTCCCCCCGGGGGGGGGGGGGGTTAAAGAGCAGGGCCTAAGGTGCTGTAGCGGTGTATATAGCATGTAATAGATTGTATGGGACAATGGTGGGACGGAATAGAGCATCTGCTCTATGGGGTGAATTTACTGAGATGGGAGATCTATTGAAGATGGAGAATTGCACATAGCAACCAATCAGATTCAATCTGTTATCTTCTAGAAGGTGCTATATAATAAGAAGTAGAATCTGGTATGGCCAATATCCCATCTGTGGCGGTGGGTTAAAAGTATGTATCAAAGCTCGGAGAGAGAGATACATAAATAAGAAATAAAGTACAGCCAATCAGCTCCTTACAGATATATTCCTGGCTATGTTTGAAAAATGACTTATTGGTGGGTATTTTACCTCTCCCTACTTTATCTCTCTAAGCTTTGATAACCCTCCCCCTTTATTTTTTAGGGGGGGCTGACCAAACACTGGATTTTGGCATGGATGAGAAGCAGCTGCCAGCTCCTTATGGGTGTCTTTTGATCTTCCATGTCAGGAGTTGGCAAGAAGTGTGGCAGTGGGTGGTGGCACTACAAGTCCGACCAGTCATGAATAATACATTCACCTGCAGACTGCTGGAAGAATCCAGGTGTGTGCTGCACCTGTGCACAGAGATGAGTGGTGATATGAGTACAGGCAGTGACGGATCGGGGGGGGGGGGTAGTTGGGGGTTCAAAATTCAATTAAAAATTCAGCACAATTCAAAATTTAAATAGGGGAGTAACACTAACTGCCAGTGAGACAATTTGGAGTGGCAGTTGGGGGCAATTGGTATTTCTCCACTATTTGAATTTCAAACTGGATCCACCACTGACTATAGGGGCAACTCAAGAGCTCACATGGGGCCTTATTCTAGTTCACTCTTTCTGACAAATTCCTTCTAAGATGGACAAAACCATGTGCACTGCAGTTTGTTTAATATATATGTAGCACCCTTCACATTTATTATTACTTCTTACCTACTGTAGGTAAGTCCTATCACATATAATTTCCCCTATCCCTTTTGCTATCACTTTAATTTCACACTAATGTGATGCCATGGGGTGGTTCTGCTGGGCTGACCTGGGGGGCCCTGTGCCCTGGACCTGTCCCAGAGTAGTGTTAGGGACTTGTCCTATAGAGGTAACCTGGACGCGGTGGACAAGCCGATACTAATGGCCATTACTATGCTAATAACCTCAAATGCAATATAGCAAGATATTAAAAGGTCTAGCATATATATTTAGTGTGCACCTGCAATCTCCTCCTCCTGCTTGCTGCACTACAAGTCTCAGCAGGTCCAGGGTGTGCAGTTTAGGGCCCCTCCCCCTATGTACTATATATTGTGTATTCATACACACTGGAAGGAACTAGAGACGCCTTCCTCCTTAACTTGCACCCCACCCACCTGTCCCAAATTGATTTTAATTAGGTTGGAGTCCCAACATTCAAGACTGCACACCTCAGTTTGGCACTATGAGGGTAAGTCCTACTATACATATATGCTGAGTGTTAGTCTGTGGGACTGTGTTTGGGGCGCAGGGCTCTTTGGGCTGCTGTTGCTGGGCTGCTCCATGGCATCATATCGTATACTTTCAATCACCCCTTTAGTTTGTTTAATATATATGTAGCACCCTTCACATTTATTATTACTTCTTACCTACTGTAGGTAAGTCCTATCACATATAATTTCCCCTATCCCTTTTACTATCACTTTAATTTCACACTAATGTGATGCCATGGGGTGGTTCTGCTGGGCTGACCTGGGGGGCCCTGTGCCCTGGACCTGTCCCAGAGTAGTGTTAGGGACTTGTCCTATAGAGGTAACCTGGATGCGGTGGACAAGCCGATACTAATGGCCATTACTATGCTAATAACCTCAAATGCAATATAGCAAGATATTAAAAGGTCTAGCATATATATTTAGTGTGCACCTGCAATCTCCTCCTCCTGCTTGCTGCACTACAAGTCTCAGCAGGTAGCACCTCATATGTCCAGGGTGTGCAGTTTAGGGCCCCTCCCCCTATGCACTGCAGGTGGGGCAGATGTTACTTGTGCAGAGAGAATTAGATTTGGGTGGGGTTTTACTGCAAAGTGAGATCTATATTGCAGTGTAAAAAAAAAGCAGTCAGTATTTCCCTGCACAGAAATAAAATAACTCACCCAAATCTATATCTCTCTGTACATTTTACATCTGCCCCCCTGCAGTGCACATGGTTTTGTCCATCTATCTAAGAAGGATTTTGTCAGAAAGAGTGAACTAGAATAAGTGAAATAGAAAAAAAATGGAAAGAAATAAAAATGGTGAAATACTTGCATCAACCTTTTCATGTGTCAGCCTTTCTCATACCACCATTTTGTGTGGCTGCCTATTACACTGTAGGCCTATCACGCTATTCTAGTGGATGGTAGGGCATGAAATACCGCCTGTCAGCACATGCCGGCTAAAAAAAAAAGGAGGCGAAAACCCCATGTTGACCTTTTGACTTTAGACATAGCCACTGTTGACCTAATGCTTGTGTCGACTATCCATCCATGTCGACCATAGGCATGTTGACCTTTTTTCAGGTGTCAAACTAAGCCATATCGACCTTCAGTGGTCAACCCAATGTATGTTGACCTTATATGTGTCGACCCAATGACAGTATACCATATCGGGACCCCTGTACTGGTGTCTCCGTATTTATAACAATTCCTTATTACCGCAAATATGGGCGATATAGAATCCTCTGTTCCAGGAACAGAGCGCATCTATTACTAACAGTAATGGGCCCTACACACGGAGAGATTTGTGCCATAGATTCATAACGGGAGATACAGCATAAGAGATTTAAAATCTCTCAATTTAAATAATGGGTTGGAATAACTCCTGGGGGAGTGTCATGTGACACGTCACAGGGTGACATATAAACATTAGTGCAATAGTGTCCCCCCCCTATATAAATAAAAGTTGGTGATATAGTGCCCCCCCCAAACACCCTGCATTGCACCCATCAAATACTATGCCCCGCACTGCACCCATACTATGTCCTGCATTGCATACAAAGCCCTGCACCAAGCACAGAGGATACACCTTAGCCAGCACAGACCCTACACTGCAGGCATAGATCCAGCAATGCATCCAGCACATGCCCAGCACAGCAGAGCCCAGGACAGCACAGCCAGCAAAGCCCAGCCAGCAGAGCCCAGGACAGCTCAGCCAGCAGAGCCCAGGACAGCACAGCCCGCAGAGCCCAGGACAGCACAGCCTGCAGAGCCCAGGACAGCGCAGAGCCCAGGACAGCACAGCCCGCAGAGCCCAGCACAACAGAGCAGAGCCCAGTACAACCCAGCCCAGCACCGGAGCCATCACTTCCTGAACTCCACTCCGTGCAGCATTCACACAGCCGCTGGGGCGCCGAGGCGGAGTGTTGCTAGTGCCGGGCAGTACTCGTGGTGCTCTCCATGCTGCTCCTGCTTCATGCATTCACCTGCCCTGTAGAATCCGGCTCCGGCGTCTCCAGGGGCGGAGTCATGGGGCAGCTGAACGCTCAGAAGGCCACTACACACAGAGATGTGTGGGCCTTCTGAGCGACAATAGCAAGCCGGTCTGTTATGTATGGTGGTCCCGCGGGACTACGCATGCCTGTCACTGTGTGGGCTACATACACAGCGATAGTCAGCCACTTTCTGAGCGATCATGTAAAATCGCTCAGAAAGTGGCTGAATTTCGTTCATTGTGTGGTCCCCTTAAGGCAGATGTATTAAGCCTGAAGAAAAGTTAAAGTGAAAGGAGATAACGCACCATAAAATCAACTCCCAACTGTCATTTTTAAACACAGTTCATTGGCTGGTGCTTTATCTCCTTTCAAATTTTCTCCAGTTTATCACCAAGTTATCTCTTCTGTAGGCTTAATACATCTAAAGGCCCCCATACATGCTGCAATAGCAGCATGTGATATGATATGATGCGATGCACACTCCCGCGGGCATCACATCACACAGTACACAAAGTATGTGCTGCATGCTTTGTGATGCAATCCACCCGATAACGCATCGTATTGCACATTGCTAGAGCATTGCTGTCTGCTGTGGCTGACACCTACTGTAAGTGCCATCATGAAGCCTCTTTGCACCCCCTCCCCCATCCGGCTGCCTCTGTGGACAATCACTTGCAGCTGACAGCGCAGAGTCGCTTCCAATCAGCGGGGAACAGAGACACAAGTGACATTTCTGGAGGTTCAGCACAGAATCGATTCATGGACATGAAATGTCACACTAGTTTGTATGAGTGGCGGTAAGGTCCTGGAATAACGTGTATCAGGCGTATAGAGGTCGCACCGTGTTTGCTAAATCCACTTTATAATATTTTTATTTTTTTTAAGTTTTTTTTTAGTTATGTTACAAAAAATAAAACAGAAAAGTCATAGACAGGAACTAAAGTGAGGGTAAAGATGGTTATAAATGTAAAAAGCTTACTACACTATGGGACGGATTCTGGATTGTTCCCTAACTCCTGCGCAGCTGCATTTTGTAGGTTACTGAAGAAAGAAGCGAGTTCAGCAGCACATCGCAAATCAGAGGAACATAGGATTTGGATTCGTCGCTGAGATTTGGATTTGGCTTTGTCGAGCGTCAGTGAAAAGCTTTGGATTTGGATCTTTTTGAAAAATGGTCAAAAAACGCCCAAATCACATAATGTTTGCGTTTTTTTGTCCCTAGAGTAATATTAACCTCAATAACATTCATTTCCAGCTTTGACCACTTTACACCTCTCAATATTGCTTTTAGGGCAAAAGGATGCACGAGGTAGCTGTGCTAAGCCACACAAGTGTGCGGCACAAACACGTGGCCAGGGGCGTAACTGGAATGTTGTGGGCCCCATAGCAAAATTTTGGAAGGGTCGGATGTCAGCGACGGCCTGGGGGGTGAAGGGTGGGGTGGTGGTGGTGGCTATCCCCGAGCCTCCCTGTTCACAGCCACCACTGCAGGTATAGGGAACCACTCCAGTCCTCTCATCACTTGGCAGCTGATCAGGTTCAATTTATTTATATATTGTATTTCTTTTTTATGGACGGCCCTTGGATAACACTGCATGGACTGTGGAGGCAGAACAATCACACGCGGAACTTGTTCTGCTTTTGACAGTAGTACATTTTTTACAAAACTTGACTGACAGCCTGCTTGTATACCCCACTACACTGACTGACAGCCTGCCTAAAACACGACAAGTACAATTAATATATAAGTATATATATTATAACCCAGCACACAAACCCCTATGCAGTCTGCACAGCACAACACCCCTCTACACTGCACAAAAAAAACCTCTAGTCTGCACTGCAAAAGACCCCTCTGCACAGCACAAACAACTCTTTCTGCACTGACTGCACCCCTCTGCTGGACAACACCCCTCTGAACAATAATATAAGTACAAATGCACAAGTTTACATTCAATAATAACACCCCTCTATCCTGATTCCTGCACAATGTGCCCCCCAGCCGCCACTGCTGCACAGAGCTGTGCGCAGCAGGAAGTGTTACTGTTAAATGGCGCTGAATTCTCGGGATGCCAAGGTGTATTAGACTCTGCGTCTCGCAATAATCTGCCGCGCTTGGGTTTCTGAACAAAGCCGGAAACTCGCGTCATCGGGCCAGCAGTGTTCCGAGCTGTTTGGATCCCGTGGAATCCGAACCGCTCATCTCTAATCACAGGTACCTGCACTTCAAAGAACACACACTGTCCGGCTGGGCATAAATAGCAGGATCATGCACTGCTGGGTATTCGCTGTATTACAATGCCTCCGCCAACGTGACAGATCTACCATAAACCCGGGAGCTTGTCACAGGTGTCCGGCTGCTGTGAGGGGACGCTGGTTAGCGGTGCGGCTGCTTTCTCCTGCCACGTCTACAATTGTGCAGCCATAGCTAAGTCGTGCACACAGAGACGGCCCAGTGGGTTGATGAAGAATCCAGCTGATTGTCCTGGAATAGTACGCGTTAAGCCACACGCAGGGCGGCTTTCTCAACTCAGGGATCCATGCAATAATCATACCTCCCAACTTTCATTGGTGGTCCAGCGGGACCTTTGCATGTGGCACAGCCACCAGCCCAAATTTTTTTTTGGGGTGACCTCTCAGTGAGGGGGCGTGGCCTTCAAATTGCATCACTCATGTGAGGCCACACCCGCATTTTGCCGCTGCTGCCCTTCTGCCTGTGGGGAATAGACATCTATTTCCCGCTGACAAGTGGGTGGCAGCGGGGACCCAACTGCCCGTCACAGTACACTGGTGGCCCCGGACAGGATGCAGGTACATCCCCAAAAAACGAGACGTTCCTACTGTAAATGGGACAATTGGGAGGTATGCAATAATGACTCAGCTACGCGAATATTGGCATTGCATAAAACTGGAAACATGTCCTAACAGTTAGCCTCAGTCCCAACCCAGTGCTTATTGCCTACTCTAGTGATTAACCCTCCCCTAGTGCATAGCCATAACCCTAGTGACTAACCCTCCCGCTAGTGCCTACTCCTAATCCTCCCCTTAGTGCCTAACCCTCCCCCTAGTGCCTAGCCCTAACCCTTCCCCAGTGACTTACCTTAACCCTCCCCCTAGTGCCTAAACATAACCCTCCCCTTAGTGCCTAACCCTAACCGTTCCCCGAGTGCCTAACCCTCCGCTAGTGCCTAACCCTAACCCTTCCCCCAGTGACTAACCCTCCCCTAGTGCCTAACCCTAACCCTTCCCCCAGTGACTAACCCAAACCAACCCCCTAGTGAATAACCCTCCCCTTAGTGCCTAACCCTCCCCCTAGTGCCTAGCCCTAACCCTTCCCCCAGTGAATAACCCTAACCAACCCCCTAGTGCCTAACCTTCCCCTAATGCCTAAAACTCCCTCTAGTGCCTGACCCTAACCCTCCCCCTAGTGCCTAACCCTAAACTCCCCCTAGTGCCTGACCCTAACCTTCCCCCTAGTGTCTAACCCTAAACTCCCCCTAGTGCCTGACCCTAACCTCCCCCTAGTGCCTAACCCTAACCAACCCCCTAGTGCCTAACCCGAAGCCTCCACCTAATGCCAAACCCTAACCCTCCCCCAGTGCCTAATCCTAACCTCCCCCTGGTGCCTAACCGTAACCCTTCCTCTAGTGCCTAGCCTTCCTCCTAGTGCTTAACCCTTACCTTCACCTAGTGCCTAACCCTCCTCCTAGTGCCTAACCCTAACCCTCCCCCTAGTGCCTAACTCTCCCATAGTGCCTAACCCTAACCTCCCCCTAGTGCCTAACCCTAACCTCCCCCCAGTGCCTAACCCTAACCTCCCCCTAGTGCCTAACCCTAACCCTCCCCCTAATGTCAAACCCTAACCCTCCCTCCAGTGCCTAATCCTAACCCTCCCACTAGTGTCTAACCCTAACCTCCCCCTGGCGCCTAACCCTAACCTCGCCTAGTGACTAACCCTCCTCCTAGTGCCTAACCCTCCGACTAGTGTCTTAAGGGACCCATACACGGTCCGTTAAACGGATCCGTCTGGGTCTCAATTAGCACGCTTCGCATCGGATCGCATGCCTAGTGCATGCGGTGTGCACTGCGATCCGATCCGATGCGAAGTTTAGCTAGTACAAAAAGTATGTGCAGCACATACTTTTTGTACCGTACTATGTGATGCGCGGGAGCGCGCATCGCATAGTACTAAACGGACGGTCCGGGAACGGACCGTCTATGGGCGCCTTAACCCTAACCTCCCCCTGGCGCCTAACCCTAACCCTCCCCCTAGTGCCTAATCCTAAACCTCCCCCTAGTGCATAACCCTAACCCTCCCTCTAGTGCCTAACCCTAACCCTCTCCCTAGTGCCTAACTCTCCCTTAGTGCCTAACCCTAACCATCCCTTTAGTGTCTAACCCTAACCCTCCCTTTAGTGTCTAACCCTAACCCTCCCATTAGTTTCTAACCCTAACCCTCCCCTAGTGCCTAACCCTAACCCTCCCATTCATGTCTAATTCAAACCCTCCCCCTACAGCAGGGGTGTCCAAACTTTTTGCGACGAGGGCCAGATTTGGTGAGGTGAAAATGTGGGGGGCCGACCATTCAGCCTGACATTCTTTGAATCATTAATCACATCAGAATGGTCCCCCACTCTGCCCCCATTCACTATGTCCCCCAGCTTGCCCCTTCACTGTATTTCCCCCAGCCTGCCCCATTCACTGTATGCCCCCCAGCCTGCCCCTCCTTCACTGTATGTCCCCCATTCACTGTATGTTCCCCACTCTGCACCCATTCACTCTGTCCCCCAGCCTGCCCCCTTCTCTTAATGTCCATCAGTGCCTCCATTCAGTGTATGTCCCCAAGCCTGACCCTCCCTCACTGTATGACCCCCATTCACTATGTACCCCACTCTACCCCCATTCACTGTATGTCCCCCAGCCTGCCCCAGCTCCCCCTTCTCTGAATGGCCATCACTTCCTCCATTCACTGTATGTCCCCCAGCCTGACCCTCCTTCCCTGTATGTCCCCCACTCTGCCCCCTCCCTTCTCTGTATGCTTCCCAGCCCCTTGTGTGAGCCAGAGGACGGAGAGGCAAAGCAGGCACTGCAAGGACAGGAGATGCTTGGGCTCTCACTGCTGCCCTCCTCCGCTCTGCATGTTATGGGATCAAGATTCCCCTTGCAGCATATTATTATGGTTATTATACTTTATTTATATGGCACCACAAAGGATCCCCCGGGCCCAATTACAGAGTACATATACAAATGAGGGAAACAGTGACCTACAGCTGAATACAATAGAGGACAAGTACAGGGCACATAACTATAGCTACATCCGCAGGGTATCAGCGTGGTAGAAAACCACAGGGTTTGGTGCTATCAAAGATGGCTTAAGTAAAGGCCCCCATGCACTATGCAAATTCTCTGAAGGGAGAAGTCGCACCTGATCCCCCGCCGAATGTCCAACCTCCGACTCCGCTCCGATGAACACAGGACTGTGCATCAGAACGGATATTATACACATGCGATTTGGACCGATTTCACCCAATATCTCAGCTTGATCTACCGGAATTGGCCCAAATCGCATAGTGTATGGGACATTAAGAGAAGGAAAGCACACGAGGGATGAGGGTCCTGCTCATCTATTCATGAAAATCTTTATCACTATTTATAAATAATACAGACAATATAAGTAAGATTTTAAATCAGTTTTATTTTTCAAAAAGTTTTTTTTTTTTACGTTTTGGCATTGAGAAAGCAAATAGGTAATGTAACATCATGCCAAATACTGTAGGGAAATGAGAAACCAGTACAGTGGATTTGCAATCCAATATACCCCATTATATATACTCTGCCAAGTTCATAAAAGCTACTTCATACGTTATATTACATTATATATATTCTTACATATTACTTCAGTAGTAACCAGTAATAATGCGTTTGTAAATAAACTTTTCCAGTGGCATGAACCTGGCCTGCCATTGGAATTCTGGGATACATGGCGCACCTATAGTTCCTGATTGGACCGCTCTCTCAGTATTGGCAAGTGTTTAGGTTTTGATCCCGCACTAGGGTCTGCACGAATTTCGATATTAACAGATGGAATCAATACCATAGGAGTATGTCATACTTGCTGACAGCAGCAAGTCAGGGGGTGGGGACAGGCAGACGTCATCAAGCCCCACCCCCACGACAGTCAAACAACGTAATTCGCGGACCCGCAAAAAAGGTCATTTTGTGCTGCAGGGAAGGGGGTGCGGGGGCTGCCTGGCCAATGCGGGAGGATTGCCCACCTTCCCGGGGGACCCGATTTTCGGGAGCCTCACGGCAATTCCAGGAGGGTAGGCAAGCCTGGAGTATGTAATACAATTAGGAACAAATAGAAAAATAATATAATACAAGATAATTAATTACCTCTAAGTAGGAGACTGCTTTGTCCACAGCCTCGTGCCAGAGTAACATGAGGCCCAAAGTGGAGCCAAGTTGGTGGGGTAGAAGTTTGGATTGTGTCTATGATCCTCTATATTAAAGTCCAACCAGACTCCTATTTCCTTGTCCCACAGAACAGCCTGCACAGCATCCAGTCGCTCCGGCATATCTGTAGCAAATGACAAGAACAGAAATGATACAATATAGAAATTATAATACAGCCAATTGGGAAAATGGTGAAATAAACTTTAACAAAAGACCAATTGTTCTGATAATGTTGTTAAATAAAATGGATTGACCTAGGCACTTATTCAGATCTGATCGCAGTACAAAATTGTTCTCAATATGGGCAAAACCTTGTGCACTGCAGGTGGGGCAGATGTAACATGTGCAGAGAGAGTTACATTTGGGTGGGGTGTTTTGAAACTGAAATCTAAATTGCAGTGTCAAAATAATGCAGTCAGTATTTACCCTGCACAGAAACAAAATCTAACTCTCTGTACACATGTTACATCTGTCCCACCTGGAGGGCACATGGTTTTGCCCATTTTGAGAACAAATTTGTTCTGCGATCAGATCTGAATAAGGGCCCTAATTTGTGTGAATGGCCATACAGCACATGTTGTGATCTTATCAGTGAGAAACACTCTGCGTCCTCCTAGCAGCACAATGTCCATTCTCAAACTATAGCCTGTTACCTCTGCCCTGGTGATGAGAATTTGGATTAACATATCCTCATCTGTCCCAGTCCCATCATGGTTTTTGTAAGGATCCTTGGCATAATATCCTTGGCGGTCCTTAATGCATTGTACTGCAGAAAGAGAGGACATGAGCTGGTTTATTACAAGGTAACTGTACATGGTTAGTATATTTCTCCTGATTATAAAACTGCCGCGAGAGATGAAGCAGTATTCACACTATACTAAAGTAATTAATAATTTGGCCACTGTAGGTGCACTTCCACTGGCATCTGTGGGCAACATATATTTTCTTTCAGAACTAATACAATTGCTCCCACTGCTGTGTATGGCTACAAACATGCAGAGATAAAAGGTTCTTTGTGCCTATTAACTTTTATCACGTAAATAAGTAAGAGGTAAGACATCCCAGGGGAACCAGAAGACGATACCACTTCTGTAACAGCAGACCCTGGATGAGATACATAGCAGTGCCCTTCTGCCATATGGCAGCTAGTGATGTCACAATGGGCCGATGATGTCACAATGGGCTGTGATGGGTAGAACACTGGCAGCTGACTGCTTCCTGAGTCATATCTAATATTGCTGGACTTGTGCCAACACAGATAATTTTTCACTCTTTTCTAAAGATTGAAGTTTGATATAAAATGAAGAAGGCGAAAGCTAATAAAGCTATAGACCACCAAATGACTGTCGCTCTGCGCATCCGTCCCGTTAATTTGACGGAGACTAAGAACCGCGCCCGATGCATCACACACCAGCTCGGACCGCAGACAGTGCTATTGCAGGACCCCGGTGAGGATCCTAACGATGTCCTGCGCTCCACCAGGACAAGAGAAACAACATTCCAATTTAACCAGGTGTTTGACCAGGCAGCTACCCAGGAGACTGTGTATGATTCCACAGTGAAGCCCTTATTGGGTGACATCTTGTCCGGGTACAATGCTGCCATATTTGCCTACGGCCCCACAGGCACCGGAAAGACCTTCACCATGATGGGTAAGGACCGCGAACCTGGAGTAATATATCGCACCCTGAAGGACCTGTTTAAAGCCATTGAGGAGACTGGGGAAAAAAAGAATTTCTCCGTATCATTATCATACGCGGAGATCTATAATGAAACCGTCCGAGACCTATTAAGACCTTCCTCTAGGTCTTTGGTCCTCAGAGAGGATCCCAATGGCAACACCAACATAGAAGGGATTTCTACATTCTCCCTTAGCACTCCTGAGGAAGCCATGACCCTGCTGAAGAAGGGCAACAAGCGGCGCACAGAAGCTCCCACAGCCGCTAATAAGACCTCATCCCGCTCACATGCAGTATTGCAGGTCACCATAAAGCAGACAGCCAGTGATAGTGTGAGCACAGGCAAGTTGTACATGGTAGACCTTGCGGGATCAGAACGAGCAAGCCAGACTAAGAACAGCGGCCAGACCATGAAAGAAGGAGGATACATCAACCGATCCCTTCTTACCCTCAGGATGTGTATCATGGCGCTGCGTGACAGACCAGGCAGCCATATAAACTATCGGGACAGCAAGCTGACCTGGCTGCTAAAGGGAGCACTGAGCGGGAAAAGCCGATTGGTTATGATCACGCACATCAGCCCTGCGGATAGTGCTTATGAAGAATCCCGCAGCACAATGACCTACGGAAGCAAGGCCAAGTTTATCAAGACGCGAGTGGAGAAAAACCGTGTCTGTGTCCCCAATAAGACTTCCGAGGGCGTCAGAGGGACCACAGTGCTGCCGGAAGTCCCTCATCCTCCAGAGCATGGCCGTGGGATCCTGCCCAGGTCTGGGAATATTTATCAAGTGAGAAAAAGTGCAAGGCCGCTGCGTGATTTTCCTCCCTGTATCCAGCAAAGAATCCCCAACCGCAATTTGAGACCAAAGCCACAGCATCTTACGGTGTACACTCCTTTCAAGGTTGGTCATTACACATTGCACACATGAACAGCAATCGGGCTGGCAGTAAAGGTACCCATACACGTTACAATTATTGTATACAGTATTATATACAATACTGTATTCAATAATTGTAACGTGTATGGAAACTTTTACACCTGAAGGAAAACTGGGGAATAGGGCTACTGGCGAAACCCCAACAAAAAAAAACGACACTCAGCAGCCACCCCATGGGTGTGTTGGAAGAGCTGCCAATTATTTATAAATGATAACCATTATATCCAACTCATTGATAATTTAATAACTCAAAGGCTTAAACCAGGACAATGCCAGGTACGTCAGTCAGTTATACATAATGTGTGCTGTTAGTGGTTTTATTGTATTCTTGTTATGTAATACGATCCACAAAAAATTCCTAGTGTGCACAAGCACACATGGCCAATAAAGTTGATTCTGATTCTGATACATAGATCTTTTAATAATTATGCTAGGACACTACCAGTAGATGGGTGATGGGGCTTCATAGCACATTCCTGACAGGGGCCCCAATACATTGCTATGCGCAGGGGTCTACACTGCTGTTGACGCCCCTGTATGTATGTATGTATGTATGTATGTATGTGTATGTATGTATATATATATATATATATATATATATATATATATATATATATATATATATATATATATATATATATATATATATATTTTTATTATTAATATTATTTATATACATTTGGTCTATCTATAATACTTTAACTGACCCGGCATATACTGGGTCACCTAAGTGTCCATCTCTGTGCTTTGCTCCGCCCCTCTGGAAACCCCCTTCTGAAAATCCTGCGTTTGCCACTGAGCCCCCCTCCCCAAACACTGCTGTCACTGTGATTGTGGAGTAGGGTGATATACGATTGCAGCAGCAGGGGTAGGATGCCTAACACATCTGACTGTGGCGGCCGGCACCTCCTCACTGCAGCAGACAGCAAGGTAAAGGCGTGCTCGCCGGGGCCCCACCTTTAGTGTCCTGTGCTGTGCTTCCCACATCTGATGCTCTGCCTGCTTCCAACTGGAGGCTGCGGGCCACTTGAAATGACAGTACGGGCCGCAATTGGCCCCCGGGCCTGACTTTGGGCATGCCTGCCCTAGAGCCTATGGGGGCTGTAACTAGGGGGGTTATTTTGGTTCACTCTTTCTGACAAATTCCTTCTTAGATGGACAAAACCATGTGCAATGCAGGTGGGGCAGATGTCAGGACAGGCTCCATCATTTAGGCCCTTATTCTGATCGGTGCGGCTGGTTCCGAATATGCGGCCAGGACCGTGCGTGCGAAACCCCGCCTTCCATACGGATCGCCAACTCCGTCCGTATGCGGTAAGAAGCTGTCCGAATGGACCGCACCTGTATTTTTCACGGAATACGCCTCCTCCATCTCAGGGAACCTCCCCCATCATTCGATGGTCGCGGACCATCGAATGCAGGACCGAGTGCTCCACCAGCTCCCGCAACCTCAGACCACACGGACATTTTTCCGTGCAAAAGCAGGGATCTGGGCGGGCAGCTGACATCCGGCGATGTCATATGTCCGCCCCCTACACGTGCGTCACGGCCGCATTACCATACGTACACCCAGCGTTTTCATGGGAACGCCCATGAAACGCGGGGCGTATGCATATGGTAATGAGCCCAAATAGCCCTTCACGCCCCTCTCCACCCCCTGTTCGGAGTGTTAACATATCATGCGGGATTTGGCCGTACGCCCCGCTCGGGATTTTTGTGAGCGTAAGAGGACCCAAGAAGAGCCCCTCAAGTTCACAGATCCTGGCGCTGTTTTAGATAAGCAAAAGGGCTTAACCAAAAAAGATGATATAATCAAAACCGTATATAAGGATGGCTGCTGCAAGGTGTAAGTGAGAGTGCTAAATCTCACTAAGGGTTAATAGGACAAGAAATTGATTACACCTGCGCTGCTGAGCCTATGAGCTTTTTGCTGAACAAAAGGACAACCGGAGACACTCAATAGTAATGTAACAAATTTTATATAAAAAGAATATAAATAAAGATATATAAATTCATACAAATATATTTAAAAACAGATACAATAAAGCATGCTCAATAGAGAAATGTATAGCAGAAAACACTCTCCACTTGGATCATAAAATAAATGCCTGATAGCAGAATTATAGCCAGTCTTGTTAATTTAGCAGAGTTCAGCTGTCAAATAGCAAGGGGAGAAGGGGGGAGGGTTGCGGGGGACACAAGCCAGTAACGATGGAAGCAGGCAGATAGAATATGCACAGATGACAATAGCGCAGTACCCTTTTTAGCGCGTGTAACACAGATGGATGGTATTCGGGAAACGCACTAATGTCCAGGACCATATGCTCACCCTCCTTAGAATGGATAGCTGGAGGGGCCGGGGAGCACGATGTTGTAGGTTGCTCGACCCGGTGTCCGTGATGTTACTGTGTCTGCAGCTCTGACGGGGAACCCGATGGTGGCAGGGGCTCTACCCGGAGCGATGGCTTGGTGACGTCCGCCGGAGGGGAGAGACGGAGGCTCCAATCTGCTGCCGGCTGAGATGGAGAGCCGTGGGCAGTAGTGGCTGATGGGAAATGCAGTCGGCTGGCTTGTAGTTTGAGCTCAAGTGAGCAGCGTGAGTCGGCTCCAAGATAGCGTGTGGCTGTGATCACAAACAGTGGGAGGTTTCTGCTGTAAAGCGGAAGTAGGCGTCAACGCGTTTCGTACCCTTGGAAATGGGAACTTTCTCAAGACCCGCCCCGCTCGCACATGCGCAGAGACGCCTCTGCACATGCGCAGACACAAAACATCGGCGGCCCGAACGCACGCGGACATTACCGCACCGATCAGAATAAGGGCCCAAGTGAGATCTATATTGCAGTGTAAAAATAAAGCAGTCAGTATTTACCCTGCACAGAAACAAAATAACTCACCCAAATCTAACTCTCTCTGCACATTTTACATCTGCCCCCCCTGCAGTGCACATGGTTTTGTCCATCGAAGAAGAGTCAGAAAGAGTGAACCAAAATAACCCCCTAGATACTGTAGCACTTACTGTAAATCAGCTCCAATATGTTTCTGCTGGCTCCGTTATCCTCACTACAGTCTAATTTAATTTTGTAATTTACTTTCACACACATACAGAAGTTTGCATTATAATTAAAGCTACAGTATGTGCGTATAAATATCTGAGGTTTCCATGGTTTTCAAACCTGCCTTGTTTTTTGCTAATTCATATATTCTTAACACCAGCATTAAACCGCAATTATAGCAATGCCACTTATTTCCCAAAAATGGTTCTCTATTTTTTAATTAGAACAGACTGAGTAGTTTTGTGAGGAAACTTTCAGCAAATGGAAGTAATATCTTTTCATACAGTATATTTCCCATGTTTGCATATTCTCTGGCTGGGAGACTCTACATTCTATCTGACTCAGTGGCGGAACTTGTGGTGCTCCCAGGTGCAAAAATATAATTTGGGTCCCCTCCGCCACTCTGACCATAGTTCACAATATGCAACATCAGTGGGTGACAGGGAGAGGCAGAATGTGACAGTACAAGGCACTGGGAAATTCATATGACATTGCTCAAAATGGTCTGCGGGGAGGGTCCAAGGGATAACTCCTTGCTGGTCTGAGTAGCAGTGGGCCCCTTAGTCCTCCGGGCCCCCAGTGCAGTGCACCAGCATGCACCAATGGTAGCTACACCTCTGATCTTACTTTTGGTAAAGTTATTCTTAATTAAATCAGGTTTTTATCACCTTAATTTCGATTGGAGCATTAAATAAGAGTATAAAAACAGTCTACACTTGAGATTTCTGCTACCTAATGAAGTTCACATCCTGTACAAGTAGTTCAATATGAGTGATCTAGACTAGAAATTGAACACCCCTGAGAAGTCGCATTTGACGAAACGTGTCAGGAGATATGCTTTCAGAACCCATGTATGTAGAGTGAGCTGTCCGTAGGCTCACACGCTCTAAGTGCGACATAGTAGAGTACAAACATTGATACCTGTTATGCTATGAATGGGGAATTATGTGGAATGTTTTGTCATTTTAGATTAAACAGAGGAAAACTGTTCAATTGATTCTAATTGATCGATTTTGAACTGTAGTTTGGGTGCTCTCAGGGATTGTTCTGGTCATAGACCAAGCAGGAAAGAATAATTACTAATCAATATTGTTGACTAAGTGGAATATACACACACATCAGAGATGTGCGCCAACCCCTGTGTTTTGATTCTAAATCTGTATTTTTTTCTAAAATCAAATAATTTGGGAATTATTTTGTTCCTACAGTATTATATATTATTAACATTCATTCCAATCATGTCCACTCAGTTTTGACCACATCACAGCTAAAAATATTCTTACTATATTGGCAAAAGGCTGGCTAAACTAAGGAACAACACAGAAGCACAAACACATGGAATGTAAATTGGTTATATATGTAAAGACTCTCCCCAATGCCCTCCAAAAAAAACATCTAATCATGAAAAGGAAAGTGGTACAATGGAATTGTCCTTGGGTTCTCCCATCCACCTTTACAGTGTGTCGGATATTTATAAGGACTTGCACAGTTTAACAAACCAAGCACTTCAGCGACAGGAACTGCTACTTTTATGGCTGAAGTGCTTGGCTTATTTGGGCCCCCACAAACCATTTTTTGTGGAAGGACGACCTCTGATCACCTTATGAGGAGGGTATTGAAAAGGGTGTTAATTAAATATTGATAAAAAAAACAATAAAAACAGCTAAAATCATGTTATTTTTGCACACCAAATACGCAACTGCATGAATATTAAATCCACAATGCATAGATCTGGCATGTATGTGCTATGTGACCACACTATTTAAATTAAAATCACTTGTATGCTTTCCATACCACACTTTTAAACCAGGACACACATGAATTACAGAGGTTCTATTGCTGATTAAAAACAGGTGAAATGCAGGCATGAAGTTAGCCGGCCCCTGGACCTGTGTAATACATGAATGTCCCAGCTTCTTATTTATACTGATTGATTTGAACTAAACCCATTATTTATTCTGGTGAGTGCAGAACCCCTCCATGGCAGAACCCCTCTATGGCAGAACCCCTCTATGGCCCTGCGAAGCTTGCAGCTTACTGAGCAGTTGTTGCGCCGCCATACAATCCCCCCCCCCCCGCCTCCACCCAGGGGCGGATTTAGGGAGGAGGGCGCCCCTAGGCACAACAATAATGTTTACTAAGTAGGACAGTTTATAGGGGCAGTATCTGCATGTCCTATCCATTTAAACTCTATTTAAGATGGAATATAGAACAGTACAGTGGATATTTTGCAGTTATTGGTACATTTTGGGCTGACCGTACTATCACAGGCATCCAAGTGCCGCCCCAAACATGTGCCGCCCCTAGGCCGGTGCCTCACGTGCCTAATGGGAAATTCGGCTCTGCCTCCACCTCGATATACCCTCGCAATCACGTGAGGGGATGTGTTATGAAATCACATCCCCTCACATATGCCCACTGCAGGAGAATTCATACAATGGTTGCCAACCGCCAATTATGCAAGTCGCCAGAGAGAGAGAGAGAGAGATTATACATAATTTTATTTGCAATCATTTGCGTTTCTTTTAAATTCATTGCAGATAAATGGGCAGATGTAATAGGCTTAAAGGAGGATGTTACCAATTTTTGAGGTTACCCTCCTTGATGAGTGCTAAATAAACTCATAATAAGCTATCAATTTATAATTACATTTGAATAAAATTAATTTAGCAGCAGAAAAGTGGTGTGACTGTGAACTCACACCTATTCCGGTGGCAGGCCTACAACATGTAGGTCTCCACCCTAGAATACCAAGAACTATACCATAGAACTGCGCTTATAATAAAGGTGCATGAATGTCTGACACAATACTAGACCCAATTACATTTTAATTCATAAACTTTTAATAACATTTATGTGTAATATTTTTCAAAACTATAAATCACAATATCTGATAATCGGCGGCCGCCTATCATAAAAACTCAAATGGATTTCCAGCATTATGGATATAATTTTTTTTAAATAACACAACATATCCTATAAATTACAAACAATTATATTAAACGGAGAAAATTGTATAAAAAACAATTAGACCCCAAGGATTGAAGTGCACTTATCCTCCACTCTTGGTATTTATGAGTGTCCACACTGTTATTGAAGCCAGCTTAAAGTATCCATTCCTTATTGAATATAGCAAGTATATAAACAAATGTATCCACTGAAGATTTGTAGTACTCACAAGCCACAATGTTGTTAATCAGATGTATTCCAGTGCTGTTATGCAGGGAGGTGGGAGGGCTATAACCGTGGATGGAATTACCAGAGTTTGCAGTCCGCTACCCTCCGCCCTACAACCTGCCGTTTAGACACCTGACCAAGAAAGGCTGGTTTCACACACTCCGGCTCCTGCCGGACGGTGAAATCCCGCATGGCCAGGGAGCCGTGCCGCACACACTAGTTTATCATGGAAGGGATGGCCACAGCCCGGCAGCCGTCCCTTCCAGTGGCGGGATCCGGCTGCAACCGTGCGGCCGGGTCGTGGCCGTCCCGTGTGAATGGACACAATAGTGTCCATTCACAACTACTGTGTGCGGCACGGCTCCCTGGCCGTGCGGGATTTCACCGTCCGGCAGGAGCCGGAGTGTGTGAAACCAGCCTTTCTTATTAAGATCTGAGCTCAGTACAAATGTGTTAGAAAAATGGGCAAAACCATGTGCACTGCAGGTGGGGTAGATGTAACATGTGCAGAGAGAGTTAAATTTGGATGGGGTGTGCTGAAAATGAAATCTAAATTGCAGTGTAAAAATAATGCAGCCAGTATTTACCCTGCACAGAAACAAAATGACTCACACAAATCTAACGCCCTCTATACATGTTACATTTACCCCACCTGCAGTGCACATGGTTTTGCCCATTTTCCATCTGAATAAGGCCCCAAGAGTGGAGGATAAGTGCACTTACTGTAAATCCTTGGGGTCTAATTGTTTTTTATACAATTTTCTCCTTTTAATGTAATTGTTTGTAACTTATAGGATATATTGAGTTATTTACAATTGTTAATATCCATATTGCTGGAAATCCATTTAAATTTTTTGATAGGTGGCCACCGATTATCAAATATTGTGATTTATAGTTATGAAAAATATTACACATATATTTCATTCAAAGTTTATGACTTACAATTGTTTCAGACAATCATGCACCTTTATTATAAGCGCAGTTCTATGGTATAATTAAAGGAGGATGTGCTGGATGCCAGCCGAAATCTGAGGTTTTATTTTGTTAAAAGGCAGTCATTTATAAGACAAGGATTAATATAAACATATATATATATATATATATATATATATATATATATATATATATATATATATATATATATATATATATATATATATATATATATATATATATATATATATATATATATATATATAACCATAAGAAATAGAGCGTCACTTCAGGTCTTGATATATACAAAATGTATTGTGGGGTCTACGCCTTTTCAGGCCTCAGCCCGTCTTGAAGACAGGCTGAGGCCCGAAAAACCGCGTAGACCCCACAATAAATTTTGCACATATCAAGACCTGGAGTGATGCTCTATTTCTTATGGCTATATGGATGCACCTTTAAGTAGGTGTATGGGAGAAGGCACCTAGGCAGGTTATATGGACCCTTAAAGATAATTATGAGCGAGTGACGGTCTTTCTGTGTTTGTTTGTATATATATATATATATATATATATAAAAAATACCACATAAAAAGCATGTGTTTGTCCCTCTGTACCTTACTCTGTAATAGCCCTGACAGGCTCAGTGCTGCCTCTAATTAAAAAACCTCCCATGACGAGGCTGCTGCTGCTGTCCTCCATGGGTCTGAGAAGCATATGATGAGCTCCACCAAGCAGAGCTCAGCACGAGCCTCTCAGCATCTCACCTCTTGTGCAAAGTCTCATGGGACTTAGTTAACTCCCACTATTGCACTGCACACTTGTGCAGTCAGTGTGCCTTGGCTCCTGATGTTCAGCACCATTAATCACTGTCACATTGGCAGATAGGCGAAGCTGCAGCACTACCCCACTATCATGCACAAAACCCTAAGCTAAAAAAAACCAATGTTTAAAAAAAAAATAAAAAATACATGCCAACCATGGGGAGGCCCTAGATAAAGGGAGGCCCAGGGGCATTGGCCCCCTGTCCCCCCCCCCCCCCTTCATCCAGCCATGACAGCTGCCAAACTCAGTTGCTATTACGTTTTGCCACAAATGTTTGTGTGTTTGTGTACCCGTGATACATTTAATGCATCCTGTATTTATCAATCTACCACTCTAAGTATATAAAAGATGTAGCACAGACTGTATCCTCTTGCGGCTAATGGCAGATAAACAGTAGTTGTGCATGCAGGGGAATTTAATACGGTAGTGCTCAAACTAATTGCAAAACCAATTTCTGGTTATAGCTTCATATTTTAACATTTTGCTACATTATCATTCCGGCCTCAGCTATAATTAAATGAGACTGTCACAATACGATGGTGATTCAGTAAGCAGCGCAGAAGCAAAATCTTACTCTAATGGACAAATCCATGCTGCACTGCAGGTGGGGCAGATGTATCGCGCAGAGAGAGTTAGATTTCAGTGATTTATATTGTTTATGAGCAGCATAAATACTGTCTGCCATAGGCGTGCGCAGCACATTTTATTAGGAGGTGCACCGTCAAAAGGGTGTGCCAAGCACCGCCCATTGGGTGTGTCTAACACTGCCAATCAGGCGTGTCTATCTTCATCTATTGGCACTCACTACAATATAAAATGTCTCTCAGCCACACCATAATCTCCTGCCTATTTCAGTTTTTAATCTTCTAATTCCTCTTTGTAACAGTGCATGCAAATAAAGTAAAAATCATATATGGATGATGCAGGTACAGATGGAGCCGGGCTCCCTCTTGCTGGCGAATCGCCAGACTGTCTCCGCTGGCGATCAGCCAGCAGCAAGGCGCTCCATCTGACTGAGACGCGCGTGCGTCTCACACGCACGCTCGTCTCAGTTTCCGGGCGGCGGGGGCGGCGGGAACCCTGTCCGTCTCCGCTTCAGGAAGACGGACAGGGTTAGGTGGGATAGCTGGGAGGCGGTGGGGACCCCGGGTGACCGCTGGCAAGCCGGCGGGGACCCAGGGGAAGCGCCGTCGGAAGGGGACGCGCGCGCATCTCGTGCACGCACGTCCCCTTTTGCATATCAGATAGCGGCTGGCGGGGGATGGCGGCTGGCGATTCTGCCACCATCCCCTGCAAAGACCTGTATGTAGGGATATGACAATCTAGTACAATTAACATTGCAAATACACATATTGATGGACGCTTCTTTTAATAAAATACAGTTCTAAAAACCAAAAGTCTTTGGTAAAAGGTATTGCCAGCACCAGGAAGATGTTATTTGAGTGGACACAGCATTAGGGGGTGCCTGTGCACCCCTAACACTCAATGTGCGCACGCCTATGCTGTCTGCTTTAATTTTACACTGCATTTTTCTGAACCTGTTACATCTATCCCCAGGGATACTGGACAGTAGATCATAAGAAATCGAAAGTTCTCATTTAGCCAGATGTTCGTCAGCTATGAAGAAATGTGCTAAGTGTATTCACAGCAGCATACAGTACAGCATAAACCAGGGGGTCCCAAACTTTTTTGAATGACGGCGCAAGGGTATCAGAATATTTTTCATGATGCCCCTAGGCCAAAATAAATATGTCATCCTTAGGGTCAGCTATGTAGTGACAGACAGGATCCACTTCTGTTTGTACACATATTTTGTGATTGACTGCAGCGGCATAACTAGACTAGACAAAAAAATGATGGTGTTCCACCAAACATTAATTATAATTTTTATCTATAAGTTCAGTGGCAGGGTTTTTTTTATTGTTGCCAAGGGTTTCTTGATTGTTGCCAGGGGGTTTTATGCTTTTTGCCAATGGTTTCTTGCTTGTTGCCATAAGTTACATGCTTGTTACAGCAGCATGCTATGGATGAGTGCAAACCAGCACAGAAGACCCTGTGTGATCATGTGCTGTCTCTTTATCTCCTTTCAGAAGATTTGTCAGCAGGGACTCTTGAGCAGCTACAGCAAATCACAGTAAGTACATTACATCACTGTCTTTACAGGGAAACTCCTTAGTGGCACCCCTGGCAGAATTTGAAGAATCCATTTAGATTAGAAGTACAATGCAGGGTAGCAGAAGATATATGACTGAAATGGGAACCTCCTGCAGGATGCAGGAGGGTAGGAAACTATGCAGTAAATTTGGGTCCGCTCTGCCTCCCCCACTCTGCATTCATGTAAGGGTATCACATCTAGGACCCAGGGCATTCAATCTCCTAGCCCTCCCCTAGCCATGACCAGAAGCTTGGTTCCTATATGATATTAGCCTTAAATAATGTGAATTGGTCCTGGACCACCAACCAAGGCACCCCTGCAAGTGTCCTGAGGCACGGGTGCTTTGGTTGGTGGTCTCATAAGCCATAGTTTGATTGGAAGAGAATGTGAGCAAATGATGAACAGGTTCTGGTAGAGCGTTGTTGGGTTTAGCGCTAAGGAAATTAAAAACTGCATTTGGGATCCCAGCACCAAGACCCCACATACCCCAAAACATAACAGAGCCTTCTCTGGGTATATTACAGTGCACACTGGGGAGACTTTAAATTGTCAGTAGAGGAAGAGCAGAGCGAGACAATCCGGCGGATCCTGGGGCTAAGCGCAGGAATCCTGCAGACCAGAAGGATAGATTATTGTTTTATTGCGGTATTAAAAATGTAGAAAGATAAAAACACCATTACACCGCTGAGTCCTCGGGCTGCAGCCAGCCCCTAGAGACATGAAATCACAGGGCCGCTCAATCTATTTCATACAAAACCAATTTCTACTGATAGAATTTTAAAATGCAGAGGCAGCGCCTGAGCCCTGCGCTTCCCTCTCCTTGCCCCCATCTCCATAGTACAAGCAGAATACAGGTGCCGAGGACCCCACTAATGTCAGAACCAGAGACAGATCAGGCGAAGGTTCTATGTCACAGACCAGTGTTGTTACATTGTTACTGCAGGTTGTATCACTAGATGATTATCACTCCGCAGATAACAGTGGGGTGAATTCATGTTTATTTACATAATATTTTGCCTGTTTCCCCAGACTTACTACATTAGCAGAGATATAGAAGTTGACATATTTTGGTCAATGAATTATTATAGCAATTTCAGAGTTCTTAATTTATTTCATTATTGATAATAACAATCTATTATCACCCTGTTTCATGGCAATAGATAGAATCTGTATTCACTAGAGATGTGCAAGTTGGGATTTGCTTGGTTCTTATCCCCAAGATATCGCAAATTCAGATTTTTTTCTAATTGGCTATACTGTAGGTTGCCTGGTGTTTTGGATAGCCAATAACATCCCTCTTTTAGATACAAGTAAATGTGGGCAAAATATTGTGTCTCTGCTCCCCCCTGCCCATATGTGTCTCTGCTCCCCCTGCCCATATGTGTCTCTGCTCCCCCCCTTCCCATATGTGTCTCTGCTCCCCCTCCCTTCCAATATGTGTCTCTGCTCCCCCTGCACATATGTGTCTCTGCTCCCCCCCTTCCCATATGTGTCTCTGCCCCCCCCTTCCCATATGTGTCTCTGCTCCCCCTGCCCATATGTGTCTCTGCTCCCCCTGCCCATATGTGTCTCTGCTCCCCCCCTTCCAATATGTGTCTCTGCTCCCCCTGACCATTTGTGTCTCTGCTCCCCTCCTTCCCATATGTGTCTCTGCTCCCCCTGCCCATATGTGTCTCTTCTCCCCCCTTCCCATATGTGTCTCTGCTCCCCCTGCCCATATGTGCCTCTGCTCCCCCCTCCCCATATGTGTCTCTGCTCCCCCTGCCCATATGTGTCTCTGCTCCCCCCTCCCCTTATGTGTCTCTGCTCCCCCCTCCCCATATGTGTCTCTGCTCCCCCCTTCCCATATGTCTCTGCTCCCCCTCCCTTCCAATGTGTCTCTGCTCCCCCCTGCACATATGTGTCTCTGCTCCCCCCTGCCCATATGTGTCTCTGCTCCCCCCTTCCCATATGTGTCTCTGCTCCCCCCTTCCCATATGTGTCTCTGCTCCCCCTGCCCATATGTGTCTCTGCTCCCCCCTGCCCATATGTGTCTCTGCTCCCCCCCTTCCTATATGTGTCTCTGCTCCCCCCTTCCAATATGTGTCTCTGCTCCCCCTGCCCATATGTGTCTCTGCTCCCCTCCTTCCCATATGTGTCTCTGCTCCCCCTGCCCATATGTGTCTCTGCTCCCCCTTCCAATATGTGTCTCTGCTCCCCCTGCACATATGTGTCTCTGCTCCCCCCTTCCCATATGTGTCTCTGCTCCCCCTTCCCATATGTGTCTCTGCTCCCCCTTCCCATATGTGTCTCTGCTCCCCCTGCCCATATGTGTCTCTGCTCACCCCCCTTCCCATATGTGTCTCTGCTCCCCCTGCCCATATGTGTCTCTGCTCCCCCTGCCCATATGTGTCTCTGCTCCCCCTTCCCATATGTGTCTCTGCTCCCCCTTCCCATATGTGTCTCTGCTCCCCCTGCCCATATGTGTCTCTGCTCCCCCCTGCCCATATGTATCTCTGCTCCCTCTCCTATGCCCATATGTGTCTCTGCTCCCCCTCCTATGCCCATATGTCTCTCTGCTCACCCTGCCCATATATGTCTCTGCCCTCCTCCCTTGCCTATATGTGTCTCTGCTCCCTCCACTCCCCATATGTGTCTCTGCTTGCCCCTCCTCTGCCTAAATGTGTCTCTGCCCCCCTGCACTCCCTATATGTGTCTCTGCTCCCCCCTCCTGTGCCCATATGTGTTTCTGCCCCCCTCCCCTGCTCATATGTGTCTCTGCTACCCACTGGCCATATGTGTCTCTGCCCCCTCCTCTGCCCATATGTGTCTATGCCCCCCTCCCCTGCTCATATGTGTCTCTGCTCCACCCTGCCCATACAGTATGTGTCTCTTCCCCCCTCCCCTGCTCATGTGTCTCTGCTCCCCTCTGCCCATATGTGTCTATGCCCCCCTCCCCATATGTGGCTCTGCTTCCCCCTGCCCATGTGTCTCTGCCCATAGTTTCTCTGCCCCCCTCCCCTGCTCATATGTGTATCTGCTCTGCTCTGCCCATATGTGTCTCTGCCCCCTTCCCTGCCCATATGTGTCTCAGCCCCCCCTGCCCATATATGTCTCTGAACCCCCATCCCTGCTCATATGTATCTCTGCCCCCCTTCCTGCCCATATGTGTCTCTGCTCCCCCTGCCCATCGGTGTTTCTTCTACCCTTGCCCATATGTATCTTTGCTCCCTCCTCCCCTGCCCATATGTGTCTTTGATCCCCTCCCCTGCTCATGTGTATCTCTGCCCCCCTTCCTGCCCATATGTGTCTCTTCTACCCTTGCCCATATGTAGCTTTGCTCCCCCATCCCCTGCCCATATGTGTCTTTGATCCCCTCCTCCTCTGCCCATATGTGTCTCTGCTCACCCTCCCCTGCTCATATGTATCTCTGCTCTCCCCTCCCCTGCCCATACTGTATGTGTCTCTGATCTCCCCTCCTCTGCCCATAGGTGTCCTAGCTCTTTGGTGCCCAGGACATTCCACCAACTCATTTAGGAACACCCAATATTTGCTGTACAGCTCCCAACACTGCACGCCGCAGAAATCTGTAATTCCAGCGTGTTCCCGCCATGGCCATTGTATGTAGTAAACAACATCTGTAGCAGTCACACTTTTGTGTCAGAAATGTGGCAGAATGCGTTGAACAACCTTGCTGAGAAAACAGGAGACATTGCAAAGGTCATAATACGATAATGTAGTACTGTATATACTGTATACTGACATATTCTAGTTCTCTTCTCATTTAACTTTTTGGAGCCTAAATAGAGGGTCCCCTGTAATATATACAATAGTTTTATACACAGTGCGCTGGATGGCTGTAAGCTGCCCACACTATAAAGAAGAGCTCTGAGCAACCCTTCTAAATGGAAACGACTTACACAGAAAAAATAGTGTGATTGGCGCTGAACCCAATTGCTTAGAGTGACACTTACACTTAATTAGGTGTATAGTGAAATGTCCTTTCAGTCCAGAACAAATTCTTTAGAGACTCTGAATCATCAAACAAGATTTCTCTAGAATGAAACGAATATCCAGTAGTGCAACACCTTCAGTCCAAAGGGAAAGAAAGAATTTATTTATACATTGCACTCACATGACATCAATTAAAACAAGCATACCATCACCCGATTGGTGATAAAAACAGATCACACAGCGACAATTCTGGTCTCACTACCCGGCTCCCTCTGACCACTTCCAGGAGTTTCCGGAACCTCCAAATGAAAAAGGTCATAAAGTGCAAATGCGGGATGGCTTCCTTCCAAACAAAGTGCGTCTGTGCGGCATCAACTTCTGCCAGGGATTCGTCGGCTTAATGCATTTCGGATTTAGGAGTCCTTCATCAGAGGCTTGACGAGTCCCTGTGCAGGAGGCATTTATATAGGGCAGAGAAAAAGAGAAAAGCGCAGGATTTACAGTGTTTGCCGGAACTTCCGGTCACGGCGGGGATCGAGTGGATG
Organism: Crinia signifera; assembly: GCF_055691185.1. NCBI lineage: Eukaryota > Metazoa > Chordata > Amphibia > Anura > Myobatrachidae > Crinia > Crinia signifera. Next base: position 54,392,550 of record NC_139228.1, read on the forward strand.
GTTAACCTGCCTGCCACCTACGTTCCACTCGTCCCGGTACCCGGAAGTTATGCGGACATTCTTCATGCTGGAAACTTAAGTGGCTGGTGAACTTGCATATCACCTGCATTCCACTTGTTCCGTCCGTATATCTATATACATACATTTCTATAGGATATATACATCTCATTATTTTTCAAAAGAAAAACAGGTACTTTTTTCCTAGCACGGCGCCCCCGATTTTGATTGTATTACATCTTATACAATCGCATCGCATTCAATATAGCGCCATGCGATGCATGCAATTTTTAATTGTACAAGCTCCCTGATGGGTGCTTTTAATGTTAAATGCACCCCCATTGGCAACGCCACCCCCACTATCAATGCCAACCTGAAGCATGGTGAGCGCAGCGAGCCCGCGAGGGGCGGCGGTACGCGTCCTCTGACCTTTTCATACCCCCACTATCCATGTCGGAGTGGAGTTGAACATAGATAGTGTGGCGAGCGCAGCGAGCCACCGAGCCCGAAACGAGGGGACACGGATTACTTTACATGTATTACGCGTCCCCTCACAACGCTTCGGGATCCTATTCCGCGTCCGCTCGCCACGCTCCGGGCTCGGTGGCTTGCTGCGCTCACCACACTATCTAAAATCAACTCTACGCTGATGTGGATAGTGGGGGTATGAAAAGGTCGGAGGACGCGTACCGCTGACTATGGGGGGCCATTTAACATTGTAAGGACCCATCAGGGTGCTTGTACAATCAAAAATCATATACGAACGCATCATATGCCATTGTATGGCATACGATGCGATATTTTATTGTACAATATCGCGTCGCATCGCATACCATCGTATACCTTATTTAGTGTAATGGTACTGTATACAATGTGATGGGCGCCGTGCTAGGAAACAAGTACCAAAAAACACATAGGATATATCATATAAGACTTTGTTGCTTTTCTTGTTTCCTGCTTGATCTTGTCCTTTACGAAAAAGGGTCCATATAGGGTCCATACACCTAGCAATTGGGTTAAGCACCAATCACACTATTTTTTCTGTGTAAGAGGCTCCCCTGTGTCAGTTGGTGGCGCACCAATACCATGGAAGCTAAAGTGACATCCCTGCATACAATTATAAATCACTGATACTATTGGGCATCTGTATATTCTCCACTGAGAGTCTGTCGCCTGTCACTCCTGGGAAATTCTGCATTATAACATTAGCTCCAGATCCGAGAACACAGAGACATCTGGGACATATTAGGGGATGATTTAATGAGCGGTGTGGTTTGCCACTTGACATCAGTAATGCTAAATCACTAACTGCAGGACACAAAGCGCTATTTCCACCACCATTAATAATATGGAAAAAGTATTCTGTGTAAATAACTGGGCCGACACATGTATCATGGAATTTCCGATCTGTCTAGTCCCAGGAGAGCTCTCGCATCCTGCGGCTGATTCCGCAGCCTCCAAGGAATTCAGAGGACACTATAGAATTCTATATGTATGTAATGGACGTTATGATCTGGACAGTGGTCCATGTGTCAATATCTCACTCTTTAGGAACTGAAGAATGTTAGGGTTAGGCTACAGCAGCAGAGGGCTAGGTGACAGCATGGGGGGGGGGGGGCTACTGTGTGATATAATGTGAACAATGGACACTACCAGTGGTTGCTCCTACCTCATTGGAGGAGGGGAGATGCCACTAGCCATGATATCACACCCCCCTCCGGTACCGCTGGTTCCCACCGCCGGTCCATGCAGGCATAGGTGCAGTAGCTTCTTCGGTACTGCACATGCGCTGGCCCACAACTATGGCAGCAGCCCATAGAAGCTAAAATATGGTTTCAGTGCCAACGGGGTGACAATACTGATAAATCCACCTATGATGACCGATCTTTTTCTCCCAGAATGGGGCTGGCATACCTCCCAACTGTCCCGTTTTTCTCCGGACCGTCCTGTTTTTTGGGGGACGGTCCTGCATCCCTTCCGGAGCCGGGAGTGTCCTGTGGCGGGGAGGGGGGGGGCAGCAGATGGGAGCTCCCCAGCCTGAAGGGAATAGACAGCGTCTATTCTCTCCTGGCTGGGGGACAACAGCGATGCAGTGGGCAAAACCAGGGGGGATCCCGCGAGACCACGCCCATTTCATAGGCCACACCCTCTTTTGCCCGTTTCCTTCTGAGCGCCCAGAAGTTGGGAGGTATGGGCTGGTGTAAGTGCTGATGGTGGCCAAGGCTAATCGAGCAGTGCAGTCAGAAAACCAGCGGACAGTGGAACTATGCGCACAAAGCCGTCCATACAAATACTGGCATTGGCATGCAATAGTGAATCTGACTACCACATCCGTCCACTGACTCAGACACAGGCCCATTACTGAATGTAGGGGTGTGCTATGTCATTGGATTGGGTGATGGTTCCGCTCCGTCGCTGAGAAGCCATTAATGAGTGCACTGGGAGGAGAACGAGCCAACGAGTTGTCAACACTTATTCCTTCTCTTGTCAGAGACACCTGAACCAACCTTCAACTTGTAGTTCATCACGTGGACAGAGCACCAAGGCCCTTATTCTGCTCGGTGCGGATATATCCGCGTGCGTTCGGCCCGCCGATGTTTTGTGTCTGCGCATGTGCAGAGGCGTCTCTGCGCATGTGCAAGCGGGGCGTACGGCCAAATCCCACATGATATGTGAACACTCCGAACATTGGGTGGAGAGGGCTATTTGGGCTCATTACCATATGCATACGCCCGCGTTTCATGGGCGTTCCCATGCAAACGCTAGGCGTACGTATGGTAATGCGGCCGTGACGCACGTGTAGGGGGCGGACATATGACATCGCCGGATGTCAGCTGCCCGCCCAGATCCCTGCTTTTGCACTGAAAAATGTGCGTGTGGTCTGAGGTTGCGGGAGCTGGTGGACCACTCTGCGACCATCGAATGATGGGGGAGGTTCCCTTAGATGGAGGAGGCGTATTCCGTGAAAAATACACGTGCGGTCCGTTCGGCCAGCTTCTTACCACGTACGGACGGAGTTTGCGATCTGTATGTAAGGCGGGGTTTCACACGCACGGTCCTGGCCGCATAATCGGATCCGGCCGCACCGATCAGAATAAGGCCCCAAGTGTGTGACAGCAGATAGGCCACGTAAGCCATGTATCTCTAGGAGGTTCCAGCTACAATCCCCTTTCTTACTGACCTAGCGTGCCACTCATTCATAGTGCAAACAAACATGTCTGACATCTCCTGGAGGTTACCCTCTGCATCAATAGCGATGGCTGTTCATGGTGCTTTATATGGAAATAAAGTATCGTACATTTATCGATTTAAAGCCGTGTATGTTTTGTGCAGTTTGTAAAGTCTCTGTACATCCCGTGTATCTTATATTTAATGACTCAAACACGCATTAACAACACACAAAGCTCTCAGGACAGGATCAATTGTTAATGTATTACAAGTACAACTCTTGTGTTACAATGAATTGCTGTTTACAACGTTTTCAATTGCTTTAGGGAGAAAAGAAAAGTGAGGAAAAGTCATTTATCATTATAAAGAGGTCGTGCCTGCCTCTGAAGTGGCATTGTGCAGATACTGTATGGCGCTGTTAACCCTTCTGGTGCTGGACCCTTACACCAGAAGAGCTTACATGCAGTGTGTTGCATCAGACCTTACACAAGTCCACTAACAAGGGGGGTTTTCTGGTTCATTCGCTCGGATCCCGCCTTGCGAATGGCGCATACGTTTGCACTGGCTGCGATTGGATGTTTACATAAACAGCCATTTGCATGCCACTGGGACTGTCCCACATTTTCTGATGGTCGCTGACCAGCTCCTAACTGTCATTTTACAAACACAGCCTGCAACTTGGCAGATATTTGCTGATTGGTCTGTGCTTTCTTTCTCCCCACTTTATCTCTCGCCAATGCTTAGTGCATATACCAGTGGTTCCAAAACTTTTTGAATCATGGCACCCTAAAGTATAAGAATATTTTTCACGGCACCCCTAGGCCAAAAGTTGGTTACTAATTTCCGGAAAAATATTAAAATTCGTTTTGATTTAAATGTCACCCTTAGGTCCACTTATGTGGTGAGAAACATGATTCACTTCTGTTTACCCACATATTCTTAATTGGAAGCCACAATCACTGATTTTGCCTATTTCATTGGCCATAAATAACTTGAATTGATTCTGGACCACCAACCTGAGGCACCCCTGCAAGTGCTCCAAGGCACCCCAGGGAGCCTAGGCGCACAGTTTGGGAACCACTGGCATAGACCTAGAAGCATGCTGACAGCAGAAGTCCCCTCTTTGGATCATTACCATGTGCAGGGCCGTTGTGTGTTTGCACAGGTGGGGCAGAATGGAGGCATGGGGACGCCAAGCGTTTCCTGGCTGTTCCCACAAAAACGGTGGGTGTCCCCAGGAAAATTTTGGGCGATCCCATGCGAATGCAGGTGGGCAGCTGCCTGCCAGAGGCCAGCGGCTGACGTCACAAGACATCTGCCACCTGGCCCGTTCTTGGACCCAGACGCTGCAAATATAGATCAAGACTGACTTATACAGTATTTGTGAACAGGGGAAAAATCATTCAATGGTCTGTGACCATCAAATGATTTTGCCCCCGCACCCTCCCCTGCGGATGGATGTTTATGCTAAACATCCATTCGCAGGGGAGCGTACCTGATAGGTTACCTGACCGTGGTGGGTAAGTCCATATCCCTGGCCAAGATTATGCAAAAATGTCTGTTTATTGCAAAATGTATCCAATTAGTAATGTTTGAATAGTGCTTATATATTTTTTGTGTGTGTGGCACCAGAAAGTACAGCAAGCTAGCTCCTATCATTACATCATGTGTAGCCTAGCCCCTCCCTGTATACGCCACATTAGAACAATGTATGGCATTGACATCCTCCGTTTCATGCAGGTCGGAGCAGCTACTAGAATGGCTTAGTAGCCATCTTACCATAATTAGTTGACGCTGATGATGATTCCGTAGAATCATCATATCACAAAATACGCCTGTTTCATAGGGTGAGAAGACGGATCAGCATCTGCGGCACATTGTAAGTGAGTCTTATAGAACTGGAGACAGAATATTACATATAGGACTGAATGGAGAGAAGATAATTCCTGTTTGATTTCATACATAAAGGATTTGTCTGGTGTAAGAGACTTTCATTAGAAGAGTCTTATGCCTGATACGACTACAATAACCTTCTATATTAAGCAGGTCGTATGGTAACTGAGGGCAAGAGACAATAAAATTGCTATTTTTCCTCTATTCTTTCTCTTCTTTGACTTTACAGACGTATCAAACGAAAAAATATATAATTGCTGCCTTTTATCTGACATTTATTTTCCCAATTTTGTTCTTTCAAATTTTCTTTTATTCTACATCTTAAAGAGTTATTGAGGTTGAAGGCGAAGTTCTTGTAAATCGACTTCTCACCGAATAACCTTCTGCCCCGATTTCATCTCAACAAAAGAAGAGAAACTTTGGCTGAAGACACGAGCAAGACCCTGTCCTTGCTGTAATGGGGGAATTGTATCAGGGCAGGAATTGAGGTGGTAGAATCTGATATTGAATGCTGCTCCTTTTCATTACATACTATAAAGTCTTAACAATAATCTAAATTTTGGAAACTCTAACACCCCCCACCCCCCACAGCAGCCGGGTATGGCATAACTCAACGACAGTTGGAATTACGACGGTCATTTCGCCGACATCAGAATCCCAACTATTCTCCATCTATGGAGGTCATGGACCCCCACGGGAGAAAATAGCCCATGTAAGTTGGGATTCCGATATCAGAGAATAGACCGTCTGAATCCCAACTGTCGTTGAAGTATGCCATCTTACCTTGCAACTCCAATTCCAATTATGTTTCACGTCAGCCAACGCTACCTTACCCTATTATGGGCCACCCTTCCTTTATAAATTTAAGTAGCAGAAGAATAATGGAGAAATTATATATATATATATATATATATATATATATATATATACAGCCAAAGATAAATGAGGCGGCACTTGGAGACTTCTTAGTTGGTGAAAGCTTTCACCAACTAAGAAGTCTCCAAGTGCCGCCTCATTTATCTTTGGCTGTATGTTAGGACTGCGGTCCACAGGAGGGCACGGGAGCACGATACCCCCACGGGGGGCGGGCAGCGGGAGTGCCGGAGCCCACACGACGTATATATATATATATATATATATATGCCTGTGCAGTGCAGATGAAAGTTGCCGGGACTGATGCATGCACAGTATTGGCAATGGTACTGCGCAGGCACATATCCTCTGCTTCTATAAGCTGCACTGACTGCAGCCCATAGAAGCCAAATTGGGCTGCATGGCAAGGCAGGGAGTGGCTTCCTACAGGAAGCCAGCTCTCTGCCTATAGCTGCCTGGACTGGTAGTCATGGAGGGAGGGAACACCTTCTGAATGGGACTTCTTTACTGTGGGTGACTGGCAGCTCAGACTTCCAATAGGAAGTCACAGCCAGTCACAGTGAAGCCAGTGCAGTCTCACAGACGGCATTTGGCTTCAGTAACGCTGAGCACAGTGGCAGATTTTACCTGGGGTGGGGGCTGCGGTCCAGCGGCCCATAGGTAAAGACCGCCACTGCACAGCACATTACAATTGTAGGGTCTATACCGAGCTCTCACATCTTACAGAGTAGAACTTAAGAACTACTGTAAATTAAATGGCTGAATATTAATGATTGACCTATTGCAAGCTATAATTTATATTTGTCCAATTTATATTCCAGTGCTAATAACAAAAGGACACAAGATGAGATGGGAACGCACAGCCTAATTAATGTTACCATCCATCAGTGTTGTGGAAAATATACACTCTCAGCTCATGTATGTAACCTGAAACTCAGCAATGTAAGACATATAATCCATGAGTTTCTCACAGTTACCAGGAACACACACAGAACTCTTTTCTTACCATTTGTCATGTAGCGATCAAGCTGAGACAGATATTTTAATCTGTAGCGACACTTTAACGGATGACAGTATGATGTAGGTAGATCATGTTGAGATTTGTAGATTAGGGGTAGAATTGCTAAACTTCCCGCTGGCTTTACCTGAATGATTAATTCATTGACACAAAGCTGATCAAATTGCATGTATGAAATATTTTCTACAAACCAGTGTTTGCCACCACAATCTTTCCTGCATCACCATGACAGCAGGACCCTACTTCTCCCAGTATGTAACTCTTAGTCTGTGGCTTCCTGTATCAGTGTGACAGCGGCCTCACATTACTGCTCTGTGCTGCTGGGGACCCTGCTCCTCCCGCTATGTAACTCTCAGCCTGTGGCTTCCTGTATCAGTGTGACAGAAGACTCACATCACTGCTCTGGGCTGTGGGGACCCTGCTTCTTCAGCTATGTAACTCTTATGCCCTTTCAGACCGCACATATTAACCGGTATATTGCCGTTTTTTTACCGTTTCAAAATGGTAATGTGTGCGGTCTGAAAGGTGCAGAGTGATTTTACCGTTTCCAAAAAAAAAACGGTTTTTGGAAACGGTAAATATGGAGGGTCCTACCCATTTCAGACCCGTTTATTTGGTGTCTAGAACGGGTCTGAAGCGGTATTCCCCCCCCCCCCCCCCCCCAACGCAGGGAAGGAAATGGTCGCACTGGGGGCAGGGGGTCCCTGCAAGTGTCAGCCGGGGCAAGTGTCAGCCATGTCCTGCCCTGCCCAGGGTGAGAGCGGGGGCTGCTGTTACTGCTGGCACCGAGGAGGTGAGCGGGGACAGGCGGCTCTGGCTGGGGTGCGTCAGCCTGTAGGTTCCGGAGCGGGGCAGCAGCGGAGTGCGGGCAGCGGGAGCCCGATGTGGATGTCCCGCTGCTTCCTCCTGGGGGGGGGGGGTGTGGGTACCGCTTATCACTGCTCGGAGATACACAGGCAGCAGCAGCGCAGGGTGTGCTGATGAGCGGGACGGAGAGCAGCCAGCTGTGCAGCTGATGGAGAGCGGGCAGGGGGGCGCATGGTGAGGTGATGCCCCCCCCCCCTGCCCGCTCTCCATCAGCTGCACCGCTGGCTGCTCTCTGTCCCTCTCATCAGCACACCCTGCGCTGCTGCCTGTGTCTCTCCGAGCAGTAATAAGCGGTACCCAACCCCCCCCCCCCCCCCACAGAGGGTGAGGAGGCAGCGGGACATCCACATCGGGGTCCCGCTGCCCGCACTCCACTGCTGCCCCGCTCCGGAACCTACAGGCTGATGGGGAGTCAGGGCAGACAGCCGCCCGCACCCCAGCCAGAGCCGCCCGTCCCCGCTCACCTCCTCGGTGCCAGCAGTAGCAGCTGCCCCTGTGTCAGCACAGTGAAAAGCCCCCCCCCCCCCCCGGGCAGCGCAGCGGGGACGGACGGCTCAGCCTGGGCTGCGAGGGGGTGGTGTGTGTGTGGACGCTGCTGCCCGGGGGTTCTCCGGGGACACACACACACATGTATACTAGTCCCCAGTGTCCCCCGGCCAGCGTTCTGGGGGGGACGGGGATGGGGGGGGACACCTGTATACTGGTCCCCAGTGTCCCCCGGCCAGCATTCTGGGGAGGGCGGGGGGACACCAATGTTCCCTCTAATTTTACGAAGGCTGTGTGCGGCCAAAGATTTTGGCTGTGCAACTTTGGAAGGAAATTTAAATTTTTGTGCGTCACTTATATATTACTGGAAAATGACGTTCAGCATTTGTGTTAACTTTACTTCAAAATGATACTAAACATTTAAACATTCAAAACACAGCACACTATGTAGTTAATGGGTAAAACACACATTAATTGAGTCCACAACTGCACAAATGGACCACTGCTGCTTTGTGCGCTCTGTTGTAATGTCTGTGCGCACGATTGTCGAGTTGTGTGCGCGCGCACGTGCGCACAGCTTAGAGGGAACACTGGGGGACACACCTGTATACTGGTCCCCAGTGTCCCCCCGGCCAGCGTTCGGGGGGGGGGGGGGGCTGCCTGCACTGGCTTTGAACCTGTATTTGAAAGCTTTTCCAAAAACGGGTCTGCCAGGTAAAAAAACGGCACTTAAACGGTAATATACCATTTAAGAGATGCAGTGTGAAAGGGGTTAAACCTGGCAGACCCGTTTTTGGAAACGTTTTCCAATACAGGGTCAAAGCCAGTTATGCGGTCTGAAAGCAGCATGAGTCTGTGGTTTCCTGTATCAGTGTGACGGCAGCATCACATCACTGCTCTGGGCTGGTGGGGACCCTGCTCCTCCCGCTATGTAACTCTCAGTCTGTGGCTACTTGTATGAGTGTGACAGCAGCATCACATCACTGCTCTGGGCTGTGGGGACCCTGCTTCTTCCGCTATGTAACTCTCAGACTGTGGCAGGGATGTGCAGTCAGTCAGGCAGAGCCTCCCCTGTCATAATGATGAAAATAATAAAAAGAAGATATTTATATATCTTCTTTTATTATTTTCATCATTTCTACCTCTCCGGCTGCCTCCCACCCTCTTACACTGCTGCATGTGAGGGTGGGAGGCAGCGGGAGAGGTGCCTCCCGCTGTTAACATTAAAACTCCGGGCAGCGTGGGGCGGGTAGGGGTGGGCAGGGGGCAGGGTGCAGCAATGGGCTGTAAAAGCCCATTGAAAATGAATGGGGAAGCGGCACTTATACTGATGCCGCAATGACAGGGGCACCAGTATAAACGCACGCCCCCAGTTGTGATTGGGCCAGCAGATCCAGTGCTGGATCCGCTGTCCAATCACACACATGCAGGGCCCTAGAGAGGATGCAGCAGCGCGGCCAATGACCTCACCGCACGTCACTGGTCTGTGGCTACTTGTATGAGTGTGACAGCAGCAGCACATCACTGCTCTGGACTGGTGGGGACCCTGCTCCTCCCACTATTTGACACTCTGGGGGAAATTTACTAAAGGAAATTTGTAAAAAATAGGTGTATTTGTATCCAGAAATACACTTATTTTTGACATTTACTATCCCGAAAATACGGCAATTCATATTAGTATTGATAGCACATCAATACGAATACGAATTGCCGTATTTTTGGGATAGTAAATGTCAAAAATAAGTGTATTTCTGGATACAAATACACCTATTTTTTACAAATTTCCATAGTAAATTTCCCCCTCTGTCTCATCTTCAATGTGAACCTCAGTAATATATTTGTCTGTACATAAATTATTACGTTTCTTTACGACATAGATATATTATTATTAGAGTAACATTTATATTACATTTTTAGGGGGCTTTTTGCCTTTTGTTGGGTTTGTCAGATCTGTCCTCATACAAATAGTGTCAATACACTGTGGGGGTGATTCAGGTTTGTTTACATAAGCAAACACCTTATTTAATGGAGAAAACCATGTGCCCTGCAGGTGGGGCAGATGTAACATGTGCAGAGAGAGTTACATTTGGGGGAGTTATATTTTATTTCTGTGCAGGCTAAATACTGGCTGCTTTATTCTTACACTGCAATTTAGATTTCACCCCACCCAAATGTAACTCTCTCAGCACCTGTTACATCTGCCCCACCTGCAGTGCAGCATGGTTTCGCCCATTAGATAGAGATTTTTCGGTACTTGTTTCCTAGAACGGCCACAACGATTTAGATCGTTGTGGTCGTAAGATAAAAAATCGGATCGATCGCATCGCATGCGATTTGGTCGCATACGATGCGACCGATCCGATCGACCGATTTTTCACCCGATTTTTTTTTTTTTTTCACCAGATTTGTTTAAATTGCCCCCCCAAATGTTAATAAGTGTGCTAGACCCCACGATAGACGTGAACCCGAAGCGTGGCGAGCGCAGCGAGCCAGCGAGGGGCGGCGGTGCGCGTCCTCCGACCTTTTCATTCCCCTACTATCCACTAGGGCGTGGAGTGAGAATATAATAGTGTGGCGAGCGCAGCGAGCCACCGAGCCCGAAGCGTGGCGAGCGCAGCGAGCCCCGCGAGGGGACGCGTCTAACTTCACAGGTATACGCGTCCCCTCGCGGGGCTCGCTGCGCTCGCCACGCTTCGGGCTCGGTGGCTCGCTGCGCTCGCCACACTATTATATTCTCACTCCACGCCCTAGTGGATAGTAGGGGAATGAAAAGGTCGGAGGACGCGCACCGCCGCCCCTCGCGGGCTCGCTGCGCTCGCCACGCTTCGGGTTCACGTCTATCGTGGGGTCATGGCGGGCACATAAAAAATGTGAAATGGGTCATATTGGCCCATTTCACCTTTTTTATCATTTTTCCCTATGTGAGATGGACTTAATCAAGTCCATCTCATCTTGTGCCATTATAATGGCACAAGACCGACCGATTTCAATGTTAAAAGATTTTTTAACATTGAAGTCTATGGAAAAATCGGGTCAATCGGTCGGTCGCATCGCGGCCGATTTTAATTGGTCGCGACCGACCGATTGACCCGATTTCTGTCAATCAAAGTGAAAAAATTGTAAAAAATCGGCCACATCGTGAGGATCGTGTCCCTTAATTAAGAGCCACGATCACTCACGATTGTGGCCGTTCTAGGAAACAAGTACCGATTTTTCTTTTGCGAGCCAACCTGAATTAGGCCCTATATGGGGTGAGACGCCAACCCGAGTAAATATTTTTTTTCTTTAGATGCAGTGGAATACCCGATACTTGGCACTACAGTCACCGGCCTGCAACATTAACTAGCCAGGAATTAGTTTTATATCACATGCAAAGTCGCTCATGGTTCGGCCAAGTTGCCCAGGACTTGGGGCAGTAGAGGCTATTTGTCACCACTTCAGCAACAGTCTGTAAGAACACATCTGTAGCTCGGTATTTACTGCGCTCACAGCTAAACCCCCAGAGTAAAATAATACAGAGAAATCACAAAGATGCAAAAATCAATTTGCTTGGAATATATTAGTAAAACGATACAATATTATCACGCCGCTATCTCGGCGCCCGCAGGAAACTTGCCTGAGCATGTACAGTGTGTTCTGATTAACCACTTCAGCCCGGCACTTAGATGGTATTCCGATAGGAAATCAGCAATACTCAGCGCATAATTGGGAGCAGCCGTGTGGAGCAGTATTACCTGGATTAACCCCTTTTTCGCCACAGCCCTGGTGTGAACATGATCTGCTGGCTACGTAGACTGAAGATACTGGTATTATCTGTTCCAGATAGCATGGTCCGACGCAGAGTCAGATTTCTACCCATATGGACAGGAGATGTATTTAGGTAACAATGTCCCCTTCTGTGTCCCATATTTAAGCATAGCATTGTGTTCCTGACGCACAGTAACAATGTGTCACTTATAGGACAATATTCCATACTTGCCGACTTTTCAAATAGCCTCTCCGGGAGAAGACAGCCGGATCTCCAGGTCGGGGGCTGATGACTGAAAGCCCCACCCCCAATTCATGCAAGCACCGCGATTCGCGGGTCCGCGAGTTGATGGCGGGGCTAAAATGGCGTGAAATTATGCGATTTGCGTCATTTTAGTCCCGCCCCTTCCCGCTGACCCACGAAAACCCGGTAATTAGTGCAGCACGGAAAGGGGGTCCGGGAGCTGCCTGGCAATTGTGGGAGGATTTCCGACCTTCCTTGGGGGCTAGGAGGGGGACCCGATTTTCGAGAGACTCTCTGCAATTCCGGGAGGGTAGGCAAGCCTGCAATATTCTCTAACAATGTGCATAGAGATGTAGAACATAAGTGTCCCAGCTTATAATCCGCTGCTGCGATCTCTGTTATCACTTATTTTGTTTCTAATATAGCGCAGCTTATTACGTTGTGCACTACAGTTGGAAACAACAGTGATTAAACTGGGTAGTAGAGGTAGGAGGGCCCTGCTCGCAAGCTTACTATCTATAGGGATACATAAGGATAGAATTCCATGGTTATAACAATATAATTGTACAGAAGCGCCAACAGTTATTACGTATTTAAGTTTCGAGGTCCAGTATACTGGCGCAATACCATTCCCGTGTTATATGGCGTAGTGGGGCTTATTGCAGACGATGTTTGCATTCTCTTATTCTCTGTCATCTATATGGTGAGAGTCAGATGGTCAACAAGAATAGGTTGAGAGCACATAGGTCAATGCTAAAAGGTCAACATGCGCAAGGATCGACATGGGGAAAGGTCGACACAAGTCGACCGGGAAAAGGTCGACACATGAAAAAGGTCAACCTGATATTTGAACTTTGTTTTGATTTGTAGATTACAGCACGACCCCAATATACTGCACACCCCGAAGGGACACACATTGCGCTGAAAGTTGTTGTTTCAATCAGAGGCGTAAGGTGCCCATACACTAGTAAGATTTATCTTCAGATCTGGCTGGTTGGAACAAACACCTGGTTATAGATGAGTGACAGTTTGTCAGTTTTCCAGCATTTCCAAGCAAATGGTCAACTGTCATTTGCTCTCATCCATAACCATGTTTTTGTTCCAGCCAGCCAGATCTGAAGATAAACCTGCGTGTGTATGGCCACCTTAACTCTGGGAGGCAATGGAGTCATCTGCCGCCGGGATCCTGCTCCCAAAGGGACATCTCTCCTCCCCTGCAAGTTTGAATCAGTTCATTGAAAGCCATCCATATTGCTTCTATGGCTGACCATAGGACAATAGACATCGCACTCTCTTTATTTTAAACAACATACATACACAAATGCATACATACAGTATATTTCTATCAGGTGCTGTGTGTGTGTGGGGGGGGGGGGCACTGGTATTTAACTTGCCTCTGGGCAACTGGGGCGAACTTACGCCACTGGTTCCAATCATAATTCTCCAGAACTTGACTCCACCCAAGTTGTGCAATGGAATCCGACTTACAGCGACTGCTCTGTAGGGGAACCTTACTGAGGCGGAGATCGTAGCGGGTTGTGGCGCAGGTGAGACTGTGTTTCTACCACGTATACCCCTTATCCACAAATATTTTCCTTTTCAATTCAAGCACCTGCAGTGTCCTGTAAGCGCCTGCTTCGCTATGATGGTAAACAAGGGCCTTATTCTAGTTCACTCTTTCTAACAAAATCCTTCTTAGATGGACAAAACCAAGTGCACTGCAGGTGGGGCAGATGTTACTTGTGCAGATATAATTAAATTTGGGTGGGGCTTTACTTCAAAGTGAGATCTATATTGCAGTGTAAAAATAAAGCAGCCAGTATTTACCCTGCACAGCAACAAAATAACTCACCCAAATCTAATTCTTTTTGCACATTTTACATGTGCCCCCCTGCAGCGCACATGGTTTTGTCCATCTAAGAAGGATTTTGTCAGAAAGAGTGAACTAGAACAAGGCCCAAAGTCACAGGGCAAACAGTCAGGGCTTTAGGTGTAGATCTCAGGACCAGCTGCTTCTCCCGTGGGCAGCGTTACATGGCTTGTTTACGAGGTAGTGGCCCCAAGCAGCTTTCTATGTTAATCTCTGATGGTATTGTTTACAGTGATATTCTGCGATCAATGTGTACATTATATAATACCCAGCACGATATTACATGGGTCTATTGTCTTTGTAACATTTGTTCCGCTAAGTAAAAAGGCTCATACACACTAGGAGTTTTTCAGCTGAAAATCACCTAGTGTGTATGCCCCATAGATTGCCGACTAGCGTTGATGCGCGCTCCCGCATCATCGCTAGGAAGGTGATTCATCTGCTGGTTTTACAGCAGATGTAGCGATGATGTACGGTTTTCATCCATCATCGCTATATGTGTGCACCGCTGGGCTGAAAGATTAGCCACTTTCAGCCCAGCGCACCACCCCGATGTGACAGTATCTATCATAGATTTTGCCATAAACTCACCATCGGTATCTCCAGGCCCACACTTTAAAACTTACCAAAATCAACCATAACTTAACCTTAACTTATCTAATAACTTAACCTAAAATAAAGACACAGACACAAGTACTGGCGTTTCAAAATGAATGTCAAAATTTATTTTGACAATTAACTATATAACTATAAATGGTGGCGGCACCAAAGAACGGTCAATATAGGAAAGTGGGGGGTTAAACATCACCATGCATACACATCGCTGGTGATCACTCTCCTTACACAAACCACCCGGGCAGATGGTGTGGCCATCCCCCGTGCAGAAGCATGGCCCATGACAATCGATGTCAAGGGAGAGTGCACCCACTATCTACATACACACAGATCTATTAGAGATGACCATTCTTTACCACCGCCGAAGAAAAAAAATAGGGAAGGGTGGGCGGGGCTTCTCAGGACAGAGGCATATCACTCTAGCACGTGATCACTCCTAACCATTCTAAACCCTCCCCCCTGCTCTGATAGGCCTTATGCCCACCTCCATTACCATAACACATGATTAGCTACTAAAGTGCAGCCAGCAAGAACCCTTCAGTGGTTTATGTCTACCTCACTGCTTAATCAGCATTCGGTGTTTCTACTGTAAGTCTTTTGAAATGAAAATCAGTGTGTATCGACCTTTATGATAGACATCGATGTGATCGATGCTGCTGACAATCGCTACTTACATTATAACATACAGCATGGCCTTGGCAATGAGGTAGTCTAAGCCTAGAATCTGGATTTCCTGGCGCTTGGGGTATCGAGCTACACTCAAACTGGATTTACTCTGACCTATGTGTTTCTGTGTATAACATACGACACTGTTTTCTTGTGTCATTGATAACACTGGTCAACAATTTTCTAGATGAATTACAGATTTTTATATTGATTTACATGTAGTGAGTTCATAAGTAACTATTAAGCATTGATTTGTTCCCAACCTACCTGCAGTACCGCTTACCAGAGAACGTGGCTGATTTATTTTCCAGCCCTGTTACGTTCATTGTTGGTGTCAGAAATCCAGAACTAAACCATGTGACCCTGCAGGGTGACCCAATCCACTCTGCCTACACAGTTATTGTAAATTACAGATGTACCCCAGACCTTGGTGCTGAGAAGTCATTATATCACACTAGTGGAGGGATTGTTACTTTTTGTCCCGCAGCCAGGGACAGGTCTGGTATATATAAGGCATAATTGCCTACCTGACCCTCTCCTTCAGGGAGAAAATGCTCTGCTCCTGGACTTCCCTGGTAATGTCTGATTGCCATCACCTTTGGGGAGCTAGGTAATTGATAAGAAAGGTGTTTCACCACAGGTGCTGGCAATCCTACATTACCAGGGAAGTCCAGGAACAGAGCAAAAGGTTGACACATAAACAGGTTGACATGAGATTTTAAGATTTTTTTGTCTCATTGTCAACACCTAAGCATGTGACTCCTGCAGAGCACCAGACACTTTACTGTTCCCAACCGGAGTCTACGTTTATAGTACAGTATGAAAAAGTCCAAATAATGAAAAAATATTGAAAAAAAAACTCAGTCAACTTTTTCAAGTGTCGACTATTGACACGTCAACCTATTGCTTGTAATTCCTTGTTGTCTATGTCAACCGTGGGCATGTTGAGCTTTCTTGTCGGCCTATTGACTGCCAACCTAGATGATGTATGTCAGCCATCTGGATACCCACAACATTATGTTACATTTGTATTTGGTGCATTGTAAAAATGCTGGATAGAATATTCTCTGCTGTATACAAGATGTGTGTTACAGTATATATACAGGGAAATTGCTATTCTTCCCCAGCTTTCCTTACTGTACTGAGGGCTTGGAAACACATATACACTAGTGTGGCCTACTACTACAAGTATCATTATTACATCTCTCCCGGCAGAGAAGAATGATTTATCCCCTGACGGACTCACATTGTATTTTGAATTGTTGCCCGTTACTCTGTGATGTTCCAACTGCTCCGTCATGGCTGGGAAATGGGGCACTGGATGCTGCCCAGCCATTGTAACAGCCGCCCATCACCCCTGCTCCCTCCCATCCCCTCCAGGCCCGTGTCACTGTATCGTCTCACTTGCAGCAACAGACAAGTCATTAATATTATTACAGGGCAATGACTGAGCCGTCTGCAACTGCAGGTACAAATACGGAAGCAGCTGTTCAATCATTTGGGATCTCCGCAGCCAATCTGCGGCTTACAAAGGCTGCTTTCATGTACTTTAAAATACCAGAGAGCATTCCGCACAAACACCGTTGGTAAATCTATTACGGGCTCACCGCTGACCTATTTATCAGGGTTTATAGCTGAAAAGTGCTTAAGAGATCAGCCTAGTTTATGAAGTAATACTAAAAATGATATTATCAGATGGTAAAAGAGTTTATTGAAGAGAGAACGCAGATAGGTCTGGATACACCTGCAATGAGCGTAGGCTCTCTCGTGCTTTGCCTGCCGGGACTAGATTATTTTATTTGTTGTCATCCAGTGATGCACCCTGGGGGGGATCTGAAGTGAGCTGCTCGTTGCTGAGTTCTGACAGCTATGGATCAGGGACAGGAGATTTTTATCCTGCTGGGACGGATGAGGAGGAGAGAGGATGCTGCAGGTCTCGCAGGGCACGTGCGGCACTGAGGGCTCAGTACAAACTTTAGGTTCCCAAAATTCTGTCATGGCAGGAATCTAGTTTTATTGTATTGTTATAGTGGTGGCGGGCTGCAGGATACGCCCTGTGCTCCAAAGATGCAGTCATTGGCCCGCCCTTATGACCTTGTTCAACAAACCCTGTGAATTTCCCAAAATCGCAAGCGACATGACCGCAGTTTAAGTAGCGACCGGGGCAGGGACAGAACGGTACAGGGGTGGCGACAGCATTCTGTCCGGACAATGCAGGTGTGTCCGACCCCAAATTAGGGATGGCCATTGTTGCCTTTGCCATCGATGTTATAAGTGCAACTGCCCATTGATAGTGTATAACTAATCAATGGATGACCATCATACATATCGATATTCTCTGATTGAGTGGCCTGTGGGTCAATCAAAATATGGGGGCAGGGCTTTGTGGGTGTTGGGGGCGGAGCTGTGCTCCATGTCCTGGCACCTTGGGGAAAAAGCAAAACCTCCAACCGAAGCTGACTCATGCCCTTAGTGCTGGCTTTGTACCACTCCATCTGCCAGGCCACTGGTGCACTGTGGGGCTGATTCTGAATCACGGGCAAAAGCGTCTATTGTTGGCCGCCTCCACTTGCAGTAACATGCATGTGACACTGCTACAACACTCTGAGCGGCCATGTTTGCATGATGTTTGCATGTATGGAGATACCATATTCTTTCTGTCCGGGAGACTTATTACAAAAAAAGCCATTGAAGTAGAACAAGGAACCAGTGAAGAGACAGAGCGGCAATATATACAGAAACGTCTCCGTCCTGCAGCAACGAGGACCTGATATCAGATTGTCTTATGGGACTTACACACGGGGCATTTTCTAGGCGTTCTCACTAGGGCCCTTATTCTGGTTCACTC
Source organism: Crinia signifera (assembly GCF_055691185.1). Taxonomy (NCBI): domain Eukaryota; kingdom Metazoa; phylum Chordata; class Amphibia; order Anura; family Myobatrachidae; genus Crinia; species Crinia signifera. The sequence goes on from NC_139228.1 coordinate 54,410,842, forward strand.
GCAAAGGAAAATTCCTTCTCAAATGGACAAAACCATGTGCACTGCAGGTGGGGCAGATGTAACGTGCAGAGAGAGAGAGATTTGGGGGAGTTATTTTGTTTCTGTGCACGGTCAATACTGGCTGCTTTATTTTTACACTGCAATATAGATCTCACTTTGAAGTAAAACCCCACCCACATCTAATTCTCTCTGCACAAGTTACATCTGCCCCACCTGCAGTGCACATGGTTTTGTCCATTTGAGAAGAAATTTGCCTTTGCGAGTGAACCAGAATAAGGGCCTAGATCTCTTAGGAAATGCCCCTACATCGCTCCGTGTGTAGGGGCCATTGCAATAGCAATGCGTGTACCCGCGTGTCGCTATCGCCCGGAGATTAAGATCCAGCATGAGGAATAAATAGCTGTGTTGAGCGATCTGAGCAATGCTGGCTCACTCAGCACAATCTCCCCATGTGTGGGCCCCTTTACTTGTCAGAAGTGGGAGATAGTCATCTAAGGAACGTCAGCAAGCCAGACAGGAACGGGGGCCAGACAGGAACGGGGGCCATGGAGAAGAGTCTGCATTTCAGGAGGGCATGTGAGAAAAGTCTGGGTTCGGAGCACCAGAAATCTCTCCAAGTTCCCTCATGTTTTGGGATCGGTGATGAAGCAGCCGATGCTCAGATCTAGGAACTGGTAGATGAAATTTAGAATAAAGTGCAAGGTATCATTAATTCAGAATGCTAAAAACAGGCCAGGATTTCCCATGATGCTCTGCGGCACTCCCGTACGGTCGCATTACACCGTGTCAGCAGTAGAACACCTACAGTAGCAGACAAGTCATTGATATTAATAAGGGGGGGCTGTCTGACAGGATGATGGGGCCCTCCCGAAAACAGATGGTCGATCACTTGTGATATTTTTTCAATGAATTCACAGATTATAAAATTACATTTTTTTCTCCCTGCGTTTTATCGGGAAGGTTCAGAGAATTCACGTTTAGCTCACTTGGGGATCCCGAAAGTTATAGAGAGACTTGCACAGCGCTGGGAACATAATTACGTGCTGTAAAGGAAACGCCTGGGACACTTGCAGGATTTTCACAGAACTTTTGTCACGGTTGTAAGGGCCATTTATTTATGAGGTGCCCCAAATTTCTGCAAAATTACCAAATTACTATGGTACCTGCTAACCAATAGGATTGCACTAGTGCATTATATGTCTAAGGACAGATCAGAATTACATGTGTAGTTCATTTTATCGAACATGTAAGTTACACAAAGCTGTGGACCGTACTTATCTGCTGCTTGTTGCTGAGAATCAGCAGAGGCTCCCCCCCCCCCGACTGCAGTCCATAGAAGCTGGCTTCAAGGAAGCCAGCTCTCTACCTATTGCAGCCTGGACTGGCAGTCCCGGAGGGAGGGAGCATCTCCCAATGGGACTGCCTTACTGTAGGTGACTGGCAGGTTGGACTTCCAATAAGAAGTCACTGCCAGTCACAGTGAAGCCTGTGTAGTCTCACAGACTGCATCTGGCTTCACTAAGGCTGAGTTGGGTGGCGGAATATACTTGGGGGCTCAGTCCTGCAGCGCATAGGTAAAATCAGCCACTATTGAGAATGATGTGTGGGCAGGTACTGATATTGCAAAGATATATATAGCCACATCAGTGGGTGGGTAACACTATAAGCAACCTAATTATGGAAGCAGTGGTGTTAGTTTCTTTAAGAATAACAGGTGCAACCGTACTCACTGTTGTATACACACTGTGAGTGGTATGTAATGTAATGCAGGCCACTTCTGTACTAAACCCTGACTTTGGTACACATTGCACAGCAGTGCAACAGATTGGAGGACAGACCCTGTGTGTCTTAGTGCCCAACATGTATACAAAGTCATGAGATCTCTGCACTGCTTTCTAAGAGATGAGATGAATGAAGTATTGCATGTGCGATGGGATTTACCACCTACACTAGTATTACTGGGTATTTTCACCTATCCCATGGACAACCAAGGGCAAAGGGGCATGCGCGGCAAGTCCCGCTCCTTAGAGGACGTCACTGTTACTAAATCCACGAGGAAAGGGCTCATTATATAATGAGCCAGTAAAGTCCAATGCACGCGGTGATACAACACAGGCAGTGTTAAGTATAAGGATACATTTTCATTTAAACGGAATATCATGTTGCCGGTCATGTCCTCTTGCCTTCTGTACCTAAACACATAATTATATATCATCCTCTCTGCTTTATACGCTTTCAGTTAATTTATGGTTCTGTGGGATAAACCTTTGGGTTAGCCGACCGTTTTCACGGCGAGTTCACACAGATGGCCGGCTCGCCCTGCGCTCAGACCCATCACACGTCATCCACTCACCATAATTTACTGTGAACCATAATTGTTTTACTGTCGGCTCAGCTCCTGTTGCGTCTCACACAGCGTCGGAACGCCAAATCAAACGTGTCAGATTAGCCCGACCCCCCTCACAAACGATACCGCAACTGTAAGATATACCGTTATATTTCAGTGAGAGCCCAGGACCAGGCCACTGCGCTGCCCACAAGAAAAAAATAATGATAAATTATAGCAACGTTTTAATAAGCGCTGGTGAGAAAGAAAAGATATAAGAAACGTGACACATTTCTGGCGTTGTGGGGAAATATTTCAGGCGCGCTCTTTGCAGCTCTTGTGTGGATTAGAGTAAATTAATTTCTCTAAATTCTGACACTGAGGAAAGGCTCCGGACTCAGCCTGTTTTATGCAGCTCTCCTCATGGCTTATACCGACGCTGGATGGCTGAGGGCTCTGCCGCCAGATGTGGCCAAGGAGCACATTCTGAAACCCCATCTGAGTCCTGCTGTACATGCTATGCTATGGTGACTAAAGATGAGCGGGTCCGGATATCCGGGATCCGTTAGATCCGAATATGGTGATCCTGGTCAGGACCCGAGTTGGCTCGGGAGTTCCCGCCTGAATTCCGGACCGAAAACAAGGCAAAACTTCATCATCGCGCTGTCGGATTCTCGCGGGATCTGGATTCTATATAAGACACGCGCGCCCCACCATCTTCCCTCCATTATAGGAGAGGGAAGAGGGTGGTTGGGATCTGTGCTCCGTGCTCTGTGCTCCGTACTCCATGCTCTGCGCTCCGTGCTCTGTGCTGCGTGCTCTGTGCTGCGTGCCCTGTGCCCTGTGCTGTGATTTATATTTTTTTTAGTGACTGATTTTGTATGTTGTTGTAAACTAGGTGCTGCAGTGCTCACACGCAGGGGCTGTGTCCAATTCTGTTATTTTAGCCATTTTTAGCATTTAAAAAAAAAATCCAGATCCAAAACCAAAGCCTGCAAGGGTGGTTTTGCCAAAATCAATCCAGATCCAAAACACGAAGGGAGATCCAGATCCAAAACCAAAACCCGAAAAAGTGTCCGCCGCACATCTCTAATGGTGACTGGTGCTCTCATTCATGGAGTGACATTTAATAGGATGCGTTTTTTTCGCACTTTCAAAATCGCCCATTATCGCATTTTTTAAAATCGCATATTTTTACCGTGGATTCGCATATTTAATGAGGTGCGTGTTCCGGAAAGAAAAGTGCGATTATGTGCGATAAGGTGCGAATTTTAGGCACAAAAATGTGCGAATTTTAGCCATGAAAATGTGCGAATTTGAGGGTTTAAAAAAAAAAAAAAAAACGGCGTGAGGTCTTGCCTCCTGAGCATAACCAGCCCTGGGCTCATTAAACCGGACCTGGTTCCAAAAATACGGGGGACAAAAAGCATAGGGGTCCCCCATATTTCTGAAACTAACCCCGGACTCTTGGACCGGTCCTGTTTCCAAAAATACAGGGGTACAAAAAATCTGGGGGTCTCCCGTATTTTGAAACCAGCACCTGGGCTCCAACAGCCCGCGGTGTCATGCCACAGCCGGGGGACACTTTTTACATAAGGTCCCCCGGGCTGAAACATGAGCACCGTGGCTGGTCAGCCATGGACGGGGTACCTGGAGGGTCCCCCCCAGGCTTCACCCGTCCAGGGCTGAAGCACGGAGCTGTCAGCTGCGTCCGTGCCCAGTGGACGCCGGCCTGATAGAGTTAAATCTCACAAATGTAACATTGCTTTATGCAGGAGAACTACAAGTGCCAGCAGACCTCCCCCACATGCTGGGACTTGGAGAACAACAAGTCCCAGCATGCGGGGCATTAATGGGCCCACTGGGACTTGTAGTCCACCTGTAAAAAGAATGTTAAAAGAAAACACACACACAGAAAAGTATAACTTTATTTCATACACACACCTTACTTTTACACCAATATACAGATGGAGCCGGCCTTAGTGTTGCTGGCGAATCGTCAGCAGCATGCTGCTGGCGATCCGCCAGCAACACGGCGCTCCATCTGACTGAAACGCGCGTGCGTCCCCCACGCACGCGCGTCTCAGTATCCGGGCGGCGAGGCGGACGCAATACTGTCCGCCTCCTGCTCGAGGGGGCTGGGGGGGACCCAAGGGCACTGCAGGGGGTGTGCGGTCGCCCGGTGTGGGCACCGGGCGACCGAGGGCAGCACCGTCGGAAGGGGGCGCACGCGCACCTCGTGCGCGCGCGTCCCCTTCCGGCATACAGATGGCGCGGGGCAGGGGATCGCGGCTGGTGTCGCCATCGCCATCCCATGCAAAGATGAATCCCGCTACATCTGTACTTACCAATCCACGATCCAGAGCTGGCTCCCTGCTCCACAGCCAGACAGTGGGGTAACACGGCTTTCTCCGGTGCAGCTAACAGCCTGTGTAGGGCTGTGGCCATCGATAGTATATAACTATGCAATGGATGACCATTAATGTTTTACATATCAATGGCCATCCATTTTCTTTCTGTGTGCCAATCAAAATGTGGGGGCGGGGCATTAAAGGTGTCAGGAGGCTGAGCTACTGTATGCTCCGTGTCCTGGCCCCTTGGGGGGAAAAAAGCAAAACAAAACTATTCATTGAAGCTTGATATCGATGGTGGCAAACCATCTGGTTCTCCCCTATCGGTGTCAAAACTAGTCAACATTTCTAATCATCGATGGTCGATGGCCATTCCTACCACAGCAACATTTCCCTGGATATCTGAGCCAAGCCTCCCATGTCCCGGCGCACACAGATAGGGCAGCTGAGAGGTAAACTGGGCCCCGTTAAAATTTGGGGGGCATGTCCTAATTGCGGGAGGCTTTGCCACCTCACGTGAGTAGGTCACGCCCCCAAAACATTTAGGAGGGTGAAAACACACTTTAAAGTCAAGGGTGGGGGTGTGTGTTATTGTCATCCCCCCTCAGCAGCAGCACATACCTACTACACGCTGTCAATGAGACGCATTCATGCTGAGCCTGCTGTCAGCACAGTACATGCTGTACGTGTGTGCTGCTGCTGCCGGGGAGATACGGAGGGGGAAAGGGGGGTTAGACCAGGGCCCCTGCCAGGCCCCTCCAGCAAGCCTGAGCCTGGGTAATTAGTACCCGCCTCCCCCCCCCCCCCCCCCCCCTCTCGGCAGCCCTGCATACAGCACCCCTTCCACATACCCTCTGCAACTGGCAGCAAAAGCAGCCTACATGATGCCATATCCCCCGCCTGCTCCTGGCAGGGGCAGCTCCCATCACTGGTTACACATGTAATAAACAAAAAATTAAAGCGAAAACTGAATTGCACTAACACCAACGACAAGCGAAGTCCTGCTGTATATGTAACAACAGAGGGTACTTGTGTATTTTGGCGGCGCCCGTCGTGGGCATCGTGTGCCTTAACTTTAAGGCACAGGACGCGACGCGATGGACCCGATTTCTCCATAGGCTTCAATGTTAAAATATTTTTAACATTGAACCCGATGGAGAAATCGGGTCCATCGCGTCGCGTCCTGTACCTTAAAGTTAAGGCACACGACGCGACCGACGCGACCGACACGATTTCTCCATAGGCTTCAATGTTAAAATATTTTTAACATTGAAATACTGTCGGTCGCGTCGGACTTGTGCCATTATAATGGCACAAGATCAAATGTAGATGTTAAAATCCATCTAACATAGAAAACAATGGGAAATGGGCCAATATGGCCCATTTCTCATTGTATATGGCCCCGTCATGTCCAAATATAAATGCCCCCCATTGTCAGCGGCACCCCAGTATTGACGCCAACCCGAAGCGTGGCGAGCGTAGCGAGCCCGCGAGGGGCGGCGGTACGCGTCCTACGACCTTTTCATACCCCTACTATCCACGTCGGCGTGGAGTTGAGAATAGAATAGTGTGGCGAGCGCAGCGAGCCACCGAGCCCGAAGCGTGACGAGCGCAGCGAGCCCCGCGAGGGGACGCGGATACCTTCACAGGTATCCGCGTCCCCACGCGGGCTTCACAGGTGTCCGTGGCCACGCGGACACCTGTGAAGTCCGCGAAGGGACGCGTTTACCTGTGAAGGTATACGCGTCCCCTCGCGGGGCACGCTGCGCTCGCCACGCTTCGGGCTCGGTGGCTCGCTGCGCTCGCCACACTATTCTATTCTCAACTCCACGCCGACGTGGATAGTAGGGGTATGAAAAGGTCGGAGGACGCGCACCGCCGCCCCTCGCGGGCTCGCTGCGCTCGCCACGCTTCGGGTTGACGTCAATACTGGGGTGCCGCTCACAATGGGGGGGCAGTTATATTTGGACATGACGGGGACATATACAATGAAAAATGGGCCATATTGGCCCATTTCCCATTTTATTCCATGTAAAATGGACTTTATCAAGTCCATCTTATCTTGTGCCATTATAATGGCACAAGACCGACGCGACCGACACGATTTCAATGTTAAAATATTTTAACATTGAAGCCTATGGAGAAATCGTGTCGGTCGCGTCGGTCGCGTCGTGTGCCATGTTAATGCACACGACGCGACGCGATGGACCCGATGGACCCGATTTTTCACACACGATGGACGCGATCCTCATCGTGGGTGCCGCCAAAATACACAAGTACCCAACAGAGGAACACAGAAAGCCAGATAATGCATTTTGGTGCACTATAGCTGGAAATGGATCATGTGACTAATTAATTAATTAATTTATTTATTTATTAACAGTTTCTTATATAGCGCAACATATTCCGTTGCGCTTTACAAAGGGGACAGTGGTACAACAAAACAGGGTATTTACAGACAGTCAAAATGTAGGAGGGCCCTGCTCGCAAGCTTACAAACTAATGTAACACAATTTCAGTGTGTGTTCCCAGACATGTTGGATGCTCAGTACTACTTACTGCCGTCGGACCAGCAGTCAGGCAGAGGGCGGTCGGACGGCGCAGTGCTGGACGCACTTACTGCACCTCTGCTCTGTTGACATAGTTAATGTAACGCCATGAGGACCAGCTTGGCGATGGCTGTGGCAGGAAATTACAAGAGTCTGGCATCTGTTCTCCAGTCAAAGTGAAATGTTTGCAAACGACTGTTCCTTCAGGTCACATCAAGTTTAAAATTTGCATTTTCTGCCAGTTCATGTCACATCGCCTAAACTTTTATTTTTATGGAAAACAAGCGAGACAAGTTACAGCCCCCCCCCCCCCCTATTCTCTCAGCCCCTCTCTCCTCCTTTACAGAAAATATTCTGCATTTAACACAAACCATAGTAACAAGAATTAGACTTTGTTATGAAACTGACAGAACAGAAGATGGTGCAGATACTTTCCACTTGTCCCAGAGTCAATAACTGCTAAAATTATAATCAATAAATACTTAATTTTTGACTATTAATTATTGACAGGATAAAATCTTGTCAACTGTTTCCATTGTATAAACAAATCAAAGCCTCTCTAAAACACAAATCTCTAGATATGGGATTCTCTCAGATTTTTATGACACGTTTCACCACTTGGGTTTTGGTGGGTGATACAAGGGTACTCTTTACTTAGAAGGGCGCCCATCTCGGCCATCTCGGGCATTGAATGCACTAAAAAATCAGGTGCGATGCGACAGACGAGATGCCCGAGATTTCCCAGGAACAATGTTAAATGTCTCAATTGACCCGATTTTCCTGTTCAATGCCTCAATTGACCCAATTTTTCCATAGGAAACAATGTTAAATGGGCCACAGAGGCCAAATAGGCACCCTGAAGTGAATAATGGCCACCCAAATTGTTAACGCCACCCCACGATCAACGTCAACCCGAAGCGTGGCGAGCGCAGCGGTACGCGTCCTACGACCTTTTCATACCCCCACTATCCACGTCGGCGTGGAGTTGAGAATAGAAAGTGTGGCGAGCGCAGCGAGCCACCGAGGGGACGCGGATACCTTCACAGGTATCCGCGTCCCCTCGCGGGCTTCACAGCTGTCCGCGTACCCTCGCGGGGCTCGCTGCGCTCGCCACGCTTCGGGCTCGGTGGCTCGCTGCGCTCGCCACACTTTCTATTCTCAACTCCACGCCGACGTGGATAGTGGGGGTATGAAAAGGTCGTAGGACGCGTACCGCCGCCCCTCGCGGGCTCGCTCCGCTCGCCACGCATCGGGTTGACGTTGATCGTGGGGTGGCGTTAACAATTCGGGTGGCCATTATACACTTCAGGGTGCCTATTTGGCCTCTGTGGCCCATTTAACATTGTTTCCTATGGAAAAATTGGGTCAATTGAGGCATTGAACAGGAAAATTGGGTCAATTGAGACATTTAACATTGTTCCCTATGGGAAATCTCGGGCATCTCGTCGGTTGATCGCACCCGATTTTTTAGTGCATTCAATGCCCGAGATGCCCGAGATTTTTTACTAACGATGCCCACGATCAAAATCGTGGGCGCCCTTCTAAGTAAAGAGTACCGATACAAGTAGTATGTGTGTGAGAGTGTAAAGAAAACAGAAAGGTGCTCATTGTAGACAATCATTAACGGTACAAATGGAAGGGATGACGGACTGGTGGGGAAAATCAGATTATAAAGGTTTAAAGAGATGGTGGACGGTTGGAAAGAATAGTAGGTATAATTTGGAAGGGCTGGTGGACTGGTAGAGAACAGGAAATTATATAAGTTGGAAGGGATGATGGACTGGTGAGGAAGAGTAGATGGTATTAGATGTAAGGGATGATGGACTGGTGCGGAAAAGTAGATGGTATTAGATGGAAGGGCTGATGGACTGGTGAGGAAGAGTAGATATATTAGATGTAAGGGATGACGGACTGGTGAGGTTGTTGAGGCTTGTGGGGAAGAGTAGATGCTAAAAACAATATGGATGCCCTCCACCAAACAATAGCGCTAAATGGATAAATAATACTTCCCTGTTTAGGGGCCTGTAGGTGGGTTTAGATCAATTGTGGATGCTTTGTCGTGGGATATGAAAAGACAACAAAGACCTCTGTCCTCGTGTAATACTGTTACTTTAAAACAATTCGCAATCTAATCGATGGAATTGATATCCCATAAATGATGAAGAATATGATCGGGGAGTTCCCCCTCTCAAAAAACTCACACTTTATAAAATTATGTCAGCTTATCAAAGATATATCACACGATTTTTCTTATGCTGTACAGATAATCAGTTTAATTTTATAAAGTCTTTTCATATCCCACGACAAAGCATCCACAATTGATCTAAACCCACCTACAGGCCCCTAAACAGGGAAGTATTATTTATCCATTTAGCGCTATTGTTTGGTGGAGGGCATCCATATTGTTTTTATTTCTCCTTATTGGAGGTGTTGTGTTTCCTCCAAGCCCTTACCGATATCTGCTGCTATCCTGCGGAACAGGAACCCCACCTACCCCTCATTCTTTGCCCTTTTCTAAAAGTAGATGCTATACAGTAAGTTGGAAGGAATGATGGACTGGATGAGTATAGATCTAGAAAAATTGTGTACCATAAGTTATAGATATGGCATAAATGATATTGAGGCCCACAATACTGCCTTGCATCTATGAGAAGAGCCTCCTATTTTAATTAAGTTCAAAACTATAAATTCACCTAGTATGTGTGCTTTGTCCATGAATAATGTGTTGGTGCCAAATAATTATTACTAGGCTACAACGTAACACAATATTTGACCAATCAATAACCTGCATTAACATACCCCAAAACTCATCACCCCAAAAATGGTACAGGATACCCTACCAATTTAAACATAGACTAGGAATTCAGGCTGATTTTGAACCCATGCCAGAGCCAAAGCATCCCATAGATGTTGGCAGCTTCCCAGCTTCATATCCAGAAGGTTCCTATTTGTGAGGGCGGCGTGCCAAGCCACGGAGACTGCTGGGACATCACATTGCTGAGACCAGAAGATAAAATATTGGGATTACATTTTTATGTATAGAAGATGCTGTTAACTGTGGCGTGTCTAGCAATAATGGCATTCTGAGCGTGCCCTGGAACCATATGTGTACCACCGGTGGTTGGATACTTCCAGCTGTTGGATAAAATATACAGTTCCCTCTATTCTTAGGGGAGATATCTAGATAGCTGTGTGGGCAGTATTGCCAAAATGAGCACCTTCTGGATCACAGTACGGAACTCGCCACACTCACAAGGTATTCCATGACCTTACATTTATTGGCCACAATTATATCAGCAGGCCCTCACCATAGGCTGATATCTGCAAACTGGCCAACCCACCCCCTATAATAGACCTTCATAAAACCATAGGCGTGACTTCCAGGTGGCGGAGTTGGAAAGATGATTGTCTGAGAATAAATAGATTCCGCGGAGTAAAGTAAATGATTTGCGACTGCAGTTTTCCCAAAGGTGTTTGGTGATCGTTTCAATTCTAAACCTGGTACTCAATGGTCAGTGACAGTGAATGGCCAGGAAATGCTCTGTTCTACCTCTAGCCAGCCTCGCGCCACATATAGCGCCCCCTGTCTGCAAAAGCTTCGCTGCTGTGCAAATAGAGTCATCAATGTTAGTCTTCCTGGCTAACACGACCGAGAATACAATGATCTTTTCACAGAGAAATTCTATTTGAAGTATAAGCAAAATAATATTATTGTTTGTATATTGGCAACATATTACACAAGGAAAGTTTATGCACTCCCCTTTAACCCCTGCTCCCAGAGGAGAGGGCAATCTAGGCAGCCCATTTATCAACACATTTTAGCTTTTTAAAACTCTTTGTTTATGATAAATGGTGCTCCAACCAATCAGCCCCCAACTGTCACGTATCCAGCTACCGACTTTCTTGCATTTAAAAAATCACAGTTGGGAGGCAAGCCCAGCACCAAAGTAAGCCCCCCCCCCCCTCCCCATGATGGTGCGGTCTGGAGTTTGGGCTTACCCCATTGATGTAAACAGGAGCCGGGTCGTACCCATTTACACTGCCCAATACCAAGGTACTAGCCATGTTCAACCCAGGTCAGGACCTGGGTAGAAGTCCTGTGTAAATGGACAAGGATTGACCCATTTACATCACCGCTGACCCGCCACTGACCCGGGTTTTTTTGGCGTTGTGAAATCGGGTATATATATATATATTACTGTACAGTACATAACATTCTGTGTTAGGGATGTGATGATATAATGACAGGGTGATAGCGGCTGGGAACGTCATCATTTCAGTATTTTCAGGGGTGGGTATCAGAATATTCATATAAATAAAATCTCCCATAAATCCCATTTCTCTCTCATTTATCGCCTGCCTCGTATTTTGTTGGAATTAATAACAGGCTGGGGCTTGTGGTTAGTATTATACGTGCCAGGTCTCAGTCTCTTAGGACTGCGCACAGATATATATAAGGAATATTTCTGATGTAGGAAGATTTGCGCAGTTGGATTCCTGAGGGAGGATAAAACCAATATTGCATCTTGCATAGAATGATAGATTTTCCAGAATCCCACTTGGGGCACTTTTAGTGAAAATGTTTCCGGCACGAGCCACATATTGTTCTTCATTACTGGAAGACGCAGGTTGGTGCAGCGATGCGCGGGCTTATGTCACACTAAACAATCCTCTCTGGTCTGCCACAGTAGTCTGTTGTAGGACCGGATTAAGCCTTGGGGGTGCCCGGGGTACTAAAGGCATGGGGCTACGGTCTTAGGGTTTTATATTACATTGTGCAGGTCTCACAACATGACCCACTCCAAGAGGAACAGAATGCTCTCTACCTGGAATTCACTCTTAATATATGATTGGCGTCACCTGTGTTAAACTATTCAGTTGACAAGGAAGGTGCTTTAACTGAACTGACGGCAATCATAACTTAAGAAGGAAGTGCAGGTAGAGAGCATCCATGTTGGGATGTATGGATTGTGTATATTATATTTAGCCTATTAGTGTAATAATGCCCAGGCACCCAGGTGGGGAGGTGAGCTCATCAAACCCAGGTGCAATACATTCTGTCCTGCTCACATTCAAATTGCTTGGTTCTGCTGCTGCATAACAGGGAGAGCTAGTGATGTCAGTACGCTCATGCTATGGGGCCCCCTGACAAAGTTGGGCCTGGGGTCGATCTTTTTTCATGTGTCGACCTATTGACTGTCAACCTAATTACTGTTGACCAATCAACTGGATCCTCTTATGCCTAAAGGTGCGTACACACTGGCCGATATATCGATGCACCATCGACCAGTGTGTATGAGCTATATATCTGTGAACGGTGACGTTCCCAGATATAGTGCATTGGCTTTGCACCACATCGTGTTGTGTGTACAGGTGATCATCTGACCAGCCGAACAGCCGCACCGTGTGGAGCTGCAGGTGATTGACAGCTTAATGGGCGGCACCCATTTCGGATGTCAATCCCAATGGATCATGCAGCGTGTATGGAGAACATGCTGACCAATCCGTCTGCATATATATCTATAGATACCCAGCTTAATTTTCCCAGGAGCCTTAAGCCCCGTACACACGGTGGAGATATATTGCTGAGCAATATATTGCTAAGTTTCTCCTTTTCATCTGCGACCAAAGATGGTCGCTGATGAAAGGGAACCTCTGCCGGCGGTGCCGCAGAGGTAATCAGCTGGTCGCAGGAGCAATCTACTGCGACCAGTGAGTAGACTGGGGCTGAAAACAGGAGTGCGCACCCAGCGATTTATCGCCGGGGCACACTTCCATCACTGACAATATGGTCGCCAGAGACCATATTTCCAGCGATTTCAGCCCCTATCGCCCCCGTGTGTACACAGCTTAAGAGACCAAGCCTAACATAAGTGCAACATTTCACCTTCCCAGATTCTGAAACTGTTGATGCATTGCATGTGAACAGTCAACTTTGTGGTGTCGGAACTTTTTTTTCTGCATTCATGTTAAAAAAAAAGTTTTTTGTTTTTTTAACAAAGACAGAAGAATTGTGTAGAAATAACTTTGATGAAGCGTTACAGGATGATCACAACAATTACCGTCCAATAGTTGTAGCTGACTATTATACAGTAGATGCAGGACTGTCTCTGCTCCCCCTCACACGTCACACTAACCATGGGACCCCCCAGTCATGGCCCTGTATGCATCACATATTAATGTGATATAACTAAAGGGTCATCGTATAATTGTCGTTTTCTCAGTAATTAGTGATAACAGTACAACAGGTGATTACCAAGAGAGATTAGCGGACTATGAAATAGTAAGTGATCTGCAGGTTTTTATTAATCCAAAACACAATCTCTGATTTTATAAAGGAAGAAAGCCCAGGGGTGGGAATAGGAGAGACATCATGTTTCCTAGAAATGAGCGATCATAGTATAATTATTGCCTCATATCCCGTGTTGTAATAATGGGTGGAGGGGGGTTTGCTTCCCTGTAAGAAATTGCTTGAGAGAAATGCATACCTCTGAGAATAGAGGGTGATTCACAATGAGGCATTACAATCTGATACTGAGTATCTTTCTGCTTATAAATCTAAGATGCTCTGGAGAAAATATCACTATGTATCTGTCAGAGACAGAGCGATGTTCTGCAGATCACTAGGGAGGGCAGTAATGTAACAATCTGCAGAATATATATATATATTTATATATATATATATATATATATATATATAGTAATTAAGGTTGAAAATAGACGTTAGTCCATCGAGTTCAATCTATTCACTATGTACCTGTCAGGGGGTAGATGGGACAGAGCGATGTTGTGAAGATCACTAGAGAGGTTAGTGGTAGGGTATGGGTAAAAACCAGACCAGGACAAGACCGCCGGACCGGACACCAAAATCTGCAGTCCAGGGCTTGTAGCGTCCGGTCCGGGGGGTGTCCTGTCCGGGGGGGCTGCCTGTGACACCTGTCACCAGGGAGTGGAGGAGGGGGAGAATAAAGCCTCCCTGTATGGTCCGGACATGTAGCAAAAACCGGACGTCCAGACCACACGGGGAGGCTGTAATCTCCACTTCCCCATGTCTTTGACACCCCCTGGACCAGACACTACAAGCCCCAGACTGCAGATTTTGATGTCCGGGGTTTAGTCCGGGTTCGGTTTTTACATAGTCCCTTAGTGGTATACTGTATATAAACCGGTACTTATGTAATATTTGGGCGCCCCAGATTTTTTCATTGCATGCCACTACTTAAGGCATGCGATGTGATTTTTCATTGTAAAGACCCGATTTTTAATTGTATAGTCACCCATGGGTGATTTCATACCCCCACTATCCAACTACGCATGGAGTTGATTTTATATAGTGTGGCGAGCGCCGCAAGCCACCGAGCCCGAAGCGTGGCGAGTGCAGCGAGTCCAGCGAGGGGACGCGGATTACTTTACATGTATTCTGCATCCGCTCGCCACGCTGCGGGCTCGGTGGCTCGCGGCGCTCGCCACACTATATAAAATCAACTCCATGCGTAGTTGGATAGTGGGGGTATGAAATCACCCATGGGTGATTATACAATTAAAAATCGGGTCTTTACAATGAAAAATCGCATCGCATGAATTGTATGCCACTATATTGCATGTGATGTGATGCGATGCCATGAAATGATTATATGAATATACTGTTTGGGCATTTTGATAAAATGAATAGTAAAGTTGTGGATTAGCACTGAGGACACATTGGAATTTAGAACTCATTTAAGGGGCTGCTGTGAAATGTACCTATGTACAGTACAATACACGTACAGTATGTAGCCACGCTCATCTCTGCAGCGATGCACACACACGTACACTACATACTGTACACCTTGTGGCATGCTGCAGTACTGACTAGTCACGGCTTGACAGTCGACCCTAGGTTGGGATGGTGTGTGCATGTGGATGCACCCCTGCATCTCATTCGCAGGCACATGCTGCCCCCTTCTGTCTCTCGGGATACGCTCATTGGGTCACCAGCAATTTGTTAGACAGTCATTAGGTCAACATGCATTTAGGTCGACATCTGTCTAGGTCGACATGCAGTAAGGTCAACATGAGTGTAGGTCGACATGGGTTAGGTCGACAGGGTAATTAGGTCGACATGGTTAGGTCGATAGTCAAAAGGTCGACATGATGTTTTTCACTGTTTTTTGAGCTGACATGTGCCGACAGGTGGTATTTCATGCCCTACCATCCACTAGGGCGTGGTGGGAGAATAAAATAGTGTGCCGAGCGTCCCAAAGCATGGCGAGCGCATTGAGCCATGCGAGGGGATGTGGTGCACTTTAACCTGTGTCCATGTCCACTGTGCCGTCATTCAGGTAAAAAAAAACAGTGAAAAACCCGATGTCGACCTTTTGTCTGTTGACCTAAGCTGTGTCGACCTAATGACCCTGTCGACCTAATAACCCTGTCGAACTAACTCATGTCAACCTAGACTCTTGTCGTCCCTTCTGCATGTGGACCTAGACACATGTCGACCTAAATGCAAGTCGACCTAATGGTGTCAACCTAATGACTGTCTAACAACTTGCTGGTGACCAACTGATCCACATCCCTGTCTCTCCAGCCCTGCAGGTTCTTTCTAGCCCCCCAACCAGTCTCCTTCTCTCTCTCCAGCCCTGCAGTGTCTCTCTAGCCCCCAACTAGTCTCCTTCTGTCTCCCCAGCCCTGCAGTGTCTCTCTAGCCCCCAACCAGTCTCCTTCTGTCTCTCCAGCCCTGCAGTGTCTCTCTAGCCCCCAACTAGTCTCCTTCTGTCTCTCCAGCCCTGCAGTGTCTCTCTAGCCCCCAACTAGTCTCCTTCTATCTCTCCAGCCCTGCAGTGTCTCTCTAGGTACCCTTTCTACCAGATCAAAGTTTTATTAAAAACCGAAACGTTGGTCGCTTACCTCATGGACTGATTACTTTATGCTACGTAGACCCTTGAGTGCCACTCCCCCCTCCCCGCTTGTCGGACCACACCACGGACCTTCTCTCTCTCCAGCCCTGCAGGGCCTCTCTAGCCCCCCAACCAGTCTCCTTCTGTCTCAAACCCTACAATGTCTCTCCAGCCCCCCAACAAGTATCCTATTGTCTATCCCGCCCTGTAGTGTCTCTCCAGACCGCTGCCAGTCTCTTTCTGTCTCTCCAGCTCTGCAGTGTCTCTCTAGCCCCCAACCAGTCTCCTTCTGTCTCTCCAGCCCTGCAGGGTCTCTCTAGTACCAACCAGTCTCCTTCTGTCTCAAACCCTATAATGTCTCTCTAACCCCCAACAAGTATCCTATTGTCTCTCCTGCCCTGCAGGGCCGGTGCTTCCACTAGGCAGCTTTAGGCAGCTGCCTAGGGCGCCAGGGACCTGAGGGCGGTCCTCTGTCAGATGGGAAATTGAATTAGACAGTAGTGGCCATAACACCTGCCACTGCTTCTAGTACTGCCGCCCGCCTGCCCGGCACCCTGCTGACGCCTCCAGGATCCACAGCGGCGGCTGCAACACAACCGGAGGGGAGAAGCCAGTGAAGCTGTCGGACGCTGGGTTCACCAGCCACGGGCAGGTACTCTGGGGCTGCCCACTGACTGCAGCTGCGCGCTGTTTCCAGGGGTGGAACTATCGGAGGCACAGTGCATTGGGGCCCAAGAAGATCATGTGGCCCGTCAGCACCGCATGCTGTTTCTGTGTTTTTTTTTTATCTTAAAAGGGCACAGTGGCAGCGTGTGCGGGAGGTACGCGGACCAGACAGGATGCCACAGGGGGGAGGTACCCTGCCTCTGCCGGGTGGGCACGGCTTACATCACTGCGCCGTTGGAACTGTCCCTTGTGCTGCCGGGGCGCCCACCTGGGGTGCGCCCGACTATCATTACTGCACCGCTCTCTCCCTGCATCCGCTGGGGTCCCACCTGGGGTGTGCCCGGCCACCAGGGACCATGAAGCAGCCGCCCGGGGCCATCAGCTGCCTGGTGTCCATTAAAGTAGCAAGTGGCCGCACAGGCAGAGTCATAGGAGCAGCTGACATCTGAGGATTATCAGAGCAGCAAGAGGCCGCCCTTGCAGCTGTAGAGGAGCAGTGAGCAGCCTTATGACAAGCAGAGAAGAAGCAGCAGCCCGGGGACCAAGCAGCCGCAGGGGAGCAGTAGAGCCAATCATAGTGGAAAGAATGACACCTGGAGCCTCTCCTACTCGCTCCCTCTCACCTCATAACTTCACTCCCTGTCGCCTCTGCCCCTCTCGCTTCCCATCACCTCTGGCCCCTCCATCGCTTCTGGCCCTCTCACCCTCCTGTCACCTCAGTCCCTCTTGCCCCCCTCTTGCCTCCCCCTGTCGCCTCATCCCTCTTCACCCCCCCTGTCACCTCATCCCTCTTCACACCCCCCCCCCCCCTGTCGCCTCATCCCTCTCGCCCCTCCTTCGCATCATCCCTTCTCACCCCCCCCAGTCACCTCAGCCCCTCTCGCTCCCTATCGCCTCAACCTCTCGCCACCATCACCTCAGCCACGTCGTTTGACACCCTCTTGCCCCCCGTTGCCTCACACTCTCTCACCCCCATTGCCTCAACCACATTACCTCACACTCTCTCAACCCCCCATTGCCTCAGCCCGTCCCTCCACTTTTTTGCTCTCTTCCAGTACCCTTTTCCCTCTCCCCCACCCCCCTGTCTGTCATCATCTGCTGTCACCATTTTTTAGTGACAATCTGGGTGTGGGGTAGCTAAAAAACATACTATGTGAGAGGGACCCAGAAACAGCGCAGTAGGACCCCAACTTTATAAATTGAGGTGTCCCCAGGACCCACATATTTTTACACTGACCGTGATCACTGTGTCACTCTCCCTGTCCCCATATTTCACGCTGTCACACTCCCTTTCTGTGTCTCCTGCTGTCATTGTCCCTGTCCCCGTGTCTCCCGCTGCCACTCTTCCTGTCCCTTCTGTCTCTCTTTCTGTTCTTGCTGTATCTCTGTCTCTGCCTTCCCTCTCACTGCCCCTGCTGTCAGTCTCTCTGTCCCTGCCATCATTTTCCATGTTGCTGCTGTCACTCTCTGTTCCTGTCGTCCCTCTCCCTGTCCCTGCAGTCCCTCTATCTGTCCCTATGTTCCTGCTGTCATTCTCTCTGTCCCTGAATTGTGGCTCTTACTGTGTTGCATAATGTGATTTTTGGTTCATTCCATAGTAATTTTAGCTCATACTGTGCGACATGGGAATTTTGGTTCATTTCGTGTGCCATAATGTGAATAATGGCTCATACTGTGTGACATAATGTGAATTTTAGCACATTCTGTGTGGCATAATGTGTAAACGGCATTAAATGTGTTTAAGGGGGTTGGCCAAAACCGCAGTTTGGTACATTATACTTAAGAACACACCCCATTTTGGGTGGCTGCACCCCCTTTCCCAGATCGCAGCCTTTTCCATACCCCCACTGTGTGTGTGTGTGTGTGTGTGTGTGTGTGTATTTCTATATATATAGTTTATATACATACACAATGTAGGTATTGGTGGGTATGTTTGTGGGGGGGGGGGGGGGAGCAGGCAGAAAGTTTGCCTAGGGTGCTGAGGAACCTTGCACCGGCCCTGCTGCCCTGTAGTGTCTCTCCAGCACCCAACCAGTCTCCTTTTGTCTCTCCAGCTCTGCAGTGTCTCTCTAGCCTCCAACCAGTCTCCTTCTGTCTCAAACCCTACAATGTCTCTCTATCCCCCCCAACAAGTATCTTATTGTCTCTCCTGCCCCGTAGTGTCTCTCCGGTCCCCAACTAGACTTCTGTTTCAAGCTCTACAATGTCTATCTAGCCCCCAAACCAGTCTCCTTCTGTCTCTCCAGCCCTACAGTGTCTCTCTAGTCCCAACCAGTCTCCTTCTGTCTCTCCGGTCCCACAGTGTTTCTCTAGCTACCAAACCAGTCTCCTTCTGTCTCTTCAGCCCTGCAGTGTCTCTCTAGCCCCCCCAAACAATCTCCTTCTGTCTCTCCATCCCTGCAGTGTCTCTCTAGCCCCCAACCAGTCTTCTTCTGTCTCTCCGGTCCCACAGTGTTTCTCTAGCTACCAAACCAGTCTCCTTCTGTCTCTTCAGCCCTGCAGTGTCTCTCTAGCCCCCCCAAACAATCTCCTTCTGTCTCTCCATCCCTGCAGTGTCTCTCTAGCCCCCAACCAGTCTCCTTCTGTCTCTCCAGCCCTGCAGTGTCTCTTTAGCCCCAACCAGTCTCCTTTTGTCTCTCCAGCCCTCCAATGTCTGTCTAGCCCCCCAAACAGTCTTTCTGTCTCTTCAGCTTTACAGTGTCTCTCTATCCCCCCAACCAGTCTACTTCTGTCCCTCCAGCCCCCAACCAGGTTCATTCTGACTCTCCAGCCTTGTAGTGACTGTCTACCGCCCAACCATTCTCTCTCTGTCTCACAAGCCCTGCAGTTTCTTTCTAGCCTTCCAACCAGTCTTTTTTTCTGTCTCGCCAGATCCGAAGTTTCTCTCGAGCCCCCACTAGTCTCCTTCTCTATCTTCAGCCCTGCAATGTCTCTCTAGCCCCAAACCCATCTACTTCTGTCTCTCCATTGCTAGTGTCTCTCTAGCCCCCCAACCAGTCTCCTTCTGTCTCTCCAGCCCTGCCTTGTATCTCTAGACCCCAACTAGTCTCCTTTTGTCTCTCCAGCCCTGCAGTGTCTCTCTAGCCCCCAACTAGTCTCCTTCTGTCTCTCCAGCCCTGCAGTGTCTCTCTAGCCCCACCAACCAGTATCCTTCTGTTTCTCCAGCCCTGCCTTGTCTCTCTAACCCCAACCAGTCTCCTTTTGTCTCAAGCCCTACAATGTCTAAAATGATGATTGATAAACAACTGGCCAATCAGCTCCTACTGGACATTTTTCAAACCCAGGCTGTAACATGGAACTTAGTACTGATTGGCTGGCTGTTTAGCACTCTCCATTTTATCACTTTGTGAAGCTTGATACATCTGGCCCTAAGGCTTAGCATATAGACACCTACAGTATGTACTTCAGTATATTGTCCACACTGCTGTAAATTATTGCGGAGCTTATTGACCTTGGAGATTGTGTGTAACTGAGTTCTGCCTACATCCTTGCGCATTTTGTGCCGCCGCAGAGCTTCTCTGTGAATTATTATTTTAATATTACCCTTTACTAACATATAACGCAGAACCGGAGGGGGAATAAATCACATCAGTCCCTGCGCCAGTGGTGCTCACAGCCCAAGTTCTTTACTTATAGCCAATTAAGCTATAACCTGAAGCATAATTAACCAATTTTACACTTTTCTCCTATTTTTTTCAGTCATTCTCTGTAACAACAGTATGCAGCGTCTGTGCGTGACCCTCCCTGCAAATTGGCAACTGAGCCTATAATTCAACTCATTGCAATAATGGGATATATTCACTGCAGTGCAATTGCGCATCGCTGGGGAATGGCAGCCGTCTCTCCTGTACAAAGGTTATGTTTAACCAGAGTGCCTTCACCTCCACAATTCTGCTCTGCTGCCTTTTAGGCCGCCACTTAGCTGCGTTCTTGTAAACATTACGAGCCTTTTAAAAGCGGGATATAAAAACCTCTCTGCCTCTTGTGCCCTTGGTGCATTAACAGTACGGAGAAAACAGCATTAAGGTGGCTGCAAATAGCTAAATATAATTTAAAGGGCAGAGATCACAAGAACATCGCGTACACTTTTCCCCCCAGCTGTAAAATCTGACTTGCGCTACCTGTTTGGTTGTTAATTTATATTGATCTTGTACTGACGATCGCCAACGGCATAACAATGAACACAAGTGCGCAGGTTAACTCGAAGGACTTTGCCGCAAGCATTTTATTACTGAATAAATATTTGCGGTGGAGAGTTTTTAGGAGCTGATTTCGCCTTTAGGTCACAGGTAACCGGCGCCAGAGGCAACACAAGCGGCTTCCTCTGTTGGGACGGGGACGCCCTGGCAGTGGAATGGAAACATTCCACTGCCAGGGCGTCCCCGTCCCAACAGAGGAGGTTAGATGCTGGGTTGTCCCCGCACGGAGCACGGATGAGGTTATGACCCCACTTACTGGAGAATTAGATTATACTGTATTTGTGATGTCCTGATGGAGGAACCTGAGACGGCATTTAGGCCTCTCCGATCTCTTCACCCTCCGCACAAAGTAAATATGAGAAGACCTATTACTGCGATAACACGAATGAGTGTAATTACGCCCAAATAATGGGACAGTTGTTATTGATTAGGCTCAAACCATTGCACAAATCAACACAATCGGAGCACGGACAATTTGTACACATTCCGTTGTAATCACACGTAATCTAGGGCTCTCTCCAGGCCTGGACGGTAATGCGATGGGACAGAAAACCCGGAAAGGGTAAAGTGGTTTGCAAATGTGCGAAATTATGCTTTTATTTTTTCTTAAAGGGGAACCTTGAGACACGCATTGTTGCTGCCTGTTAAATGCATGGAGAGCCCTTTAGATTGTAAGCTCATATGACTATTTTTTCTCTTTATTGCAACATGTCCTGAACCACCCTGCTGGTGTAATGTGAATGCTCAAGATGCGGGTGGTGTGTATGCACGGAGGCATACAACGAAGCTGGCACTTTATAGTGCACAGAACATACCTGGAAGCACTCAGCACGGAGGTGCATCAGGGAACGACTTTGTAGCGGCATTTGCGGGAAGTCAAAGGCGCACAAGGAGGCTGCTGTGTCCACCACAGGTTCAGGCCCAGAGGCTGAACACTTACTATAGAAATTTGCTATTTATAATTTGCTTAATGCATAAATGGAACCTCAGGATCAGAGGCCACTTAGGGCCAATTCTGATGTAACCTCATCCATATGTGGAGCGTCTGTGTGGTTTAGATTTGATGAGTTTGTTATGTACCATAACACACAAATAATGTGAAAATCTGTGATCATTTTATATTATTTATATCTTATTCCCGATTGCAGTGCATTTCATGGGAACTCTCTCAAACTCGGTCCTCACGAAGCCACACATTACATGTCAAAAATAAGTGTATTTCTAAATACAAATACACCTATTTTTTTTTACAAATTTCCTTTAGTAAATTTCCCCCTACATGTCTTCCACATCGCCTGGCAAAGGAGATCTGTGTCCAGGGACTGATTACTGGTACAAGGTGCCCTCGGCAAATAGACATGTAGCTCCCCGTGTAATGCTTCTAAACACACGTGTATGGGCACTCAGGGACTCGCCCAGTGGTGCAAGTAGAAATAATTTCTTAGAGGTACCGTATTCACGTTCACTTAAAGTGGGCGTGGCCATGTTTCTTGATGGGGCGTGGTCATATAAAACTAGATGAGTGGTTACATGACAATAGGGGCATGGCCATATTATGCCACACACCATAATGAATCTTACATTATACCATATGCCATAATGCCCATTACACATTATGCCCCATATGCAAATGCCCATTACACATTATGCCCCACATGGAAATGCCCATTACACATTATGTCCCACACCATAATGCCCACTTCACATTATGCACCATTATGCACATGATGCCACATAAGTGCCACTTACCCACATGCTCCTTGCTAGGAGTTTCTTTCTCAATGCCAGGGGCTTCATGTTCAATGCCAAGGGGGTATCTTGCTTGTTACCATAGGGATTACATGCTTTTCATTATGGGGGATTAAGTGTTCATTGACAAGGGTGGTTCATGCTCATTGCCACAGAGAATTACATGCTCTGCAAAGGGCGGTTCATGCTCATTGCCATGGGGAAGTGAGGCTCACTGTGACAGCCACGAGCCCCGCAGAATGTAAGTGATGTGACAGCCGGGCAGAGAGCAGTGGGCTGCCCAGCTGTCTTCTGAGCTATTCCGCGGCTGTTTGAAACTACGGTACTTGTTTCCTATCTGGGCGCCCACGATTTTAATCACGGGCATCGGGGGTAAAATCGGGGCCATCGCGGGCATCGCGGCCGATAAAAAATCGGGTGCGATGTGCCAGACGCGATGCCCGCGATTTTCCCATAGAGAACAATGTTAAATGCCTCAATTTACCCGCGATGACCGCGATTTACCATAGGAAACAATGTTAAATGGATCAATTTCCCCAAATTATCATAGGGAACAATGGGAAATGGGGCAAAAACACCCCTGAACATAAAAATGTCCCCCCAAAAGTAGTTGACGCCACCCCGCCATCAACGTGAACCCGAAGCGTGGCGAGCGCAGCGAGCCCACGAGGGGCGGCGGTACGCGTCCTCCGACCTTTTCATGCCCTACTATCCACTAGGGCGTGGAGTGAGAATAGAATAGTGTGGCGAGCGCAGCGAGCCACCGAGCCCGAAGCGTGGCGAGCGCAGCGAGCCCCGCGAGGGGACGCGGATACCTTCACAGGTAAACGCGTCCCTTCGCGGGCTTCCCAGGTGTCCGCGTCGCCATTATAATGACATGCGATGTACCCGCGATGGCCGCGATGGGCGCCCAGATAGGAAACAAGTACCGAAACTACTTCCCCTCAACCCGCAACCCTCACAGTAGGATGGGTGATAGTTAACAAGCATAGAATAAATTAGGCCTTCGTTTTATTCTTCGGCTGTCACTTACAGGCACCTTCCCCACCCCTCGGTCCTGGTTCCTGGTGCCCTAGGCTGCAGCCTAACCAGCCTATTGGTTAATCAGGCAGGCACTGTGGGGGAATTTACTAAGATGGGAGTTCTAATTCACTACTGGGCCAGATGCACTAAACTTCAAAAGTCATAAAATGGAGAGTGATAAACAACCAATCCGCTACTACATGACATTTTTCAAACAAAGTCTGTGACATGGTAGGTGGGAGCTGATTGGCTGGCTGTTTATCATTCTCCCTTTTATCACTTTTGAAGCTTAGTGCATCTGCACAAATATCTATTATCTTCTAGAAAATGCTAAATAAATAAGTACAGTAGGTTCTGATTGGTTTCCCATAGCAACATCCCATGTGAAATAAAACTGTCACATTTTACACATCCACAGGTGACCTGGAAAACATGTGCTGTGATTTCAAAACCAAATCTGGGGCTTTGGATTGCATGTAAGTCCCGTGCATACACATACAGTGACGGTCACATTCTGTAGGAATACACCAGCAAGATCCCAATATCACAGCAGGACCTGCAGTAATGTTACCAGGAGAGTCTGCGTAATACAAGTCTCAGAGCCAGGTGAAACGCGCCCAGATTCTCATAGTAATAATCCCTTTGCTAATCATCCTCCCATTTGGGATTCTCCCAACGGAATCCTCGTGCTAAATTTTGCAAAAGAAAATCGTGTTACAGAATCCAAGGTTTAAACCTCTCAAGTTCTATTCATATGGATAACGGTTACCGAGCGATTCAACAAATGACTTATTCTCATCCTTCTGCTGGAGAACCTGCCTGAGAGAATATGAAGGAGCCTCAAAGGGTTTATATAACTTGTTGGATTGTTTTACACCACATCAGGATTACGTTATAGGAAGTCAAGTGGAACATATATTGAAATGAGGACGGGTTAGAGTCCCGGTGAGGGCCTACTGATGAGTCTCTGGTTTCAGCATCATCTTAGTAATTAGCAGAGGATTGGAGGTGGGAGTCAGAGGCCTGGTTGACACATATGTGGCCCCCTCTCCTACAATAGGTGCAGCTCTCTGGGACAGAACTCAACCACCTGGGCTCTGTGTGGTGCAGGGACGTGCGGTGAGATAAATGTCTCAAGAGTCCCTGGCAATTACCAGAGCCAAATATGCACACAATATATGATCCATGGGGTACATGCCGGCATTATACACATTGTGCAGCAGTATATACTGCTGGAGATTCGCTGAGTTTTGATAAGAGATGTGTAGAAAAGATAGCCAAGTGAGGCACTGCCTCACCTGCCATAGACTTTTTACTCCAGAGTTTTGATTATAAAAATGATTAGAATAATCAAAATAAGATTTTTTTAAATAAATTGTTTGTATTTTTGACATACTTTATCAATTCAAAATGCCGGCATACATGCTAGTATGACAGGAAAGGCTGTGCCTCACCTGCCTCACCCCACTGGCATTTTTGCTCACTCCATAAAGACGCAATG
This sequence comes from Crinia signifera, assembly GCF_055691185.1. Lineage (NCBI taxonomy): Eukaryota > Metazoa > Chordata > Amphibia > Anura > Myobatrachidae > Crinia > Crinia signifera. The sequence goes on from NC_139228.1 coordinate 54,436,085, forward strand.
AAGGTATTGTACGGGGCGGGGGGAGAAGAAAGGAGAGGCAAAAAGCAGTAGGGTACGGGAGGGGGGATAACAGGATGATGTTGTTCTAAGACCTCAACATTTGTTTTCAATATTGATTAAAGAACAAAGTTTTCTGCTACATGAATTTCTTCTACGGAGGACTTGGCAAAGGTTACACGACGTCTCAGTGACCGGTCTATCGGGATGATTCGCACATTTACACACTGACAGATCTGCATGAAGCTGGAAACAAAAGATTTAATTGAATTTTGAATACTCTAAAGATTCCCTGAAGGAGGCTAGAAGGTTTTCCACAGGATGGCGGGGCAGCTGCTGGCGTCCAGACAGCATGGGTCGGGGGTGGGTGGGACACCAGGATAAGTTCTTATTATCCCCCCCCCTCCCCACCCCAACATTACCGGAATCCTGCACTTCTGGGTAACCCACTGCGCTTCCCTGACAGACGTTAGAGGTCCAGAAGGGCCTCTAGCATCTGTCTCCTCCACGGCAGTGGCCATTTCTAATTAGCCAAGAATGGGATACGTGTGTGTGAGATGCTTGCACGCCCCATTCGCAGCAGTGGGACCCACAGTGGCCTAACAATAGCCACGCAGACCTGCGGTCGCGGGGAGCCAATGAGTTAAGTGTGAGCACCAAGGGGTCTGCGTGGCTATCGATATGCTGTACTGCTCGGGACCAGATTGCCTCACCCCTCTTTTTGCCGCCGCCGGGATCCGTAGATCTACTTGTCTGCAGCCCGGGCACTCCTCCTGGTCCTGCTAATGAAAGTGACCATCACAAAATGGTTGCCCCCTTACAACAGACACTATGGGCCTTATTCTGATCGGAGCGGCCAAACGTGCGTACGTTCACTATTACCGCACGCTAGCCGTACGCGGCCGTTGGGGTTAAGTCCACCCACAAATCAGCCGCTTACGTACGGGCAGAAATACCGTAGAAGGGGAGTGGCGTACAAATGAGCGTACGGCAACGTACGCGGACGGGCCAGCCCTTGCACTCCGACAACAGGCGTACAACTGAGCGTACGGCGCCGTGTACGGCCGTCTTTCCTCCGTCTCCCCACCGACTTCTTGCGGAGATCTGAGCATACGCCAGTTTGCACGGACGGGTCCCTATTGTTTTCAATGGAAAACTCAGCTTATGTCACCGCTCGTGAGAGTGAGCGTACGTCCGTGCACGCTGGCATACCCTTCACATATATGGACCTGCAAATCTTGCCTCTCAACTACTAATCTGACAATTGATTAATTAATCTATTTGTTATTCAATTATTGTTTTCTATTAACTCAATTGTCTACCTTAATAAAGACCTAATAAAACTACATTTGAACCCACATTATATGTATATTTGTTATGTTCTAATGTGGCATTTTAATCACTATCTATGTGTCCCCATATTGCTGTTACTTTTAAATCAAGTTATGTTGGTGTTTCTGTATATGTACTAAATTATGTCCGTAATTAGTTTGTCCAAAATGTGTAACATGTATACCTACCCTGATGTTATGTGTGATGTTTTAATCGAACAACATTAAACATTCATGCATTTTCACTATGTGTTATTTTACTCAAAAACACACACATTCACACATCAATCATTACCCCTCACCTCAAATTACAAGTATAACTTACAGTACACATCTGTATGTACCTACCCTTACACGCCATCTAACATATTTATTAGTAAAAACACAGGCAATTTCGAACTGTAATCAAACTTTTATTTTATACAAAAATAAAAAGGGGGGGGGGATAAATAAAAAATTAAAGGCGGGCCTCCAGAAGGCCAAAAAGGAGCTGGAGGTACACGAGGGTCAGCATGATCTCCCGCATTAGGGCTGCCACCTCCTCCTGCTGCTGTTCAGTGTCTGTAATGAAGGGATAAAACAAAAAAATAATATATAACATACACAAATGTTTGTTGTATTTGTACATAATAAAAAGTTCAGAGTTATGTGTGAAGGGCACATACATTTAGAAACTACATTGAAGATGGGTCTGCTGTAAACACAGTACTAAAAAAAAATATGTTAACACACACATACTGTACATAGTAAATAACATTAATTCAATTACTCCTTCATCAATGAATGTATGCTGTATCCCAATTGGTACTTTGGTTTTGGGGGACTGTCCTCTAACCTCACAATTAGCCTGTGCTATTTAAGGGTTATGACATTGTTTTGGCTTAAGCACTCCTTAGTATTTTAAATTTAGGACATTGCTGTACAAATTATAGGCCTACAGCTATGTTTGTAAAGCATGCATCCGCATGGCCTCACACACTATTACCAAAACAATCTCTACATTTAAGTTGCACCAGTGGCAAATTAAGCCTTTGGGGGGCCCGGGGTACTTTAGAGCGGGGGGCCCCCTTGCACTTGTCATTACTGGCCGCACACTGCATGGGCGAATATTATACTGTCAAAACATAGAGTAAAGGCAGAATAAACTTGGTCAATGGTTACCTGCAGGGGATATCTCCTATATATTTGGCTACATCTGTCACTCAAAGTGGGTGTCTGTGTCTATAACGCTCTGTTCCTGGACTTTCCTCTTAATGTGTGATTGCCTTCATCTGTGCTGAACACCTTTCTGAGAAATTAACCTGTTTAAAACAGGTGATGGCAATCATACATTAAGGGGAAGTCTAGAAACAGAGCATTGTGTCCCTCCTGGAGAGGGTCATGTTGGGAGGTATGTGACAGAGAACCAGCCCAGTGAGCCCACAGACAGTGCCAGACACCCACTGCCTTCCCATGTTGCCCAGCACTGCTACTCCACAGCCACCAGGTGAGCGCCCCCCTCCCCGCGATTTGCGGCAAAACCTCCCCCCCGCGCGCCCCCTCCCGCGATTCGCGGCAAAAACACCCGCTCCCCCGCGACCCCCTACCGCGATTCGCAGCAAAAACACCCCCGCGACCCCCCCTCCCGCGATTCGCTGCAAAAAGAACCCCCCCATGACCCCTCCCGCAATTCGCGGCATAAACACCACCCCGCGACCCCCCCCTCCCGCGAATCGCGGCAAACCCTCCCCGTGACACACCCCCCCCCCCCCGATTCGCGGAAAAAACACCCCCCCGCGACCTCCCTCCCGCGATTCGCGGCAAAAAGAACCCCCCCGCGACCCCCCCTTGCACGATTGGCGGCACCCCCCCCGCGACCCGCGATTCGCGGCACCCCCCCGCAATTCGCAGCAGCCCCAGGATTAAATGGCACATGCAAAACACTGACATGGCTATGGTCGACAATGAAAAAGGTTGACATGAGTTTTTGAAGATTTATTTTTAATTTTTTTAATTTTTTTAATTTTTTCATATTCATTGTCATGTGTCGACATGGACACCAATGAAGTGCACACTTATGTCAACATTTACATGTGTTGACCTTTCTGTGTTGATTTTTTCTTGTGGCGATTCGCGTCACACCCCCCGCAACCCCCCCTCCCGCGATTCGCGGCACCCCCCGTGACCCCCCACCTCCCGCAATTCGCGGCAACCCCCCACCGGAACCCCTGTGAACCCCGCCCTCCCGCGATTCGCGGCACCCACCCCCGCGACCCCCCCTCCCGCAATTCGCGGCACCCCCCCCCCCCGTGATTCGCGGCAGCTCCAGATTAAAATTGCACATGGAAAACACTGACATGGCTATGGTCGACAATAAAAAAGATTGACATGAGTTTTTGTAATTTTTTTGTCATTTTTTGAATATTTTCATATTCATTCTCATGTGTCGACATGGACACCAATGAAGTGCCACACTTATGTCAACATTTACATGTGTTCACCTTTCTGTGTTGATTTTTTTCTTGTGGCGATTCGCGTCACACCCCCCGCAACCCCCCTCCGGCGATTCCCGGCACCCCCACGCGACCCCCCACCCCTCCCGCAATTCGCGGCAACCCCCCACCGGAACCCCCATGGACCCCTCTCTCCCGCGATTCGCGGCACCCACCCCCCGCAACCCCCCCCTCCCGCAAATCGCGGCAGCCCCAGGATTAAATGGCACATACAAAACACTGGCACGGCTATGGTCGACAATGAAAAAGGTTGACATGAGTTTTTGAAGATTTATTTCATTTTTTGAATGTTTTCATGTTCATTGTCATGTGTCAACATGGACACCAATGAAGTGGCACACTTATGTCAACATTTACATGTGTTGACCTTTCTGTGTTGATTTTTTCTTGTGGCGATTCGCGTCACACCCCCCCCCCCCCGCAACCCCCCTCCCGCGATTCGCGGCACCCCCCGTGACCCCCCACCTCCCGCAATTCGCGGCAACCCCCCACCGGAACCCCTGTGAACCCCGCCCTCCCGCGATTCGTGGCACCCAACCCCGCGACCCCCCCTCCCGCAATTCGCGGCACCCCCTGTGATTCGCGGCAGCTCCAGAATTAAATTGCACATGGAAAACACTGACATGGCTATGGTCGACAATGAAAATGGTTGACATGAGTTTTTGAAGTTTTTTTTTTTTCATTTTTTGAATATTTTCATATTCATTCTCATGTGTCGACATGGACACCAATGAAGTGCCACACTTATGTCAACATTTACATGTGTTGACCTTTCTGTGTTGAATTTTTCTTGTGGCGATTTGCGTCACACCCCCCCCACCCCCCCCCCCCCACAACCCCCAATCCCGCGATTCACGGCACACACACCTCCCCCGCGATTCTCGGCACCCCACCCCGTGACCCCCCCTCCCGTGATTCACGGCACACCCCCGCGACCCCCCCCTCCCATGATTCGCCGCAACCCCCGCCCCGTAACCCCCCCTCCCGCGATTCGCGGCACCCACCCCCGCGACCCCCCTCCCGCAATTCGCGGCACCCCCCCCCCGCGATTCGCGGCAGCTCCAGAATTAAATTGCACATGGAAAACACTGACATGGCTATGGTCGACAATGAAAAAGGTTGACATGAGTTTTTTAAGTTTTTTTTTTTTTCATTTTTTGAATATTTTCATATTCATTCTCATGTGTCGACATGGACACCAATGAAGTGCCACACTTATGTCAACATTTACATGTGTTGACCTTTCTGTGTTGATTTTTTCTTGTGGCGATTCGCGTCACACCCCCCCCCCACCCCCCCCCCCCCCCCCCGCAACCCCACTCCCGCGATTCACGGCACACACACACACCCCCGCGATTCTCGGCACCCCACCCCGTGACCCCCCCTCCCGTGATTCACGGCACACCCCCCGCGACCCCCCTTACCCCCGCCCCCGTAACCCCCCTCCCGCGATTTGCGGCAACCCACCCCGCGACCCCCCCTCCCGCGATTCTCTGCAATCCCTCCCCTCCCGCGATTCGCAGCATCCACCCCCCACAACCCCCCCCTCCTGCAATTCGCGGCACCCCCCGCGACCCCCCCTCCTGCAATTCGCGGCACCCTCCGCGACCCCCCCTCCCGCGATTCGCGGACACCTAAGTTGCAATACAGGGCATCTTTCATACAATTCTAACCATATTTCTCATATACAAACGTTCACAAATTAAGGGGGCGCAGCCCCTTACGACGGTGTGAAGAGCGCCCGTAGGGCGCGATGAATCACCTAGTATATATATATATATATATATATATATATATATATATATATATATATATATAGACAGGGGGTTGGCGGCACTCGGAATAATAATAGACCCCATATATATATATATATATACACACACCACATGAAAAGCCTGTGTTTGTCCCTCTGCCCCTTACTCTGGAGGAGACCTCACAGTCCTAGTGCTGCCTCTGATTAAAAACCCTCCTATGACTAAGCTGCTGCTGCTGTTCTCCATGGACCTGAGAAGCATGTAATGAGCTCCACCAATCAGAGCTCAGCACAAACTTCTCAGCCTCTGTCCTCTGGTGCAAAGTGTCATGGGACTTAGTCAACTCCCAGAAATGCACTGCACACTTGTGCAATCAGTGTGCCTTGGCTCCCGATGCTCAGCACCATAAATCATTGTCACATTGGCAGATAGGTCAAGCTGCAGCACTACCCCACCCATGCACAAAACATTTAGCTAAAAAAAAAAAAACATAACTTAAACATTTTATTTTTAAAAAATACATGACAACCACAGGGGGGCCCTAGCTAGAGGGGGGCCCAGGGGCACTGACCCCTTGCGCCTCCATTATAATCTGGCCCTGTGTTGCACATCATGCTGGGAACTGGAGTTACCCAACACCTGGAGCCACATAACTACCACACCACTAATGTCGGATATCTCATTGGATGTACTGTTATGTCAATTATTCAAGGGGTGAGGCATGGCCACACTCAAAAAAACCACCAAGGGGAGCCTTGTTCCTGGAGAAGGACAGGACACACCTCATGGTCGGCCTGCAGTGATATGTTGCAACTAATGTTGATGTTGGATACACATATGTGGTTGTTGTGATTGTTTATGTGTAGAAATGTGTAGGTCAACATTAGACACATTATTTACTTACGGCTACTTGAGCCATCCTGGTCGCCGCTGGTTGGCTGTGCAGTGGTTGGGGGGGTCACGAGCAAGGGGGATGGTCCTGGAGTTTGGACCGAGGTAGTGGGTGTGAGTGGGGAGTGGAGAGGTTTGGGGGTGGGTGGTGGAGAGGTGTAGGGGGGTTGGAAATGGGGTGGGGAGGGGGGGGGGGTGGGGGTTGGGGAGGGGGGGGGGGGGTTGTGGAGGGGGTGGGGGTTGTGGAGGGGGTGGGGGTTGGGGAGGGGGGGGGGTTGTGGAGGGGTGGGGGTTGTGGAGGGGGGGGGTTGTGGAGGGGGTGGGGGTTGTGGAGGGGGAAGGGGATGGGGAAATTGTGTGGGTCCAAACTGCACCCTGTGTCTCCTCTTCTTCCTCCTCCTCTTCTTCCTCCTCCTCCTCTTCCTCCTCCTCCTCTTCCTCCTTCTCTTTCTTCTCCTCCTCCTCCTCCTCTTCCTCCTCCTCCTCTTCCTCCTCCTCCTCTTCCTCTTCCTCTTCCTCTTCTTCCTCCTCCTCTTCCTCCTCCTCCTCGGCTGCCTGGTCCCGGGCTGCCTGCTCCCGGGCTTCAATGCGTGCCCTTGCCCGTGCTGAAATGTTCATGTTGATGGCATAGAAATCGAAGATTGGGTTTCATAAAAAAGGGGGAAAGAAAAATTCACATTAGTCATGCTCATAACCTTCAAAATTATCATTGCTGTGAAATTTCAGACATTTATAATGCAAACTATTTGATATCCTACACCCAAAAACTGATCAACTACTTAAACCCCCCCCCTATACACCCCCTATACACCCCCATATACACCCCCTATACACCCCATATACACCCCCATATACACCCCCTATACACCCATATACACCCATATACACCCATATACCCCCCATATACACCCCCATATACACCCCCATATACACCCATATACACCCATATACACCCCCATATACACCCCCATATACACCCCCATATACACCCTACCCCATATACACCCATATACCCCCCCCATATACACCCCATATACACCCATATACCCCCCATATACACCGATATACACCCCCATATACACCCCCTATACACCCCATATACACCCCCATATACACCCCCATATACACCCCATATACACCCATATACCCCCATATACACCCATATACACCCATATACACCCCCATATACACCCCCTATACACCCCATATACACCCCATATACACCCCTATACACCCCATATACACCCCATATACACCCACATACTCAGGGACACATTTATAAAAAGTACAGAAAACATTTGCAAAATAACGCAGGCATACTAGTAAATAAAAACTTACATCGGGCAATATGGCGGCGAAGTGTGCAGAGCAACACTGGCTGCCGCCGGCGCAGGTCCGACCAGCGCCGCTCCAGTTGAGCCAGGCTCCTATCCACGCCGGTCCTGGCGAAAATTAGCCGGCGGGCAGCATTGTATGCCCGCCGCTTTTCCCTATTTGACACATAAGGGCCCCTGGGCCCCAGGCGGCGGTCCATGACCTCAACCAAGGCCAATAGCTCCTGGGTAGAAAACGCCCTAGCCCTGGTTGAAGTCATGGTGGCAATGGCGCAGTTATTAATTGCAGGTACATATATCACTTTTGGTGCTTGCTGATTGGTGTAAAAAATTGTTTGTTTGGTATTAACTTTATTAATCCTTCTTACATTAACAAACTGGATGCGAATAGAAACTTACGCGGACCGTTCCGATATACACACACCACAACCAACAGCATGCATTCAATGAAGAGAGAAGTACTGTATTTACAGTGTGCGGAAAATAATACACGCAACCCTCTACTTATAACTACGCTGCTTAAAGGGGGCACGATACACCGATATCCATGGAGAGGAGTACTGTATTTACAGTGTGCGGAAAATAATACACGCAACCCTCTACTTATAACTACGCTGCTTAAAGGGCCACAATGCGACATGTTGCTGTATGACAATTTCATACACATTACATATGTAAGGAAAGCATTGTAACGTGATGTTTTGAAATGTGACTCACAAGGCATACACGAACTCCAACAGATACCAGCTGACAACACTCATCATTGGAATGACAGGTGCACACATTTCACGATGTAGCCCACAATGCTCCACAACCTGTGTATATGCATATACGGGTGATTGATCAGGTGCATTGAGACCTGCGTAATTTAAGCGGCAATTATCGGCGGGAAATATCGGCGTAAATTTGCATCTACCTTGCGGGAAAAAATATACGCCCCCTTGTTCGTGGCGGGAGATTAACATATAAATATTCAGTCAGATGCAGCCCACAATTGCTGCAAACATGTCTGACTCAGACGATTCCGCAGCTGAGGACGCTCTGCAGAGAGCTACAGCACAATCCCTGCTTGATGCACTCAACAAGAGGGAACAGGAGCGGAGAAGGAGGGCCCAAGAGAGGAGTAGCCTGCAAGATCAAGCGGGCTCCTCAGTAACAGGCCCTGGTGAACCTCCACCAGCTCCACAAGGGCCAAGCAACCAGCCAGAACAAACAGGCTGCAACATCTAGGGTGAGGACTGAGCAGGATACCACCACCAGAAAGAGAAACCCTGCATTTGTAGAGACCGAAATGCGAATTCTAGTGCCCAGGGCACGCGAATGGATTGAATTGGCAACCAGGAAGCCGGGTGCCAGTGCAAGGAGAAACCTTTGGGACAAGATCACAGAGGAAGTGAACCAGGTGTCACCAGTGGTCCGAACTTGGGACGCGGTGAAGAAAAGGTTAGTGTGTTTGTCAGGGCAATTTTTCAGCAGTCTCCAGCAGTAACTGAGGCCCTTATTCTAGTTCACTCTTTCTGGCCAAATATTTCTTAGATGGACAAAACCATGTGCACTGCAGGTGAGGCAGGTGTTACTTGTGCAGAGATAATCAGATTTGGGTGGGGTTTTACACCTGCCTCACCTGCAGTGCACATGGTTTTGTCCATCAAAGAAATATTTGGGCAGAAAGAGTGAACTAGAATAAGGGCCTCAGTTCCTGCTGGAGACTGCTGAAAAATTGCCCTGGTCTTTGTCCCCCTGATAATGTCATATGTGTGTACATATGTTACATGTATGTTTTGAGACTAATAGAAAGGTGTGTTTGTAGATAGTGCTACACTTCAATGTCACATGTGAACACAACCATGTCTAATAACCCACATTGATATATGAAACATGCACCATTGGTGTGATGTGAGGTTATGGGCACAGTTCTGCTCATGTGAAGTATGTGATGGGACAAGAGAAAGTGTGTTTTTGAAAGAGTTGTTGTAACATGTTCCATATGATGCTACTGAAACAAGAATGAGCAAACTGTGCACATGTAGCTGGTGAGAAACTACACATCCCAGTATGCCATTCCATAGTTAAATTACTCCATAATAACCACATTGTCAAGCTATGGTGGAATGTGTAGTTTCACACCAGGTGGAGGTGCCTAATTTGGCCATGGATGATGTCATTTCTGCATAGTGATGTATGTATGTGCATTTAGTGGCCTAATGAATGAGATGAGACACTGAAATGCCTCCTAATTGAGACATGAATGTGTGTGTGGGACACATATGGCAAAAAAACATAAGATCACCCACACTAGGAAATGTCACGTAGCTAGGGGTACCACCTAGTCCCTTTAATTCCGGACACATATTAATTACACAGGTTCTGTGGCTGGCTGACTTCAAGACTCCACTTCACCTAATTTTAAACTGCCACAGAACCTGTGTAAGTAACATGTGTCCGGAATTAAAGGGACTAGGTGGTAACCCTACACGTAGCACAGTGGTGCACATATCTCATGGTGATATTTGTATTTTTAAACTTGTAGGTGGACTGACTTCAAAAGTGCACTGAAGAGGAAGATGACTGACCGGTACAACCACAGCATGTCCACCGGGAGAGGTCCTATGCCTGACCATTTGGAGTATACCCCCCTGGAGCTGGACTCCTGTGACGTGATCGATGTGGGGGAGATCAGGGGGATCTCCAATATGGACAGTGAGCTCCCGGCGGAGGTCTTTGATGCTGCTTTTGATGGTAAGTCACAGTAATGCATTGTATTTAGAAAGATATTTTTTATTGCGTATGTGATGGTGACATTGTTTTCAATTCTTATCCTAGCAGAAGCAGAAAGCCAGGATGTACCGGCAGCATCTTCCTCTGCAGAGCCACAGGTGGAGCAAGTGGTCCAGCCTCCACCAAGACGTCGCCCCCAGCCCCAGCCACAGGAGACATGGAATGAGAGCCTGTTGGTGACGCTGGACAGGATCGAGCAGCAAGGGGTGGATGCTGCGATCCGTCAGCAGCAGGTGGCGGATTTTCTGGCGGAGTGGAAGGCCACAAACCAGCTGCAGGTTGAGGCCTTGAACCGCATTAATGAAACTCTGGCGGCTGGCATGCTAAGCATTGGCCAACACCTCAGCCGCCAGAATGAACTTCTTGCGGAGCAGCTGTCCACCGCCAGGTCCCTAAGGGACAATCCCCCATCTGCTGCCCCACCCCAAGCTGCTCCCCAACCTTCCACCTCGGCTGAGCCTCCTGTGTCGACTAGGGGAAGACGCCGAAAGCCAGCTGAGCCAAAGGCCCCTGTCCCCAAGGCCCCATCTAAAAGGGGCAAACAAGGGCCCAAATGAGACCTGGTTCACTTCCTCTGTGGTTGGAGGCCAAAGGTTTAAATTGCACTGGACATCCGCTTCCTGAGTTGCCCATCGATCCATTTGCGTGCCATGGGCATGAAAGTTCGTATTTTGACCTCTACAAATGCAGGATATTTTTTTTGGGTGGTGTGTATCTTGCTTAGTATTCACCCTGGTTGTTGCAGTACATATTCTGGTGTCCCCATTTCTTTCACCATTGCATTTGCAGGGTAACACATGTTTGGAGATATGCAACCTCTTGTTCTGGCTGTTTTCTTATTTGTGTGTCTATTTTATTTGTTTATTTGATTTCTCACATTAAAGTGTCAAGCTGTGATGCTGAACAGCAAATAAATTTATTTTACAAATTAAATCTAAATTGTGGTATGTGTCATTTCTTGTGTGAAACAAATACTAGATTTATGTGTACTTACTGACCAGGGTATTTTTGAACATTTGTTGAAGTGTGGTCGAAGTTTCCCATGTGTAACCCTCTCCATGGCCATTCCCATGTTCCTATCCAACTTTTCCCTGCTAATTAGTTTGTGTCAGCACATGTGCAGAGCAACTTCATAGGTGAGAAAGCAGTTTGTGTGCAGGTGAGGTAGCTCCTACAGTAGTAGGTAAAAGCAGGTCCAGAACAATGCTTTCCTCATGGAGTGGGTGAGGCAGACAAACAAGGGTGAAAAGGTACATTTGTGTAGGAATGCATATGTGTCCTCCATAAAAAAAGATGTGTGAATGGGCCAAACATGATAAATTAGCTTGTGAACAAACATGCATAACTGTTTAAATATATATGATTTGACAGTGTCATAAGCAGATGTAGGAATCCTTTGTTAGAGAGATGAGAGTGCAATAATGTGATTGGTGGCATCTTACATCCAGAGTGTAGTCAAATCCAAATGATAGCAGATGAGATAGTGGTACAGGTCATTATTTTGGGTATTATACAAAGATTGTGTGGAAAATAGTGGTCATGGGCTTCAAACATTGCTGAAACATCCTTTGTAGGTGTTAGATGTGGTTTATGTTATTGTATCCTAAATACAAAACCTATGTTAGTATTAGAGTGAACACGTTGACACATGTCGACTTGTGTAGATTGAGTGTGCTACTGCGTAAAGTCTATGAAAGCACGTAGTGAATGTGTCTGTTTAGCAAATACCTACCTTAGCGTATAAAAAGATTCTTACCTTAAATTAAACAAACCTTTAAATGTGGAGAAGTATAGAAACATAAGCTTCCAATGTGTTTGCGTGCTGTATGTGTGGCTTGCAGGCAGTGAAATCATGGTTTGGACTTAATAGACTGCAGCATTGCTTATTACATTCAGGTGTATGTGTTTGAGTAGTAATCAGCGTTAATTAGCCAACTCAGGCGCACGCTGACATGCAGTATCTGTAGGGGTGGTTTGAGCTGGCGGTTGGCGGCCGCCTGTTTGGTGTCCGAAATGAACGGTGCCTTAGTCGATCGTGCGGTAGTAGCACCGCTCATTTCTGGTGCACACCCCCTTGTACGCCCATATTTACGCCCATTTTCCCTCATTATTTCGGCCGCTCCCATCAACACGCCCCTATGCCGCCCCATTACCCGTACACTCGCGTACAGGTTTTTTCGCACGTTGAGACACCGGCCGTAAGCGTTGTGTAGTGTTCGCGCCGGCGCATTAGCGTATCTGCACATGCGCAGATCATGAAAAACCCCGGGACGTACGCGTACGGCCCGGCCGCTCCAACCAGAATAAGGCCCTATTTGAGGATGCTTGAGAAGGCGACCGCCCCCACTAGCATCCTCAAAAACTCAAGCGCATCACCGTCCCCCGGCTGAACATCTGCAAATGAATCACTAATAAGGATGCAGACCCCAGATCTCTATCAGACTTATTGCTCGCTCAGTCCTATGCTGTGTTATGGAGCACGGGAGCTGACGTTTTATTATCAGGGCGCAATTATACCTGGAAGACAGAAGATATGGCCTAACCATTACGACAGGTCGGGGGGGTCCTCAACCGCCATCTCCGAAGTTATAAACTATGAGACCACGGCCAATTAAATGAAATTGTAATCTTTATCGGTTCGGGGGATGAAGGGAGTTTGGGGTGGAAGCAGATGTCACCCTGCCCCCCAGGTCAGTCACCATTGCCCTGTGGGGGCAGAGTGCATGACTCAATGCGGCCTTTCTTCTCAGGAGTTGCAGTCACTTTTCATTTTGTAAAGTGGCGATTATCCTTTGATTGTTCTCGGTGTCAGAAGCCGGTGGATTATGTTGTCCGTCGGCCGAGCAGCTTATCGCCGACGGGCACCTTTCATGTCTTTGTTTTGGAGGAAAAACACAATTAGTAAATGAACGCAGGTGAAGGAATCCGATGAATGGCCCAATAATCTTTACCGGGCCCTGTAAGTGGCAGAAAATGCTGATTTGTTTATTTCGCAGATGGAGAGATTGCTCGGGAAGCTTTCACATAATTACTGCACGTCAGAATTACTGCTGGGGCTGAGAACTGACATTTAACTCTTTGCTGTTGGGGGGGGGGGGGGGTGCAGCTTTATCTGTCAGGCAAATACTGCATCACACCCTAAGGAAAAACATTTTGGAAGGTTTTAATTTTTTTGGTTCTTTTTTTTTTAAACTTTCTTCGGCCCATCTATTGTGTTCTGTGTAAACAAGTCTCCTCTGGAATGGGGAAGATATAAATTGAATTCTGCATAATCAGAAAAAGCATTTCCAGCTCCTGGCAGCCGACTGGAATCTGATCTTATCATAACTGGACAACAGCGTCTGCAAAATCCAAATATTCCTTTTCCAGGCAGCCGTCTAACCACTTCCAGCTGTTGTTTTCCTCCGCAGTATCTGTGGGTTCCCGGTGAGGCGGAGGGCAGGGCCTGGATCTCCCATCTACCCTCTTCTTGTTCCTCATTGTCCAGGCCGGGCCATGGTCCATGGGAACCGTGACAGTGACCAGTATTGTGAATGACAGTAGTTATACACATGCATTATTGGTAGTGGGTATGACTAGGGCAAGGCTGGCATTTGTAGTCTAGTGGCACTCTCCCTAGTTACTTCTTACCCGCCTCATCAGCCTGCATGATGCTTTGCACTGTACCCCATACTGCCTGCATGATGTACTGCACTGTACACTATTCTGCCAACATAATGTACTGCACTGTACCCCATTCTGCCTGCATGATGTACTGCATTATACCCTATTCTGTCTGCAGGATGTACTGCACTGTACACCATTCTGCCTGCATAATGTGCTGCACTGTACCCCATTCTGCCTGCAGGATGTACTGCACTGCACCCCATTCTGCCTGCAGGATGTACTGCACTGTATCCCATTCTGCCTGCAGGATGTGCTGCACTGTACGCCATTGTACCTGCACTGTACGCCATTCTGCCTTGATGATGTACTGCACTGTACCCCATTCTGTGACTTTTACCACACTGCGCCAGCTGTGATCTCCGCCATACTGCACCAGCAATGACCCTCACCACATAAGATGTATAGAACAGTACATGTTACAGGTCACCACACAGTGGGCCTTATTCTGGTTGGAGCGGCCAAACGTGCGTACGTTCCAAAACAACGTACGCTATCCGTACGCGGCCGTTGGGGTTAAGTCCACCCACAACTCAGCCGCATACGTACGGGCAGAAACAACGTCGAAGGGGAGTGGCGTACAAATGTGCGTACGCCAACGTACACGGACGGGCCAGCCCTTACACTCCGACAACTGGCGTACAACTGAGCGTACGCCGCCGTTTACGGACGTCTCTCGTCCGTCTTCCCACCGACTTCTTGCGGCTATCTGAGCGTACGCCAGCTTGCACGGACGGGTCCCTATTGTTTTCAATAGAAAAGTCAGCTTATGTCACCGCTCGTGAGAGTGAGCGTACGTCCGTGTACGCTGACATACCCTTCACATATATGGACCTGCAAATCTTGCCTTTCAACTATAATTATGAAAATTAATTAATTGATTGAATTAATTAATGTGCAAAATAGTGGCCATGGGCTTAAAACATTGCTGAAACATCCTTTGTAGGTGTTAGATGTGGTTTATGTTATTGTATCCTAAATACAAAACCTATGTTTGTATTAGAGTGAACACGTTGACACATGTCGACTTGTGTAGATTGAGTGTGCTACTGTGTAAAGTCTATGAAAGCACGTAGTGAATGTGTATAACTGTTTAACAAATACCTACCTTAGCATATATAAGCAGGTCTTACAAAGATTCTTACCTTAAATTAAACAAACCTTTAAATGTAGAGAAGTTTCGAAAGATAAGCTTCCAATGTGTTTGAGTGCTGTGTGTAGGCTTGCAGGTAGTGAAATCATGGTTTGGACTTAATAGACTGCAGCATTGGTTATTACATTCAGGTGTATGTGTTTGGTAGTAATCAGCGTAAATTAGCAAATCCAGGCGCACGCTGGCATGCGGTATCTGTAGGGGTGGTTTGAGATGGCGGTTGGCGGCCGCCTGTTTTGTGTCCGAAATGAACGGTGCCTTAGTCGATCGTGCGGTAGTAGCACCGCTCATTTTTGGTGCACACCCCCGTGTACGCCCATTTTCCCTCATTATTTCGGCCGCTCCCCTCTTCACGCCCCTATGCCGTCCACCAATGCCCGTACACTCGCGTATAGGTTTTTTCGCACGTAGAGGCCCGTCCGTAAGCGTTTTGGGGAGTTCGCGCCTGCGCATTAGCGAATGTACGCATGCGCAGATCATAAAAAATCCCGGGACGTACGCGTACGGCCCGGCCGCTCCAACCAGAATAAGGCCCAGTATGAGGCAGGGAACGTGTGGGGATAACAACAATTCCTGACTCCAGTCCCTCAGCAGCACGTTACACTTGCACAGAATCCATTCCTCGCTCCTCAGGTCACACAGGAATAGAGATCTCACAGAGAATTCTGGAGCCTGTAAATCCCTCGTTCCTGTCAACACCAGAGGTTCCAGGACACCGTCTGCTCTGGAACAGAACCTGGGAGATGACATTAGTCACCAACCACAGATAATGGCTATATGGCCAGTGTCTGTGGTCGCCCATGAATTTGAGGACCAGCTGGTGTTGGTGCAGACAATGGACATGCCGTATATTTACCCAGCAATTATCTGATGGCTCCTATACAGTCCATGAACGGCATTACTAAATATCCCACAGGAGCTGCTGTTGTTTCCAACATAAGTCCTCCAAAAATAGAATAGCATCCATACTGATGTAGTTGGGTATACAGCTCGGTACAATGGGTACCCACCGCGATATCGAGAGCAACGGTATACGTCAGGGTAGCATGCATCAGAATGTGCACTCACACTTGCTGCATAGCTTCAAGCGTCCTGCATGTACAGACAATGAAGGACATTGCTAATGACCCCCGGGAGCGCTAATTGTTAATGATATAGTGCGAACACACTAAGGCCGGGATGTATTAATATACATCGCCGCCCTTCGCCTGACAGCCGCCGCGATGCTGCCGCATATGTACTAACATATGCGACTAGCATCGGGTTGCGGTGACGGAGACCCCCGCGATACCTGTGATGTGGTTTGCGGGGGTCTCCGCCACATCCTGGCGGCTTTCAGTGTCCCCCTGCGTCTCCTCCTCCCCCCTGCAGCCGGATGTCCTCCCGGCTGTGACACCTGCTGGGGGAGGAGGAGATCAAAGGAGGACTGGAGGGGGGGGAACGCGGATGGCGGGCGGCGCTAGAAGCCCATAGGCTTCTATAGGGTATCACCACCCAGAGGGTGGCGATACCCTGCCTCGCGAAAATGGGGCGGACGGGTATCGGTACATAGGAAAATGCGGTAAAACCCCCGTTTTACCGCATTTTTCCTTTAGTACATCCCGTCCTAGATGATATACATGAAAATATCTATGGTTGTTATCGTGTATAACATTTAGTGTAGCTGCACCTTTAAGGGTCTATGCCATAGACCAGGGCTGGGCAATTGCGGCCCTCCAGATGTTGATGAACTACACATCCCAGGATGCTTTGCATTAGTTTTGCTATGTGGCCATGCTGAAACTGATGCAAGGCATGCCGGTATGTGTAGTTTATCAACATCTGGAGGGCCGCAATTGCCCAGCCCTGCCATAGACTCTATGGTCTAAGCCAGGGGTGGGGAACCTTTTTTCTTAGAAGGGCCATTTGTAATGTATAAAATCTTTCCAGGGGCCGCATCAAAATGATCAACTTTAAAAGGTATCCTGATTACCCCCTCCCCTGCTCTGGCTGCCGCTCCATAACTGCTGTCGGCGCCTGGCTGCTGCTGCTGCTGGACGCCTGTCACGTGATCCCGTGGGCCACACAAACTGGCTGCGGGGGCCGTTTATGGCTCCCAGGCCAGAGGTTCCCCACCCCTGGTCTAAGCCTTAAAGAGAAATACAATGCCAGCCAATCATGCCATGTTACAGGTTTAGAAATTTGACAGTTAGGAACTGGCTGGTTTATCTGCATCTACGGCAATGCCAGATTAAGTCTTCGGGGTGCCCGGGGCACTTTAGACAGGGGGACCCCCTTGCACTTGTCATTACTGGCCGCAAACTGCATGGGAGAATATTACACTGTCAAAACACAGAGTAAAGGCAGTATAAACTTGTCTAATGGGTAACTGCATACATACCACATGAAAAGCCTGTGTTTGTCCCTCTGCACCTTACTCTGTAGGACTGTTGGAGACCTCATAGGTTCAGTGCTGCCTTTGATTAAAAACCCTCCCATGACTAGGCTGCTGCTGTCCATGGGCCTGAGAAGCATGTAATGAGCTCCACCAATCAGAGCTCATCACAAACCTCTTAGCCTGTCCTCTTGTGCAAAGTGTCATGGGACTTAGCCAACTCCCAGGAATGCACTGCACACTTGTGCAGTCAGTGTGCCTTGGCACCCGATGCTCAGCACCATTAATCATTGTCACATTGGCAGATAGGTGAAGCTGCCACGCTACCCCACTCCCATGCACAAAACCTTTATCTAAAAAAAAACAAAAAAAAAAAACCTTTGACCCCCCCCCCCCCCTTTTAATCCGGCCCTGATTTGTGGCTTAGTAAATAGGCCCTAAAGCTTTTATCTGCAGTTACTCCATAGAGAAACTGTAAATGTTCAGGCAGGAGAGAAAATTATTAATGGTCTTCTAGGGGAAATCGGCAGCCATTCAGCTGAGGAAGGACAACATTTTATTTACATATAAATAGTAATATGTAATCCAGACGGGGACTGTCAGGCTGAGGATGTGCGTCTCAAAGGGATCCTGGCTGTAATAGGGGAATGCAATCTCTCCTCAGTCTGATGTTCTTCTCTTATCTGAAGAGTCCACTTGAAAGGATCTAGATTATATGTAGCTACAGTTTAGAGAACAAGTGATCACTTTACTGTGAATACCTCTGGGATTAACACTGTGTGCGCCGCGCAAGTGCACGAGCTCTGGAAGGAAATGGCAGTGCTGATATTGCGTTCCCTTGACAACCGCGGAGATTCAGCGACAAAGGTGTCCACATAGGGTTACCACCTCATCCCTTTAATTCCAGACACATATTAATTACACAGGTTCTGTGGCTGTTTAAAAAAAAACTATTGAAATGGAATCTTGAAGTCAGCCAGCCACAGAACCTGTGTAATTAATATGTGTCCGGATTGAAATGGATGAGGTGGTAACCCTATGTCCACAGGAATTAAGTCTGGGTATTAGGTATAGCATACTGTGCAGGATACTGTATATCACTATGTACTTGTCAGGGGGTAGATGGGACAGAGCGATGTTCTGCAGGTCACTAGACAGGCCAGTAATGTAATAATCTGCAGGATATATCACTGTGTACCTGTCAGGGGGTAGATGGGACAGAGCAATGTTCTGCACATCACTAGAGGAATCAGTAATGTAATTGTGGGGTGTACAAGACAGGCCTTTCAGCTGTTACTCACCCTTTTTGTCATCCCGGTATCGCATGACAATAGACCTTCTTTCAGTTTGGGACAGAGTCGGAATTAAGGGGGTCCCACTGTTCAATGCTCAAAGGGTTGAGGGTGGGGACTATGGGTGGCAGTGACCCTCACTGGCTGGGTGAATGGTCATCATCAGCCGAAGCCTCAGCCACCCAGTTTCACCTATGTAGTACTCACGCACTGAGGTGTTTGATTTAGGGACCCACACGTCTGCGTGCAGCCCTCCAAGCTGGTGCTCAAAGAAGGGGGGGGGGGACAGACAACGCAGAGGATACTCACACCCAGATTCTTGTCACCGTGACTGGTGCTCACCCGCACCTATAGGGAAAACACAACCTCTCTATCCTATAACTTAATCTATCTCCATAACCCAAGGCTAACTGACAAACTGACATAAATATCAACTGATTAATATGTCAAAACAACACCAAACAGGTTAAACATACAAACATTAACAGGGGACAGAAAAACACATGTATACTGTGATCTTACCCAGGATCACCTATCCTCTCCTTACCTAGAGCTAGCTTTGCCCTAGAACAGCCGTTCCCTCTTTCCTTACTCTATCTTGGCCCTGGGAAGAGCTGCCGCAAAGCCCACTGTTCCCAAAGGTAGGACCCTTAAGGAGAGGGTGAATATCACCCGTTCTCCAAATACTTCTTTAGGCCTCCAAAGGCCTAAATTAACTGACAGGGCCTTATTTGCCAAAGGCCTACAGTTTGTGTGCTGGAACACCGGTTGAGGGGCCTGGATACAAGACACAGGCCGAGGGGGCCTTTATATGAGGTTTAGGACAGAGGGGGCCTGGTTATGAGGCACAGGCTGGAGGGGAGCCTGGTTGTGAGGCTCAGGGGGGGGGGGGGGGCTGTGAGGCACAGGCCAAGGGGCCTGAGAATGGGCACAGGCCAAGGGGCCTGAAAGAGAGCACAGGCCTGAGAGGGCCTGGTTATGCGGCACATGCCAGAGGGGCCTCGAACAGAGCACAGGCCGGACAGGACCTGGTTATGCGGCTCAGGCCGGAGGGGCCTGACCATTGCGGCACAGGCCGGAGGGGCCTGGTCTTAGCCACGGGCCTATCGCCTGAACACCTGGTGGTCTAAGGGGATTATAGGTAGGTGTTGGCTGGCCAGGGGCTGTTGGAAGAGGCTGCATCGGGGAGCTTCGCTAGCTCTTTTGCTTCCCACTTGCTGCAGCATTCTCTGGTCCCCAGGGTCTTTTTTCCGGTGCTGCTGGCTCTATGGTCCCGCTGCCGCTGCTTCGAGGTCTTCTGCAGCCGCCGGATATTCTTCTGCAGCCTGCGACACTGCTCCAGCACTGCTGCAGCACTGCTCCGGCATCTTCTGTCTCCATCGTCGCCGCCTCTTCTTCCGACGCCGACTCTGCTGATCTTATGGAGCTCTTCAATGCTCCTTCTCTGCCGACGAACTGGCTAGAGATGGGTCGTTCGCGAACGAAGCAAATCTTTTGAACGGATCGCATGAAAGAACGAGTGAGCCGCCGATCCCAAAAAGGTGATCCGCTGTTCTTTTACTTTCAGTTTCGTTTTTAATTACAATGCATTTTCCTGATCTCAGCACTGCCACCTGTGGCAGCTGAGATGTTCTGACTCCGGAGACTGAGTACAGTGCTGTGACTGCAAGTTAAAGAAGGAATAACAAGGCTGCTGCTGCTAGGGATGGCCATCGGTGCAGACGCCATCGATGGTTGCCATCGATGGAGATTCTGCACCCAGCCATCAATCAGTGTTTTACTCGGTCATGTATGTTCTTATTTGTTCAAAAAAAGTAAAAAAAAAATGGCAATAAATGATTGTAAAACAAATGATGCTTCGTTATTATCAAATTACCCCTTCTTTCAAAGTGAACCGTTGATCCGCCTAAAAGATACGGAACTTTTCACTGACTGATCTGCTGGATCCCAGCTCTCGTTAGTGACCCGTTTTGCCCATCTCTAGAACTGGCCTCTCCCGCCCAGGGCCGGATTATAATGGGGGCACAAGGGGTCAGTGCCCCTGGGCCCCCTCTAGCTAGGGGCCCCCTGTGGTTGGCATGTATTTTTCAAAAAAAAAATAAAAAAATTTAGCTAAAGGTTTTGTGCATGGGAGTGGGGTAGTGCTGCAGCTTCACCTATCAGCCAATGTGACAATGATTAATGGTGCTGAGCATTGGGAGCCAAGTGTGCAGTGCATTACTGGGAGTTGACTAAGTCCCATGACACTTTGCACCAGAGGGCAGAGGCTGAGACGTTTGTGCTGAGCTCTGATTGGTGGAGCTCATTACATGTTTCTCAGGTCCATGGATAACAGCAGCAGCAGCCTAGTCATGGGAGGGTTTTTAATCAAAGGCAGCACTGGGACTGTGAGGTCTCCTACAGAGTAAGGTGCAGAGGGACAAACACAGGCTTTTCATGTGGTATGTATGTGTATGTGTATATCTATATATCTATCTACTGTATCTATCTATATATAGATAGATTGACCAAGTTTATACGGCCTTTACTCTGTGTTTTGACAGTGTAATATTCCCCCATGCAGTTTGCGGCCAGTAATGACAAGTGCAAGGGGGCCCCCCTGTCTAAAGTGCCCCGGGCCCCCCGAAGTCTTAATCTGGCATTGCTCCCGCCTCGCAGCGTCTATCATAAGATGCTGGGAGGGCCGGGGCTATGACGCGCTGATCTCCGATTGCCCGCCAAGCAGCAAGCCCCAGTTGGCTTGCCCTTGGCTCGCCACTCAAAGTTTCGCTCCCTGATTGGAGGAGCTTGAATCCTTGCAGACTCAAGCTCCTCAGTGCCCCATCCACCTCCGCGCTGCCCGATCACAGGGATCCGCAGCTTCGGGGTGGGGGTGAGTAACCCCTGTCCCTTCACTGCACCAGCGCACCCCCTCACATAATAATCTGAAGGATATCTCACTATGTACCTGTCAGGGGGTTAGATGGAACAGAGCAATGTTCTGCAGATCACTAATGAGGTCAGTAATGTAATAATCTGCAGTATCACTATTAGAGATGTGCGGCAGCCACTTTTTCAGGTTTTGGTTTTGGATCTGGATCTCCCTTTTTTTGGTAAAACCACCCTTGTGGGTTTTGGTTCTTGATTTTTTTTTTTTTAAATGCTAAAAATTGCTAAAATAACAGAATTTGGGCCTGTTTTTGCCCCTAAAGTATTATTGACCTCAATAACATTAGTTTCCACTCATTTCTAGACAATTTTGATCACTTCACAGCTCACAAAATTGTTTTCATGTACTGTAGTTGGGCCAAAAGGTTATACCGAGGTAGCTGGATGACTGAGCTAAGCGACAGCAGTGGGCATCACATACATGTGGACCTTACACTTCCAACCTGGCAGAGCGGCACTGCAGGGGCAGACAGGGTGGCAGTTTAATTAACTACCACAAAAAAAGAGAAATGCTCCAAAGAGCAAAAAACACAAAGAGGTATCGGCCTTGTCATGACTGGTGGTAGCAGCTTCAGCACTTCTATCAGGTTGCTGATCTCCCACTATTTCCTCCTCCATCATCCTCCAAAAATGTGTTTTTATTTTATTTATTACTTTTATTTATTTTTCTTACTTTACACTGGACACAGCCTGTCACACTGGACACAGCCCTTTGGACAATGGACACTGCCCCTGGACACTGGACCCAGCAGGTCACCCTGGACATAGCTCCTGTACACTGGACACAGCTGTCACACTGGACACTGCCCCTGGACACTGGACACAGCCCCTGTACACTGGACACAACCCCTGTACACTGGACACAACCCCTGTACACAGCCCCTGTACACTGGACACAACCCCTGTACACTGGACACAGCCCCTGTACACAGCCCCTGTACACTGGACACAACCCCTGTACACTAGACACAAACCCTGTACACTGGACACAGCCCCTGTCACACTGTACACAGGTCCCGTCACACTGGACACAAGCCCTGTCACACTGAACACAGCCCCTGTACGGCCCCTTGTACACTGGCCACTGCAGCCCATGTACACTGGACTTGTGTACAGCAGCCCCTGCAGATCCTAATCGAGTGAGCAGCAGCAAAATAATATATTATTATTATTATTATAGCACAGCACAGAGTACAACCACCCTCTTCCCTCTCCTACGCTGGAGTAAAGATGGCAGAGCGCGCGTGCGTCTTATATATAATCCAGATCCCACGAGAATCCGACAGCGCGATGATGCTGTTTTGCCTCCTTTTCGGTCCAGAATTCAGGTGGGAACTCCCGAGCAGACTCTGATCCGGACCCGGATCACCATATTCGGATCTGCCGGATCCCGGAGATCCGGAGCCGCTCATCTCTAATCACTATGTATGCACCAATGAAGTGAGGTGAAAGTGCAATCACCTATATAGAGAAGCCTGTTAGGTGGGATGGTATAATGTGGGGTTGTTGATTGCTGATTGCTGAATATGCTCTGTATTACCCATCTCACATCTCTGCTGTGACCCAGGTTATTGCCAGTTTGACCTTGGTGTGAAATGGTTTCTGTGAGTGTTTCAGGAGTCCAACCCCAGTAGATACAAGAGTGACCCCCGACAGGCAGTGTGAGCAGTCCAACCAGGGTCATCTACAAGCGCTGGCAGAACAGTTAACACTACACCCATAGGCAGGATGGTGGGCCCAGTGGTAGGCCCAAACTAGACAGTAAGCCCCGCCCCTCATGGTAATATGTAGCAATTCAAGTGCATTTGAATAGGGGTGGGGGTAAAATGATGCAATTAGCATGGAGTTGCAGCATTAGGCCCTGCCCCCTACTCGCTCCTACAGTAGGAATTGAGCAGAGCAGGATGTTGTGATGCGGGAAGGGCCACAAATAAATAATGAAAACTTGCTGCAAATGTATAATGTCCTCGCCCTGTTCAAGTGGGGAATCTGGTCGCTCTTCCAGGGGTGTGTGGGACTACCCAAAATATCTGTAGTCTCCCATTACTTGTGAGAGAGCAGGAATGTGTCACTTAGTGGAATTCTAGTTCTAGCTTTGCTGCAAGTGGCTCTTTTCTTGATTTGTCTCCTGCCAGGGCCCCAGGCTAAAAATGATCCAACATAGAGATGTCCATTTCTGCAGCAATCTGAAGTAAGGATCTCCCTATCAATGTTTTATATCGATGTTGAAACTGCAAGTGGCCAATGATAGTCTCCAACAATGCCATAAAAGACCATCGATGGTTTCAGCCATTGATTGTCATCCCTGTTCTTTCAGTAAATGGTTCGTGGGCCAATCACTGCCTGGGGGCGAGGCTACATGTGTTACGGGGGGTCTGAGTTATGATTTTTGTTCTGGCAACTTGCACATCAAAATTGTTTATTCTGTGTCATCGATGGAGGGAAACCACCCATTTCTCTCCCATTGATGGCAAAACGCTTTGTCATTGGTCATAAACCATCGATGATTGTAAATGGCCATTCCAAATCCAAAATAGGAATGGCCATCAGTGGGCCCCATGGAGGTTTTCTGGGGTGCATCATGCCTCTGCTGACACAGATTGCATGCCAGCTAAAACACTGTTGGCCATTGCACCACCCCTTTCAGCCAAATGGAATAGCTAGCGTTTCCAAGAGCTGGTGTATTTTCTGCCGATTTAAAGCAAAACCAACCTATGTCAGTGATTGGCTGGGAGAATGGTGCTGGGTTATGATAATTGGCAGCTCCACTAACAACACAAACTACCAAACATCACAATTTGGGACTCACTGGCAGTTGGACCCACCCCCCTGGATCCACCACTGGTTATGATGTCTGCACTCATCTCCCTACTTCTGGTCCAGATGGTTCAGAACACATGCAAGAAGCAGCAAGGAATGGGTGCACCCTCTCAGAACGTTGCAACCCCACAGTCCGAGTATGGTGTGGCACTGCCAAGGGAGCCACACCCACCAGCCCGGCCTGGGATGCAATGAATCAGATTGCAGAGCTTCCATACCAGACATGCACAGATTATGAACACTGGGTTTAATATAGTTAATTCAGCAGCCATCTGAAATAAGGACCCCGACTCCCCACATCATGACCCGTAATTAAATGCCAGCGTACTACTGGTGTTACCTATAAATCTATAATATCGGTGGAGTGGGTAATAACTTTAATATAGGTCTTAGCATCAACCGCCTTACGGTTATCCCCCCACTGAACAGACTATTATGGTTGGCGGGTTCCGCACGTGGTATTACGAGCGAGTCCGTATTTTATCTGCTGAGCTGGAAGTCATAAGAAATAGCTGTTAATAAAATGAGGTGCTAGAGATCAAACACCAGCCGATGTATCTTTCATTTACTGCCCCATATTAACCCTGGCACCTCTTTACAGCTTTTCTGGAGAAAGGGCTTTCTCGCAGCCTTAAAAACACAATAATGTAAAACAAAAGGCATGTCACGTTGTGATCTCATCCTGGCAGCCCGCAGCGCCGCTCTGTTCTGACTGCAGCTAAATCCAGGCCGTGCAGCTCTTGGGGGGAAGCCAAGTTCTCAGAATTCCACTTTTTCTTCTCCCGACGGGCGAGCAGACGTTCTGTAACTCACCGGCTTTCCAGAGGAGAAAATTCCCGGTCCTGACTCCCCCCCTCACTGCCCTGAGAGATGATGGCGAAATGCGAGAGCCGCACAGTGTGTCAGGTCATGGGGGTGGGGGGAGACACTGCGCTGGGTAATAGGCTGTGCTCCTCACTGTACGTCTAGTAAATACTGATAATCATGACCAGTAACACAGAGAACAAAATATAACACATTCATTGCTGTGTATAACAGGATGTATCACACAGGGGTCTGTACCGGAGGATTATGTGTTACAGGTTGAATACACAAGAAATACACATTTATACTTAACAACGGCATAGTGGAGGTAATACGTTATTATTATGTGGTTAACCCCAGAGAAACTCCTATATACAGTACGTCGCTCTGAATTCAAAGGCTTCATCCACATTTGCAGCGGTCAGAATACAGACGCTGGCAACCGAAGGAGGGAGTACTGTCAGGAGCCAGGTAAGTATACAGTATCTACCCTCCCTCTGAGTCCGTTCCCCCCCCCTCTTTTCTTGCAGCCTAACCCTATGTACATTACGTGGCAACTTGTGCAGACACGGCGACACACCTGCACCCCCCCTAAATACTGTACTCGTTAATATACCGTAGTCTCCTCCTGTACAAGCAGTGTCACCAGTAGAGTCAGCAGCATCGTAAGGCAGCCGTGTCACTCATGCGTCAATCATCGTAGCATTACGCCACCTGCTACATGCATGTTGGCATTTACTAATGCTGTATGCAGAAATAAAATCACAAAGGATGCGGTAAGAGCTGCCTTGAACCTTTAGGACCTGGCGTCCTATATGCGCATGTGTTGGATGATGCACACATCATGGGGGCATTGGTAGTGAACTGTGTGGATCCCACTCAGTGGGGAAGTGCGCTAAGAAGCCCATAGACCTTTTGGGGCAACGCCATCTGAACATGACATTGTCCACCGCATCCAAGCCCCAAAATCTATTGCATTCCATATACTTATGTCTTTGCCCCAACCCCCCTGAACTTGAACCCATGACAAATGTCGATATGTACTGTATGATAAATAGGCAGGGAGTAGGACAGAAGAACCATTGCTGGCACAGAGTTGCTGTCAGGAACCAGTTTCTGTCTGTTTGGCATTTTTGCTCACTGGTGGCCTCTAGTGGCAGGTCTGTTGCCATTACAGCTTTGTGTGCTGGGAGCTTAATTTATTCACTAGGCTGTGAGACATTAAGCTAATCAAGCACTTGTTGGAATCACCTGAGGCCTTTATAAGCCATGCTCTCCTGGGGATCCGTGCCAGTGATAGCTCATTTCCTGTCAGTTCAGTTCCTGTCAGCTTCCTGGTTAAAGTTCCTGCTGCATGTGCAGGGAACTTCTGTCTGGTCCTTTGTTTCGGTCTCCTGTCTGGATCCCAGGATATCCTCTGCAGCTAAGCTTCCTGCAGCCCTGCATTTAGCGTTCTATATGCTACCTTGGTCCCTGGAGTGTTTGGGTTTCTCCCTGTGGCTCCAGTTGTCTCCTGCGTCAGCTTCTTCCGTGTCAGCGCCTCCTGTGTCTCCTGCGTCAGTGTCTTCAGTGTCAGCGCCTCCTGTGTCTCCTGCGTCAGTGTCTTCAGTGTCAGCATCTTCTGTGTTCCCTGTGTCGACATCTTCTGTGTCGGCGTCTCCTCACTCCTGCGTTCAGTGTTCCTGTCCCGGGACGGAGTCCACGTGAATTCCACCTTCTCCCTCTCTTCGTGGGTCACGTAAGTGCTCCTGTGGAGCCCCGGTTCTTCTTTCATCTCTGTTGTGGCCCGCCGTGGCCGTTCCCCTCCGCGGGACTGTTTTCTCTTGTTGTCAGGTTACGGTTTATTCTTGTCTTCTGTTTTTCCCCCTATCTTGTTCCTTAGTCTCCATCAGGTAGGGGTTTCCCCGTTCCTCTCTGCATCCGGTTTTGGGGAATATCCGTTTTCTGTTTTCTTGGTTCTGAGGATTCCCTATCTCCTGTTGGGTTTGCGACTCGGTCGCGTTGTCCCGTCCTTGGCCTGGTGCCGGTTAGTTAGGGGTTCTTTTTCAGTTAGGCCCGTTAGTTAGAGCTGCCTCTTGAGATACCCCCTGGCGATCGCTCACCCCTTGTCTCCACGTAACACCTGGCTGCATCGGGGTCAGAGCCGGCGTAACTGGCTCTTTCGAACGCGGCGGCTACAGGCGAAGCCTAGCACTACCGCAGGGGTATTCCATCTGCCCGGGGGACTCAACAGAGTTAGTGTAGGTTTCGCTGTGGCCGTCCTAAACAGCGGTCCCAGCTACGGGCTCACGCCTAATCTCCAGCTCCCTGCCTCCTGCAGCACCACACCAGCATCCTCATGTCCCTGTCTCCGGACTTCAACCGTGGGTAACACCCAAATCCGTAACATTATCACTGGCCATACCGATATATGCATGTGTTCACGGTAGTCATAGGGGTACATGCATATATAAAATCTTGTTTCAAGGTGATTTGGGTGGTTTTTTTTTTTTTTTATTGGTTGCGGGACCTTTAGAGTTGTCCATATTAAGATTTTTTTTTTCCTTCTTTCCCTTCCAGTATTTTGCCCGGTACGGGGTTTTGCTTTATTCAGCATACTCAGGTGGTCTGGTCTGTTTGTTTCATTTCTGTACTTAATTATGCAGGCCTTGCAAGCTTCCTTGATGGCCTTAAATACGGCCTTTACAGCCTTAAAACCTGAGCGGGTTAAGGATCTGCAGCAGTCATTTCTGCGATTGCAAGATCTGTTAACCCAAATTTTCCTGGACCTGTCTGAGGTTTTTGGGGCTCAACCAGCACCTAGGGAGACCCTGGCTAAGGGGTTAATCAGTCAAACTTCAGATCAGGAGATTCAGAAGAGACATAGAAGTTTTTTACGGCCAAGGCTCACACCAGAAGAGCGGCAACGGCGTAAAGACTTTAACCTATGTCTGTATTGTGGGGAATCAGGCCACTTTCTCCAGTATTGTGAATTGCGCAGACCTGGTGGTGGTACTGGGAAGGATTTTCCTCAATCCAAGTGGTATCAGGAGGTTCCATCTATGCCTATCTCCTCTAAGCAGGAGGAGCCTGACCACACACCCCACATACATAGCGCTCCGACTTACAACTGGGGTCCTAAGACTAGAGCGCCCCATGTTGAGGTACGGAATCAGACGGGAATGTGGAATTCATCTACAAAGATTCCAGACAGAAAGACGTTGGATGCTAATCTTCCAGTCAGGGAGATCAACGTTCTTTCAACATTGGAACCGTTATGTCCCGTAGAGGAGTCTCAGGTTTTTCCCTCAAAAGGGGCTTCAAGTGGCATAATCCCAGAGGGGGTCCTTGAAGCCGTCACCCTTAAGAGGGTCTTGGGGAACTTAACCCCACATGGAGTTATGGAGGTCATTGCTCCTGATGAGGCCTTGGGAGGCATAACTCCGGAGATAGAATCCCTGACATCAGTCTCAGCCGGGATTTCTAGTGACATCTTCCCTGATCTTGGGGTTCACGGAGTTGCCTCTGAGGTTGTGGATCCAGGAGTGGCACTCAAAGTCCGGGTCTCCATAGGCGAGTCCGATGCCGTGGGCTCATCTAGCGGCAAGGGCGCTTGGGGCTCATTGAACGTTTTGGGTGCTCGAGGTCAGTCGAGCCAATTTGATGCCCAAGGCCCGCTGGGCGTGTCTGATAATACTTCTAACACGCCATACTTCGATGGAGATTTGGCCCAGCTCCGACCAATTGCTCAGCAATTCCTCGCTAAAATGGACTTCTCACATAATGTGAAGATAACTCCTACTTCTGCTGTCCGTTATCTCTTATCATGCTTTAGAGGAAGAGCTTTGGAGTGGGTTAAACCTCTCATAGAGGCTGACGATCCCATCCTAAGGGATCTTCCGGGTTTTCTAAAAACCATGCGGAAAGTGTTCAGCCCAAAGGCCGCAGCCCCGAGTGGGGGCCCAAAGGTCTGTTTCGCCCCGAGTGGGGGCCCAAAAGTCTGTTTCGCCCCGAGTAG
Source organism: Crinia signifera (assembly GCF_055691185.1). Lineage (NCBI taxonomy): Eukaryota > Metazoa > Chordata > Amphibia > Anura > Myobatrachidae > Crinia > Crinia signifera. The sequence continues at coordinate 54,465,693 of NC_139228.1, forward strand.
GGGCCCAAAGGCCTGTTTCGCCCCAGAAGGTGGGCAAGTCTGTTTCGCCCCAGAAGGTGGGCAAGTCTGTTTCGCCCCAGAAGGTGGGCAAGTCTGTTTCGCCCCAGAAGGTGGGCAAGTCTGTTTCGCCCCAGAAGGTGGGCAAGTCTGTTTCGCCCCAGAAGGTGGGCAAGTCTGTTTCGCCCCAGAAGGTGGGCAAGTCTGTTTCGCCCCAGAAGGTGGTCAAGTCTGTTTCGCCCCAGAAGGGGACTCTGCCTGTCCGGCCCCGGAAGGGGACTCTGCCTGTCCGGCCCCGGAAGGGGACTCTGCCTGTCCCATCCCAGAGGGGGGCTTAGTCCATTTTGCCCCAAGAGGTACCTTTAAGGCTGAATCCCTGGAAAGGGCGGCCATCTCCTTGGCTGAGGTCCCAAAGGCCACAGCCTCAGCAAAGGACTTGAGAGCCATAAACCCAGTTGGGGTCTCGGTCATGCTAGCTTCCAGGGAGACTTCTGAAGTTTCAACTTCTAGTGGGGTCGTTCACACAGAGAATTCTAGCTCTGAGGTCCTAGAGGTGGACGTTTCCATGTCCATTGTATTTGATGGAGACCTTGCCCATTTTATTGCCCTGGTCAAACACTATACTTCCCTTTTTGAATCGGGACCATCTTCAGGGGTCACTTGGGCTAACATTGTAGACCTCATCATTTCTGCCTTTAGGGGTAGACCTCAGACATGGGCCTACAAGCTGATCAGGTGTAGTGACCCTTGCCTTAAGGATCTTTCCTCTTTTTGTGATGCCGTTATTAAAAAGTTCAGTCCCAAGAGGAAGGTTGAGGCTTCATCAGCTCCTGGAGATATGGTCTCCAACATTAGCCAGAGGTATGAGGTCCCGGCTCTGAGAAATTCACAATCAATCCATTGCACTTTCGCCTCACCTTGTATACCCACAGGCAAGAGTCCAGCAGTTGCTCCTGCCTTAATGATGGCAGACAAGAGAGTGCTGGCTGAGTTGTCCAGTCAAAAGTCTGAGATTAAAGACTTTCACAAAGATTCCATCTACGGCCAAGGCGTTCATTCTTCTTCGTTACCCATCCCGTCTGTGAAAAAGACGTTCAGGATCTCTTCAGTTCAGGATTCCAACCCTGAATCTGATTTGATACCCCATAGCTGTAGCTTGGGGGAGGGTACCATCAGATCCGATAATGTATGGGGCCTTAAGTTATTTTTCCCTTCAAAATCCAGGAAAAAGAGAAGAAGGAAACATTAATCTTTTCTCCTGGATCATCTTTTAGTTTTGGTTGTGCCCTGTGGTCACCCTTAGGGGGGGCACTGTCACAAGCTGTGGTTGTAGCTTGTGTTTCCATTTTTGTTGCCTTTGCCCCGTCATCCAGATCCAGATGCATTTAATTTTTGGAGGTCTGGATTTAGGGGTCTGTTGACCCCTCCTCAAGGGGGGGGTACTGTCAGGAACCAGTTTCTGTCTGTTCGGCATTTTTGCTCACTGGTGGCCTCTAGTGGCAGGTCTGTTGCCATTACAGCTTTGTGTGCTGGGAGCTTAATTTATTCACTAGGCTGTGAGACATTAAGCTAATCAAGCACTTGTTGGAATCACCTGAGGCCTTTATAAGCCATGCTCTCCTGGGGATCCGTGCCAGTGATAGCTCATTTCCTGTCAGTTCAGTTCCTGTCAGCTTCCTGGTTAAAGTTCCTGCTGCATGTGCAGGGAACTTCTGTCTGGTCCTTTGTTTCGGTCTCCTGTCTGGATCCCAGGATATCCTCTGCAGCTAAGCTTCCTGCAGCCCTGCATTTAGCGTTCTATATGCTACCTTGGTCCCTGGAGTGTTTGGGTTTCTCCCTGTGGCTCCAGTTGTCTCCTGCGTCAGCTTCTTCCGTGTCAGCGCCTCCTGTGTCTCCTGCGTCAGTGTCTTCAGTGTCAGCGCCTCCTGTGTCTCCTGCGTCAGTGTCTTCAGTGTCAGCATCTTCTGTGTTCCCTGTGTCGACATCTTCTGTGTCGGCGTCTCCTCACTCCTGCGTTCAGTGTTCCTGTCCCGGGACGGAGTCCACGTGAATTCCACCTTCTCCCTCTCTTCGTGGGTCACGTAAGTGCTCCTGTGGAGCCCCGGTTCTTCTTTCATCTCTGTTGTGGCCCGCCGTGGCCGTTCCCCTCCGCGGGACTGTTTTCTCTTGTTGTCAGGTTACGGTTTATTCTTGTCTTCTGTTTTTCCCCCTATCTTGTTCCTTAGTCTCCATCAGGTAGGGGTTTCCCCGTTCCTCTCTGCATCCGGTTTTGGGGAATATCCGTTTTCTGTTTTCTTGGTTCTGAGGATTCCCTATCTCCTGTTGGGTTTGCGACTCGGTCGCGTTGTCCCGTCCTTGGCCTGGTGCCGGTTAGTTAGGGGTTCTTTTTCAGTTAGGCCCGTTAGTTAGAGCTGCCTCTTGAGATACCCCCTGGCGATCGCTCACCCCTTGTCTCCACGTAACACCTGGCTGCATCGGGGTCAGAGCCGGCGTAACTGGCTCTTTCGAACGCGGCGGCTACAGGCGAAGCCTAGCACTACCGCAGGGGTATTCCATCTGCCCGGGGGACTCAACAGAGTTAGTGTAGGTTTCGCTGTGGCCGTCCTAAACAGCGGTCCCAGCTACGGGCTCACGCCTAATCTCCAGCTCCCTGCCTCCTGCAGCACCACACCAGCATCCTCATGTCCCTGTCTCCGGACTTCAACCGTGGGTAACACCCAAATCCGTAACAGTTGCATGCACTGATGCCACAACGTTGGCGTCATTTAATACTATGGCACATGCACAATGCAAACCAGGTGATGTCGGTGCAAATAGACACAAAAATATCATTAATTATATCGTTATCGTGCATATCATTAACCATAATGAACTAATGTGTACCCAGATTAACGCTGGCAAACATAACACTGCCACCCTGTCATTGGTTTCTATATGGCTTTTTCGAGCTTTTGTGAAATATAGGTTTCTGGATAAGAGATCACATATCTGTATCTCGGTTCTAACAGGCAATTAAAGAGATCTCACAAACATTGGAAATGCCCCAACTCTTCTCACTGATTTCTGTGATTTCCAGACAAGAGATGGACTGGAGGGTCTTGGCCAATTCTCCTGAAGCTTTGCACCTTCCTGATGTCACCTGGCCAGGATCCAGTGATCCAGCCGTGATTCAGAACAGACCTTTTCTGTGGAATCTGTCTGCCCAGACAACATAGCACATCAGGAAGCCAAACGAGATGGAAGTGTGGCTGGAGATCACACACTCTGGGAGGGTGGAATGTGCTCAGCCTGGCGGAGATGAGGGTCAGTGAAAGGAAAATTATCAACTTTGCTGCAAATAAATGAGTTCCCGGTGGTAGAAATCTGAGGCCAAAAGGGCTAGACAGGTACTAATGGGCTGCTGATCTGAGTTCAAGGATTATTTGGCATTGATAAGTCATTGGTGGTCTGTAGTTGTCCTAGCACATTGATCCATACTCTGCTGAAGGATAGACTGTAGCCCACGGCACAGGATACAGTACATACGGATGACCTCGGACAAGATGCTGATGGTCAGAATACAGGTGCCAGCATCCTGATGGCCACCCAACTCCTCCCTCCCCATACCCAATCCCTAACCCACCCACCGCAGCCTAGTCCTAACCCTCTCCAATAGTACATAACCCTAACCCTCCTACCCTGCCACCTAACCTATCCACCTGCAGTCTAACCATAATCCCCCTCCTAAGGGCCTAACCCTCCCTCGATGTCAGAAGAAGGCTGGAGAGACACATATGGCTGGAGAGACACAAGGATCTAAAGAGTCAGAGGACGGTTGAATAGTCACAGGTGCCTGAAGAAACGATCAATACTAGATAAACACAAGTGGATAAAGAGTCACAAGAGGGTTAGAGAGACTGGAGAGGGACAAGTGGCTGGAGAGACAAAAGGATCTGGAGAGTTAGAAGTGTGCTGGAGAGACACAAGGGCACTGGAGAGCCAGAAATGGGTCAGAAATATAGAAGGGGGCTGTAGAGTCAGACAGAGAGTTAGAAGGAGGCTGGAGAGTCATACTGGACTTTAGAGACACAAGGGTTAAGAGCCAAAAGGGGGAAGAGATTCAGAAAGGGGCTGGAGAGTAATGGGGCCTAAACACATAGCGATATACAGGCATTTTCTGAGCGATCTCACTACATCATTCATAAAATGCCAATACATTGATATGTGCGTAGGGTAGCAATAGCGATGCGCTGCCCTGCGCGTCACTATCTCTTGACGATTAATATCCAGCATGCTGGATAAATCAAGCTAATCGCTGGGGTCAGGGCCAGTGTTTTCTCCGGAGAACATGGGCCTTGACAGATCGCTCAGCACACAGCGCTGGTACATCACTGTGTGCTGAGAGATCTAGCATTGCTCAGCAGGATCGCTACATGTGAAGGTTTCATAAGAGGGGGGGTAGAGAAACAGAAGGCCATAAAGAGACACAAGGAACTGGAAACAAAATGAGTCTGGAGCGCTAGGGGTAGCAGTTGTATGCTGTGTACACCAGCAGCCACAGTATGGGGATTCCACCCTCCAATCTACTAAAAATCAAGGCGTACACAAAGAAACCAATTTGATAAATATAGAAATTTATTCAAAACAGCATGATAGTTAATAAATGCATGCATGCATTAAAAAGAATATAAACACACAAAAAAAGTAGTAATGAACTAATGCTACTAAATAAAAAAAATAAATTAAAATTAAAAAATGAAAACTGAAAAATAATAAAATAGAGAGCCTGAACACATCAGAATCAGCTTTATTGGCCAGGTATACTTGCGTATACTAGGAATTTGTTTTCGGTTTGCTGTGCATCAGCCAGGTGGGTAACAAGTAAACAGCATACAGTATAAACCTGGGGTAGCCAACCTTAGTCCTCGAGAGCTGCCAACAGTGCATGTTTTGCAGGTCTCCTCACAGAATCACAAGTGAGCTAATTAGCTCCACCTGCGGATCTTTTAAAATGTGTCAGTGATTAATGAGTGCAGCTGTGCAGCAGCTAGGTTGTCTGGAAAATGTGCACTGTTGGTAGCTCTCGAGGGCTAGGGTTGGCTACCACTGGTATAAACAATATAAACAGGTGGGGGAACATGTACAGCCATATAGAAAGTTATTCCGAGGGGACACCGTGTTAGATTATGTGCAAAGGGTTATGGCGCGACTAGATAGTAAGGTGTTCATGAGTTCACACGTCAACAGGTGAACCGCTTGAGGAAAGAAACTTTTTAGGCTTCTGGTTGACCTGGTGGGAATGGCCCTGTAGTGTTTGCCTGATTGCAGCAGGTTAAACAAGCCGTGGCCAGTATGTAGTTGGTCCTTGACTATCTTCGTTGCCCGCTTTTTTGCTCTGGACAGGTACAGGTCCTGGACAGAGGGAAGGTCTGTCCCGATTATCGTCTCCGCAGTTCTGACTACCTTTTGGTAGTCATATGATAATCTTGCCTGAGAGTGGCTATGAGTTAATGGGGCTAAAGCTCTTATATATTGTTTCCAGATGAACATATGTTATTGATCGTCCTCTCAATATATTAAGCATAATGGTGTTTTGTATATGATGTTACTCACACATCCACAGTCTTAATACTGTTAGTAGCAGGAGCCCGGGATCCAGGTCCCGATGTCCGCAGCGTCCTCTGCTCTTGGTTATTGCCCATGGGGAAGGTGGCCGGTTGTCAGACCCAGGGCCGCCAAGAGAAATCCTGGGCCTCGGTAAAACAATTTTGTGAGACCCCCATGGACGGAGCTCCCCGCACACTCTGCGGACTCTTGTTACGCCACTGCTTCCAAGGTGGATACAGGGACAAAAATGGTACTCTTTACTTAGAAGGGCGCCCATCTCGGCCATCTCGGGCATTGAATGCACTAAAAAATCAGGTGCGATGCGACAGACGAGATGCCCGAGATTTCCCATAGGGAACAATGTTAAATGTCTCAATTGACCCGATTTTCCTATTCAATGCCTCAATTGACCCAATTTTTCCATAGGAAACAATGTTAAATGGGCCACAGAGGCCAAATAGGCACCCTGAAGTGAATAATGGCCACTCGAATTGTTAACGCCACCCCACGATCAACGTCAACCCGAAGCGTGGCGAGCGCAGCGATACGCGTCCTACGACCTTTTCATACCCCCACTATCCACGTCGGCGTGGAGTTGAGAATAGAAAGTGTGGCGAGCGCAGCGAGCCACCGAGCCCGAAGCGTGGCGAGCGCAGCGAGCCCCGCGAGGGGACGCGGATACCTTCACAGGTATCCGCGTCCCCTCGCGGGCTTCACAGCTGTCCGCGTACCCTCGCGGGGCTCGCTGCGCTCGCCACGCTTCGGGCTCGGTGGCTCGCTGCGCTCGCCACACTTTCTATTCTCAACTCCACGCCAACGTGGATAGTGGGGGTATGAAAAGGTCGTAGGACGCGTACCGCCGCCCCTCGCGAGCTCGCTGCGCTCGCCACGCATCGGGTTGACGTTGATCGTGGGGTGGCGTTAACAATTCGGGTGGCCATTATACACTTCAGGGTGCCTATTTGGCCTCTGTGGCCCATTTAACATTGTTTCCTATGGAAAAATCGGGTCAATTGAGGCATTGAACAGGAAAATTGGGTCAATTGAGACATTTAACATTGTTCCCTATGGGAAATCTCGGGCATCTCGTCGGTTGATTGCACCCGATTTTTTAGTGCATTCAATGCCCGAGATGCCCGAGATTTTTTACTAACGATGCCCACGATCAAAATCGTGGGCGCCCTTCTAAGTAAAGAGTACCACAAAAATTTACACCGTAATGCCTATTACACATGTCACACACCCATTACATATTAAACCACATGCCATAATGCTCATTACATGTTATGCCACACACCATAGTGGGCAGTAAACATTATGCCATACACCGTAATACCTATTACATATTTTACCACATGCCATAATGCCCATTACATATTATTCCTCACAACGTAATGCTCATCGCCGATTATGCCACACATCAATGTATATTACATATAATACCTCCCATTTTATGCCCCATACTGTAAGTTGCGCTTACCTAAATGCTCATTGCTATGGGCTTCATGCTTGATGCCAGGGGTTAACATGCTCTACCAGGGGTTAACATGCTTGTTGCCATGGGTTTACATGCTCTGCCTGGAGTTACATGCTCTGCCAGGGGTTAACATTCTCTGCCAGGGGTTAACATGCTCTTTGCCGTGGGATTAACCTGCTCTGCCAGGGGTTACATGCTCTGCCAGGGGTTACATGCTCGTTGCCATGGGTTTACCATGTCGCTGAGTCATGGTAAGCTCCCAAGTCACATGGATGGCTCTGTAGTCGGAGAGCAGAAGGACCTCTGTGATGCTTCTGCCCCCACGTCCGCCCACATCCGCACTCCCAATGCCGATGATGAAAAGCTGACTCCGGCACACTCAGACCGAGTGCACTCGCCGCCAAATTTTAAAAAAAATGTGTGTCCAGACCGGGGCCCCCCTGACAGGCCTGGGCCCGGGTAAATTGTACCTGCTCCCCCCCTCTCTCGGCACCCCTGGTCAGACCACTGGTTTAATGTGCTGCTGGTTGCACAAATGGCACAGCTCCAAATTTCAGACACCGCCGCGCACCTGTCTGCAGGGGGTCCGTCAGCACGACCTGGTAAGAGATCAGGTGGCGTCAGCTCAACACTGGAGAAGAGGTTGCGGCTGTGAGTGCTTGAGAGTTAGAAGGGACCAGTTGAACTATCATCCGGATACCATAGTATATAGCCTCTATGGGATTGGATTTATTACAGTTCAATCGGTACAGTACAAAATGAAAAAGAAGCGATAAAAGCTATTTATTTAACGAAAACACAAAATAACGACACAAATCTATTAGGCGCCAATAAAACGTGACTCACTATCAGAACAGCAAGTGGAACGTAAAAGTGAATAAAATACTATACTGTATCATTTTGCAGAACCAGTATTATTGCAGATGGACAGTCAGAACTCTGCCCAACCAGAGTAAATCTCGCCGCTATAATAATTGCCTTTTTTCATCCTTAAATATTTTTAAATCATATTTCATATAACATTAATATCCTCTCCATGTCCAAAAGCTCCGGGGTATTCGGTGCTGCCAATTATGGCAACGGATTCAGCGCAACATCAAGAAACAAGTTCAATTTGAAAATCAAAGCGGAAAAGTTTTGTAAAAGTCCCGGACACTTTAATTTATTTATTTACAGTCGATATTGGTTCTTTCATGGCAGACTTTGGAGTTGTGTGCGTTTGAGGTGCGGTGTTTGCTCTGTCAGGTTCCCCTTGTTAATGAATCCAGAACTGGATACCTAGACACTTTCATTTCTGCCGCTGCCTAATCGGGTTTGTATCTTGTCGTCAGATGGGCTTCCTCACATTCACAAGCGTTTGATCAGGATCATAATCAGAGGAGCGCTACACTCTGCATCGCTCCAGCCTTTACCTCTAATTATAGTGTTTTATTCCTTCTATAGCTGGCTGTACATAAGCCAGACACACCACACATCACACTGTACATGCAGTTACAGTTTTATATAGACATTGACATAAAAAAAACATGAAAAACTCAACCTTTTGTCGATGTTGACCTTGACAGGGACAGTTTAAGGAGCCAGTTCAAATCTAGTTACAACATTACTGCGAGGATGAGAAATGCGCACTGTTGTGGCGTAGGTGAATAAGCAGGTGAGTTTCTGCAGGAGATAGGTCTCCTCACCTCTACGGGAGGAATTCAAGTGTTATGCTCAATGGGTTTGATGTGGCAGAATAACCAATCAAGATACATATATCAAAATATTAAAATTCTCACTGCATACAGCTACTGTGTGTATACGGGGCAGCACGGATGGTGTAATGGTTAGCCTTACTGCCTCACAGTGCTGAGGTCATGAGTTCGATTCCCACCATGGTTCTAACTGTGTGGAGTTTGTATATTCTCCCCATACTTGTGTGGGTTTACTCCGGTTTCCTCCCACAATCCAAAAATATACTGGTTGGCTCCAAACAAAATTAACCCTAGAATGTCTGTGTGCGTGTACATGTGGTAGGAGGGTGCCGGACGACTCCCCGACAGCCGGGATTCCGACAGTCAGTACTCCGACGTCAGAATCCCGACTGCTCCCTCGTGGGGGTCCACGAGGGAGCAGGCTTCATTCAACGGGGCTTCATTGCGCTCCCCACGCTGTGCAGTCGGGATTCCGACGTCTGACTAATGACTGTCGGAATCCCGACTGTCGGAGTATTATACCACACCCGTGGTAGGAAATATAGATTGTAAGCTCCACTGGGGCAGGGACTGATGTGAGTGTTCATACAGTATATTCTCTCTACAGCGCTGCTGAATATGTATATAAGAAACTGTTAATACATAAAATATGTGTGTGTGTGTGCACTGTTATTCCACCTCCATAGAAAAATATATATATTTATATTGTAAATACTTTTCTTGTCCCAACATTGTCTCGCTGAATGCTGCAACTTTCACCGGTGCAAACAGATCGCAACTTTCGCTAAGCATTCGCCACAGTGTAGCAGGACATGAAATCCCCATTGGAACATTGTCTTGAAGATCAATGGCCCAGCGGTGGTGCTCAGGACTATGCCGGGAGTGCAGCTGTGATTCTGACGGACAATGTCAGGAAACACCAGGAAGTGTGTGGATTGATCTCTTCAGTTTTACTTTCCTTCAGACATGATACCAGCAGGGTCAATACAGGAGAAGCTAGAGAGAGGCCACCGCACCCTCAGGTGACGTTATTGCTGATGGATCTGGTCATGGAGAGTGCCGCCTGGTAATTATAACCCAGGTTCCCAGAAATACAGTAATAAATGGTTCTGCTGACAGATGTGGAATTTTATCTGTCCATAAAGTGTTGAGACAACATGATACTTCTGTTTCCCGGTAATTGTGTCCTACTTGACTCATGCGAAGAACATGTCATGGCTTCTGCAAGCCCAAAACATCGTGAGTGAAAGCTCTGATGAACTGGGTAAAAATGATCAACTTTTCCTGAACTTAGGTGGATTCCGGGAAACTTGTGTCTGAATCTTCTTCCTTGTACAGAACAGACAGGAAACAATATGATGTGAAATGTAGCCAGGATGTGTTGAGGGGAAGCACCGTATACATCAGATCTGCCCAACAGTATTTTTACCACCAGTAGAAGTGTTTGCACACCAGGGGCAACATTCAATTGCCAATCATATTAGAGCAAAGACGGGGTAGCTTTGTTGTGCTGCTTCTAAATGGGATGTCGGATTTGTAAGAATGGTTTTATTTTTTGAGATACACGAATGAGAACATCATTTCGAACATAGAAAATCAACGGGTTTCACTTTCTAGAATGTTCGGTAGATTCCTGGGGATATCTACAGATGATCAGTGGATTGGATGGCCTCCTTCATAATACTGATCAGTACTATTTTTCTGGAAATATAGGTACTGGAACTCTGGGTCTGGTGGTGGATCAATGAAATAAAGGTAGAAAGAGAGAGAGAAGTGTATATTGTATTTAGAAATGAAGGCACTAACAGGGGACTTTAAAATTAAACGTATCTTATGGAAAGTACATATAGGCCCAGAACAGGTTCAGGAGACCAGTTCCTGATGATGTCATATTAAGTTAGAGGTTCAGGAACTGATTTACTGCTGGTTCCTGCTGAAAATTGGCACTGGACACCAGTATCCTCAAGTATGGAACCCTGACAGTGGTCCAGTAATTAGCCCTCCCTCCATTGAACCTAACACCCCCCCCCCCCACACACACACACACACACATACACAGCCTGACCCTATCCATCCCCATTATTGCCTAACCCTCCTAGCCCGCTGCCTAAATCTAACCCTCCCGGTAGAGGTGATTATCTGCCTTGTACATCCCCTTAGTCCCTGTGCCTATCTACCATTGCCGCTACCTCCCTAGCAGCCCATGGGATCTAGTCCTTGTGGTTAGGATTGGTGGAATATGTCTGTCCTGGTTGATGATGTGGCAGAGATTCTTAACCAGTGGAGTGGGTTATTGATGTTATGTAAGGTATAGTCATACTCACTGTTGCACAAACTATATCTCATGGAGAAAAGCTTGAGCGGAGTGGGGTATAGATTCCTGGTAGTGGTGCAGAATCACTGGAAATGCATTGAAGGGCAGGTAATCACAGGACACTCAGGTGCAAAGTGGAAGACTTGGTTCTCCCACCGTGGCTCTCTAAGAAGATGAGGCTGCACATGACAGTCCTAGCCTTGGCAGCCATCTTGGTCAAAGGAGTGAAGCCTCCCTAAAAGAGTAACATGGAGTTGGCACAGTATACTCCACTTTAAATAAGGATTAGGTTTTGTGTGTGCATGGATGAGGGTAAATAAAGAGTTAATGCTCTGACACTAAGGGCGATGGAGCGGAGTGTGTGGGATAGAGATCTAGTGCAGATGTTTCCACTTGGTCCGATTCCTATCTTCTGTTTAGTGTTGGCAGACACTTTAAGGAAGAACAGGACAGTATATCTGCAGCACGAACACACTTCTGTCCTCCGAGGGCCCTTTCACTCTATGAGAAGAGACTGGTTCGCCCTACACGTGTTCCATGCTGTCTCTGATTATCATCTGATGTATCTCACAACACGCTACATCCTGTCAGGTCATACATCCATACCTGCTGTAATTATAACTTAGTCCTCTGGCCTTTCCCACATATTTTCTCATCTGGTACCAGAGTGATACGATCTCCAGCAGGTCAGATTTACAGTATTGGGCCAATAGCTCTGTTATCGCCGGATCTCATGGTAATGATTCCGCGAAGCAGTTGCATAAAAATGTGATTAGAGGTTACGCAAGTCTTGGATATTTACATTTTGTTCCGTTTGTTTTAATGTTGAATCCCTGAATATTTGGAATTCTAGATAAAACTGATGTGAAGCATTTGGGGCGGATGTTTCTGAGACGTTGCAGCTGGGAAACGCTGGTGATGTCGGACGTTCTGCAGTTTGCGGAGACGTTTAATTCATCTGTATGGATTTCTGTGGCTGGAAATGAAGGCAGCTGCCGTCATGTTACTTACAAATCATCATTTGGGTTTTCCTGTTCCTCCTGTAGAATGACCAAGCTCTTCGTATACAAGGGTTCCCTATCTATAAGGCTGTGGAGAGTGTATCCTGATTCATGTGAAGGCTCCTTCAGAATTTTGGAGCATGTTATTTACAATTATTTAATAGTGTATGAATATCCTGGTTTCCCCATATCCTATTTTTTATAGGAAAGGAGACAAGTTGCAGGAACCCATTGCAAGCTCATTGCTTTCAATGCAGAAGTAATATATTTTATTGTTATGCTACACAGTAGTAAACTCTACATCAGTGGTTCTCAAACTCGGTCCTCAGGACCCCACACAGTTAACGTTTTCCAGGTCACCTGGCAGGTGCACAGGTGGTCACATTACTCACATATGTGTACAATATTACACATATTAAAATATCCACAGGTGGAACTAATTATTTTACTTGATTGTGTGAGGAAACCTGTAAAACATGTGAAAACCAGTGCTCTACATGCGATGCCACACAGCAGTGCCGTTTATACACAGTGCCCACAGTAGTGTCCCTTTTACACGTATCCAAAAACAGTAGTGTCCTTTACACAAAAAGCCCACAATAGTGCCACTTTTATAAAGGTGGCTGCAGCTTGTCAGTGACATTAGTACCGCATACATCCTCTAATGTGCAGGGCTGTGGTAGAGCCGGAAACTCCCCCCCCTTTCACCTTTAATCCCCGGTTTATGGTGATATGATCTCTGCTTTTTTTTCTTTCCCTCATTGGTAAACTCCTTCAAATGTGACTTTGTACTACTGTAGATTATTAATAGTGCTGGTAGAGCAGTAGCCAAGAAAGGGTGGGGAGTGGAACAAATGACCCAACCCTGGTCCTATCAGAGGAGACCACCAGGGTCACATACCGTATACTGATTGGTTAAATATACCCCATTTGCAATGTTCATTGCCTGGCACTCCGCATAGTACATTCCATCACTGGTATGGCCACGCCTCCTGGATTTGGCCATGCCCCCTCCAGTATCCAGGCCCACTGCTGCCTCAATGGATCCATCTGCTTAGTTTTGCTGTTTGGTGTAGGACTGACAACACTTATGGCCGTCCGGCAAAAATCCAAGGCTGAAACTAGGAACAAGAGACTATCTCGCTGAGCAGTTTTGATATCCTCTCTCCTCTCTGTTGCAATTATAATTCGGGGCATATATTTCCTACTGGATTTATTTTCTAAATTATTACCGCATTATAACTTTCAGAGTTTCTTCCCTGCACGAAATGCCTGCTCTGCAGGGATTACTATTAATGAGAAGAATATTTAAAAACTAAATTAAGTGTGACCTCATATTGCGGGCTAATTACTGTAAATGTGTGCGTATAAATAAAACTCTTTTGCTGCGTGGGCTTTCAAAGGACATAAATATTCCATATTATCCAATTTCATAGCACTTTGTTCTCACTATTTCATGATAGCAGTTTAGATATAACTTGATCAGATAAAAACTGAATATATTTTATAAATTAATATAGAAGATTTTAAGATTGAACGATAATAGAGACACATAAAGTTGGAAAATAGGAGTAAAAAGGTTTCGAACATCTTTACACTTGTTACTAGCTGGATTGATATACATAAGACCCGGATGAGCTTCTGTGGACCTATGAAGGTCTACAAATGCAGCATCTGTTATCCAAAGCCCATAATGGGCCTGATTCAGTGTTGCTGCCGCATATAGTTTACTGATGTAAGTCTCAGCGTGCATGTCAGTCCCACATTTTATTACTGCTCAGTGACGTAGGGCAGAAATGGGTCCGCATGGAAGGTAATAAAGGGGGGGGGGGGGGGGTGAAATTTTTACAATGCAAAACCAGGACTTGGAGCCAGATGTAGTAGCATCTGAGTTCAGTGGACATGTGGAATACCGGCCAAACTTGGACTTTTTTTTAAAGGGGCAAACACTTACAAGGCAAAACAATTCTGAGTGCGGCTGGCATCCTGCCGAACTAGAACGCTATTACATCTGGCCTCTTGTTCATATCGGACCTCCTCAGGGGATCAGGACTGAGTTTTGCGTTGGTCCGGATACATAAAAACCAGGTGGATTCTGATTTTTAGAGAAGCGAACCACCAATCTTTTCCAAGGCATACTTCCCAACATGACCCATTGCAGGAAGGCCAAAATGCTCTGTGGCAGGACGTCTCTCTTAATTTATGATTGCCATCGCCTGTGTGGAACAAGCTGATTGATAAGAAAGGTTCTTCAACAGAGGTGACCAGTCCAAGTACGAAGGCCAGTTCAGGTACGGAGCATTTAAGCCCTTCCAGGATTGGTCATGTTGGGCGATATGACTAAGGGCGCTCCAAGGCGGAACAGCAATGTCTCGAGCCCTTGAAACCACAATAATATCATAATGTGTGTTATATCTATATATCCATAAATCTTGTTTCAAAATCGCGCTGCATGTGTTCGCAGAGTGACTAATATGTAAACCTGACGGTGATGTCAGCGGCCATTTCTTTTCCCAAACTTTGCTGCAAACTTTATCCAGATGAATTCAATTTTTCAATTCTTATTGACTCCCATTAAAACCTGCCTCTTAGCTGTTGTGCTGTACAAATAGGACTGCGTGATAGAAAACAGATGCTTCAGGCTCTGTACTATGTACCATGTCCTCCCGAATCTGTAACACACCCTCGGGTGTTGTAATGTTTGACCTGGATAAAAAATGATCCAGCAAAAAGCCAAAGGGAGTGACTGGGCAATCCGAGGGCTGATTATCTGCAGCCCGAATTCCTGACGAGTTAATAATCTGGGTTGCGATATCGCTGTGCTCTGGGGTTTCGGCTTAAGTTTTTTTTTTTGTAAATGTTTCTTCACCATTTGACAGATGGTTTATGATTTACTGGTGAAAAACAACCTGTATTCATTAATATAAAAAAACAACAACGTTCTTAATCTTTTGTTGTTGTGCTGGATAAACAACGAGGCAGCTGCTAAGAAGCCGGAAATTGTGGATATTTTTCCCAAGGCTTTGTTTTTTTATCGGTGAAAGTTTTTGGAATTGTAGCTGAAAGCTGTCTAACGTGTTGCGGTGTAGAATGGGGAACACAGTGGTAATACCTGTAGGTAAAGGGCCCTTTCCTCCCTGCGGATCTAACCCTGTTTTCTGGTTAGCATGCAGGCATAGCATTACGTTCTGGCTTGTCTGCACCGTTGTCCCCGTCTCCCAGTCCTTAGCTCATAACTTTTAAAGCTGGTGGCAAAAAGACTCTTGAAAGTGTCATCATGGTGGACATGGTATATTAGGTCGATAATAAAAAAAAATTGACAGTGTCTAGGTAGCCCACAAATGGTTAAAAAGTTTGTCTAGACAAAAGGCCAACACATGAAAAGGTTGAATTTGAATTTTCATGCAATTAGCTCAGGCTTTCATCATGTCATTATCAGCAAAGTGTACTTACGAGGTGCCACAGATTGTAGTACACAATGCAATATCCCCCAAACCGATAAATTCCTTTCCCCTCCAAACTCTGTAAGTACATACACGGCCACCGGAAAGGAGAAAAAGCCACCATGGGTGTTTAATTCAAATTAATATGGGAAGAATAAATCAAAAAATTGTTACAGTAGGTAGTAACTACTTACTGTAAGTTTTGCTTATGGAAATTTCTATCTTGTTACGACATCAAAGGCATAATTTATTCCACAAATTCAGATCTTTGTAGAACGTTGTCGAAGTTGGAACCAAAAGAGGATGCTACATTATCTTTGCAGTTGTCGGTAAAGATATTCACATATGAACCGATGAGCTCCCTTACAATTCACACAGTAGGGGACCTACGCAATAGTGGACCTTCAGTCATACACTCCTCACCGGGGTCTGTAATGTGAATTTCCCTAGAACATTTATTTATGTGTTCTTATTCTCCACCTAACTTGAAATAACCTATGAAAAGTATTATAGCTAGACTATATTTGCACAAGATGGGATCACAAATGGTCCTCCTTAAAGTTCTGCATTCTACTCAAGATGTCTACAAGCAGGTCCACGTTTTGCCTCTATTGCTCGCGGAGATAGCTGCTGTAAATGAGCAACCTGACTTTTGCCCATATAGACCCATACCCAGCCCCAATAAGCTTCAATGGTCGTTGATGACTCAATGGGTGAAAGTTAATAGGATGAGAGATTCAGAAAGTGAGAGATTTGGCAAGAAATCTCCAGGATTTTTAAAGCGGCAATCATTTACACTGCAAGATCAAACTGGTTTTTCAAGTGTAAATGATTGCTGCTTTAAAAAAACTGGAAATTTCTTGCCAAATAGGTTGCGTGTCTATTTTCAAAATGCTGCTTTGCAAGTTTCCTGGCCTTCAGTTTAATCTATAGCCCTTGACCTAACAAGTCAATTTCTGGTACGTTCGCCATACCAGTACAACCCATTGTGCCACTGTGCAAGTATGGAATTAAACAGTGGCGGCTCTTACTCTTGCAGAGGAGGGGGGCTGCCGTGATGCGGGCCCCCCCCCTCCGCTGCCGCCGCCACTGTGCTCCCCACTGCTGCCAGTCCCCTGCACGGGGCCAGTGCATGCACAGTAACTTCATATATACTGTGCATGTGCAGGCCCAAGCCTCCATGGGCTGCCTTTGCAGCAGTCCCTGGAGGCTTATTCAGGCTCCTAGGGTCCGGCACATGCGCAGTATTATCCGCAGTATTGTTGGCGGAACTGCAGAACCTGTGTTTGGGGATGCCCCGCAGTTGTGCACTGAGAGGCATCCTGGAGGGAGAGAACACCTCCCAATGGGACTGCCTTGAGTGACTGTCAGGTCGAACTTCCAATAGGAAGTCACTGCCAGTCACATTGAAGCCAGAGCAGTTGCACAGACTGCATTGGCTTCACTTAGGCAGAGAACAGTGGTGGATTTTACTTGGGGGGGTTGCAGCCCTGCAGCCCATAAGTAAAAACCGCCACTGGAATTAAACCTTTCTTTTGAGATTTAGAATTCTCTACAAAGCCACTGAAAGTAATCATACTGACAACACCGTACAGTCTTGCCCCAAAAGAAAATACTTCACCACTCGGCATGGAAATGAGAATATAACATCAGTAGGAGACTATTTTCCATATTCTAAGGACTCTGAGGTTCTCATAATAAACCTGAAGTGTACTTTCTGCCTACGTATTATATACTAGGTGATTCATCGCGCCCTACGGGCGCTCTTCACACCGTCGTAAGGGGCTGCGCCCCCTTAATTTGTGAACGTTTGTATATGAGAAATATGGTTAGAATTGTATGAAAGATGCCCTGTATTGCAACTTAGGTGTCCGCGAATCGCGGGAGGGGGGGTCGCGGAGGGTGCCGCGAATTGCAGGAGGGGGGGTCGCGGGGGGTGCCGTGAATTGCAGGAGGGGGGGTTGTGGGGGGGTGGATGCTGCGAATCGCGGGAGGGGAGGGATTGCAGAGAATCGCGGGAGGGGGGTTACGGGGGCGGGGGTTGCGGCGAATCATGGTAGGGGGGGTCGCGGGGGGTGTGCCGTGAATCACGGGAGGGGGGGTCACGGGGTCACGGGGTGGGGTGCCGAGAATCGCGGGGGGGTTTTGTGTGCCGTGAATCGCGGGAGTGGGGGTTGCGGGGGGGTTGCGGGGGGTGCGACGCGAATCGCCACAAGAAAAAAATCAACACAGAAAGGTCAACACATGTAAATGTTGACATAAGTGTGCCACTTCATTGGTGTCCATGTCGACACATGACAATGAATATGAAAAAATTAAAAATAAATCTTCAAAAACTCATGTCAACCTTTTTCATTGTCGACCATAGCCATGTCAGTGTTTTGCATATGCCATTTAATCCTGGGGCTACTGCGAATTGCGGGGGGGGGGGGGTGCCGCGAATCGTGGGAGGGGGGTCGCAGGGGGGGTGCCGCCAATCGTGCAAGGGGGGGTCGCGGGGGGGGTTCTTTTTGCCGCGAATCGCGGGAGGGAGGTCGCAGGGGGGGTGTTTTTTCCGCGAATCGGGGGGGGGGGGGTCACGGGGGAGGGTTTGCCGCGATTCGCGGGAGGGGGGGGTCGCGGGGTGGTGGTTATGCCGCGAATTGCGGGAGGGGTCGTGGGGGGGGTTCTTTTTGCAGCGAATCGCGGGAGGGGGGGTCGCGGGGGTGTTTTTGCTGCGAAACGCGGTAGGGGGGGTCGCGGGGGAGCGGGTGTTTTTGCCGCGAATCGCGGGAGGGAGGGGGGGCGCGGGGGGGGGAGGTTTTGCCGCAAATCGCGGGAGGGGGGCGCTCACCTGGTGGCTGTGGAGTAGCAGTGCTGGGCAACATGGGAAGGCAGTGGGTGTCTGGCACTGTCTGTGGGCTCACTGGGCTGGTTCTCTGTCACATACCTCCCAACATGACCCTCTCCAGGAGGGACACAATGCTCTGTTTCTAGACTTCCCCTTAATGTATGATTGCCATCACCTGTTTTAAACAGGTTAATTTCTCAGAAAGGTGTTCAGCACAGATGTAGGCAATCACACATTAAGAGGAAAGTCCAGGAACAGAGCGTTATAGACACAGACACCCACTTTGAGTGACAGATGTAGCCAAATATATAGGAGATATTGTCTACTATCAGAAGGGCACAGTATTTACCAGAATGAGGAACCTGTCATTTTCTGTAGGGAAATGATAGAGCTTTGATTTTGATGATGGATCTGATGAGAAAGGTTCATCCCTTGAACAGATGCAGTGGGATGTTCTAAACCAGAAATGCGGTAAAAATTGGGGTTTTTACCGCATTTCTGCATTCTCTAAACTCCTCTGCAGTGTGAGCGCTGCGGAGGGAATCCCCTGGAGAAGCCTATGGGCTTCTTACCACAGCGCTGTGTGAGGGATCAGTCATGGAACCCTCCCAGCATGCCCTGCGGCCGTCACTCTGCGCATTCGCAGACGGACTCCCAGATTTCAGACCCGGAAGTCCAGCACTGCATCGCAAGGGACAGCTCTGATCCCAAGAGCTGTTCCTTGCGTTAATAATCGCATATGTTAGAGCATATTCTATTTTTAACAATGCGGTGGACGGCGAAGGGGGGTGAAACAGGGCTGCGGATGTTAGAACATCCCGCCCGCAATCTGTGAGGACTCGAGCATATTCCCTTTGTTGGGGGTCACGTGGAAGAGTCTACATTGGGACATTCATGATGTGGAGAGATATGCTTACAGTATGGAAGTTCTATTGAAAATGGGATGTTGCTATGGGTAACTATGCTATCAGATTCTACTATTTATTTATTTAGCACCTTCTAAAAGATAATAGATATCATTTTATTGGTTGCTATGAGAAATAACCCAAGTTCAATACAATTCCAATCTTAGTAAATGTACCACATTGCTTTAATATGGGTTGCTGGCATCTGCCTTATGTTGGGGCTTCCGAAGCCTGGGCCTAATTCAGACTTGATCACAGGGAAAATTGGTTATCAAAATAGGCAAACCCATGCTGCACTGCAGGGGGTCAGATGTAACATGTTTATCTTGCGACAATGGGATGTCCCAGCTAAACCATTGATTTTAGCTGATACACAAACCCTATACCCATCAAACCAGTTTCTTTTTTCATCTGTTCTGAAATAAATGATTTGATTAATTGATTGATTGATTGATTGATACAGAGCAGAATTATCTTGTGCATAGAGTTTGGGAGGGGGTCAATTATTTCCATTTAATGCACTAAGCTTCAAAATGATAAAATGGAGAGTGATAAACAACCAACCAATCAGCTTCTGCCTGACATTGTTCAAACACAGTCTGTGGCATGGCAGGTAGGAGCTGATTGGCTGATTGACCAGTCTCCTTTTGTCTCTCCAGCCCTCCAATGTCTGTCTAGCCCCCCAAACAGTCTTTCTGTCTCTTCAGCCTTACAGTGTCTCTCTATCCCCCCAACCAGTCTACTTCTGTCCCTCCAGCCCCCAACCAGGTTCCTTCTGACTCTCCAGCCTTGCAGTGACTGTCTACCGCCCAACCATTCTCTTTCTGTCTCACAAGCCCTGCAGTGTCTTTCTAGCCTTCCAACCAGTCTCCTTTTCTGTCTCGCCAGATCCGAAGTTTCTCTCGAGCCCCCACTAGTCTCCTTCTCTATCTCCAGCCCTGCAATGTCTCTCTAGCCCCAAACCCATCTACTTCTGTCTCTCCATCGCGAGTGTCTCTCTAGCCCCCCAACCAGTCTCCTTCTGTCTCTTCAGCCCTGCCTTGTCTCTCTAGACCCCAACTAGTCTCCTTTTGTCTCTCCAGCCCTGCAGTGTCTCTCTAGCCCCACCAACCAGTATCCTTCTGTTTCTCCAGCCCTGCCTTGTCTCTCTAGCCCCCAACCAGTCTCCTTTTGTCTCAAGCCCTACAATGTCTAAAATGAAGATTGATAAACAACCAACCAATCAGCTCCTACTGGACATTTTTCAAACCCAGGCTGTAACATGGAACTTAGTACTGATTGGCTGGCTGTTTAGCACTCTCCATTTTATCACTTTTGAAGCTTAGTGCATCTGGCCCCTGATGTCTTTAGAGCCCTCAGGACAGTGAATTGGAGCCTGTAACTATTCAAGGAGCTGAATTTCATTTGATAGAAAGGATTACCAAGTCAGACTGTGGATGACGGGAACATGGAACAGCATAACAGAATCTGGCCGCTGTTACGAGCAGAAGCCATATTTGCGGTGAAAACGATCATTTCACTGTATTATTGCGATCAGTCACGTTTATCCGGTGTTTATGAAATCTGACTGTTCTACAGAATTTATACACTTTACATCTTGAAAAATCATAACCAAATGCTGTGAAAATTCCGTCGCCAGTTTATCTTCCGTTTATGAGAAGAGAAAAAAAAAATAACAACGTTGTTTCATTTTAGATTCATTCCACGATTTTCAGAAGACCCGCTGTGAAATGTTTCTATATTGAAGAAATAATGCACATGTTTAATATTAAGGGGCAAGTCATATACGGATCGAAAATCCAAGTTGCCGCCAAAGTGGGATTTTCACTTCATGCGCTTGCGAGAGATAGTATTGGGAAGTGGGTCCCTCTACGTGCCAGTCGCTGTAATAAATAGCGTTTTACTTGGCCGATCTGTTTGACTTTATTGCAATGCACAATACAGGTAGAAGCTACAGAAATACTTAATGAAAGTACAAATGGAGTGCATATACAGTAATATGCATATTCTAGTTTAAAGCCCGTCAAAATGACGGGTTCTGCAATGTACTTTCACTTTGAGCTGTGACAGTTTTTACTTTCATTTTGAGCTGTGACAGTTTTTAGCCCACAAACTCGCCACCCCACCCCCAGTCCCTATCTGCTCCTACCTCCAATCTCTGTCTTTACAGCTCCCACTCTCCATACCCATCAAGTTTGAAACAAAAAAATAGCTTTTTCTTTCTGTTGTGACATTTATTAGCACACAAAGGAGTAATTTAGTTCAACAAGTGGCCTCTAGTGGTGCTACTTCACCTCGCAAAGGTGAGGAGTAGTTATATGTATATATATATATATATATATCACTCTCACGGCGGCACTCCAAGGTCGGAAAAAAGAGTCGACACACACTGTGTGTGTTCAACGTTTCAGTGCTGGTGCACTTTTATCAAGAACAGTGTACAAGTTACACTGTTCTTGATAAAAGTGCACCAGCACTGAAACGTTGAACACATGCAGTGTGTGTCGACTCTTTTTTCCGACCTTGGAGTGCCGCCGTGAGAGTGATATATGGATACCTGAACTCAGGGAACTATTGGAAGGCACCAGGCAAGCTTTGCGCCAAGCACTAAGGAGTGCCAGTAAGACGCCCGATATATATATATATATATATATATATATATATATATAGGTACTTATGTATTATCTGGGCTCCCATGTTAAATGCACCCCATTTTTCATACCCCTACTATCCAACTACGCATGGAGTTGATTTTATATAGTGTGGCGAGCGCAGCGAGCCACCGTGCCCGAAGCGTGGTGAGCGCAGCGAGCCCCGCGAGGGGACGCGGTCTCATAAGAAAAACGGGAGCCCAGATAATACATAAGTACCTATATATATATATACAGTATATATATAAGTGTGTGTATGTATGTGCTGTTTTAGAGTGTGCTCTGACCAAGAAGACATTGATGACACAAAGTGCACTCATGATTGCAAGCATCTGGTTTCATGCAAACAATTTGTGAGCAATTACTTCCAACTTCCATCACTGCACCGGCCGCACAGTGTCTAAGATGAAGAGGAGAGAGTCAGCCCATTCTGTCTGGATGCGATCAGTTATTACGTTGAGTTGAACACCACTGTTGGGTTAGTATGAATGTTGGGAGTTATGTATTATTGAGTATGCCTCCACTCTGGGTCTACCACAATGCTATTATTAGGGATCAGATTTAAATGAATACATTTCATTGAATTGGCTTGAAATAAATCTAACCTGAAATTTGAGTTGCCAACTCCTGTTTCTGTGTCGTTATTATCAGTGGCAAACGCAAGATTATTAGAGGGGGGTTTCCAAACGTAATATAAAATCTTTAAGTCCGGGAGACTGTGGGAGTGGTAACAGCCCTGAAAATTGGTCTTCTTATACACTGGATACTGTATAGAATACAGTATAAATATTTAACAGTACAGATGGTCTATAGCAGGGGTGTCCAAACTTTTTGCGACGAGGGCCAGATTTGGTGCAGTGTAAATTTGTGGGGGCCGACCATTCAGCCTGACATTCTTTGAATCATTAATCACATCAGAATGGTCCCCCACTCTGCCCACATTCACTCTGTCCCCCAGCCTGCCCCTTCACTGTATTTCCCCCAGCCTGCCCCCATTCACTGTATGTCCCCCAGATTGCCCCTCCTTCACTGTATGTCCCCCATTCACTGTGTGTTTCCCATTCTGCACCCATTCACTCTGTCCCCCAGCTTGCCCACTTCTCTTAATGTCCATCACTGCCTCCATTCACTGTATTTCCCCCAACCTGCCCCCATTCACTGTATGTCCCCCAGCCTGCCCCTCCTTCACTGTATGTCCCACATTCACTATATGTTCCCCACTCTGCACCCATTCACTCAGTCCCCCAGCCTGCCCCCCTTCTCTTAATGTCCATCAGTGCATCCATTAATTGTATGTCCCCCAGCCTGACCCTCCTTCACTGTATGTCCCCCACTCTGCCCCCTCCCTTCTCTGTATGTTTCCCTGTGTGAGCCAGAAGAAGGAGAGGCAAGGGCTCCCGCTGCTGCCCTCCTCCGCTCTGCATGTTACGGGAGCAAGCTTCCCCCTTGCTGCCCCCCTCCCCAAACACTGCTGTCACTGTGATTGTGGAGTAGGGTGATATATGATTGCAGCAGCAGGGGTAGGATGCCAAACACATCTGACTGTGGCAGCCGGCACCTCCTCACTGCAGCAGACAGCAAGGTAAAGGCACGCTTGCCTGGTCCCACCTTTAGTGTCATGTGCTGTGCTTCCCACATCTGATGCTCTGCCCGCTTCCAGCTGGAGGCTGTGGGCCGCTTGAAATGACAGCACAGGCCGCATTTGGCCCCCGGGCCTGACTTTGGACATGCCTGGTCTATAGTATAGGCTGTTTCAAACATTTAAATACACAATAAGATAATTGGTCAGGAAAATATTAAACAAAGCATAATAAATAAATACACAAACAAACATAATAGAACCAGCACTGCATTTTCTAAGCTCACAATCTCCACACTAAGGCTCCTGTCTCTTCCTCTTGGTAGCTGCTCTCTGGTACAGTGCACTGATTGAGGGCTCAGATCCACACATACTAAATGTGGAGAAGAAGCTGCTACCACTGGGCATGTGCACCAGCTGATCCCTGTCCCTTACACTGGATGATATGATGTGGTGCTAGCCCTAGTAATCATATTATATGCCATTGTTATTGTTAATATAATCTAAGGCACTTGGTTGCCCAGAAACCCCCCTGCGTTTGCCTATGAATAGTTACAAGGTTGTATTAATAGGGGTAAGGTACAGTACTATGCCTGTAGGTAACTAATCGGTGAGGTTAATGCTGGCAATGACTCAACTAACTGTATTAAGGTATTGTGATTACACCAAATATGTTACTCACTAACAAAAAATTGTTAGTGAGTTGCAAAAATGGTAAATCTTAGATAGACAATGTTAATTATAATTATTACATTTTATTTATAAGGCGCCACAAGTGGTCGTCAGCACCGTATATAGGGCACACATTAGTACAATATTTATTTATTTATTATTTATTAACAGTTTCTTATACAGCGCACACATATTCCGCAGCGCTTTACAGAGTATATTTGAACATTCACATCAGTACCTGCCCCAGTGGAGCTTACAATCTATATTCCCTATCACATAAACACACACACACAGACATTCTAGGGTCAATTTGTTGGGAGCCAATTAACCTATCAGTATATTTTTTGGATTGTGGGAGGAAACCGGAGTACCCGGAGGAAACCCACGCAAGTACAGGGAGAATATACAAGCTCCACAATACAGGGGACACAGAACATTGCAGTGACTGAGACACTACAACAGCACAGGTAACAGCAGCACAATGCTCAGTACACAATACAGCTGGGATGTAGGGAAGCAGCGGAGGTGTCCGTGTACTACCAGGGGCAGCGCTGTACATAGGGCACACATTAGTACAATACAGGGGGCACAGAACATTACAGTGACTGAGACACTACAACAGCACAGGTAACAGCAGCACAATGCTCAGTACACAATACAGCTGGGATGTAGGGAAGCAGAGGAGGTGTCCGTGTACTACCAGGGGCAGCGCTGTACATAGGGCACACATTAGTACAATACAGGGGGCACAGAACATTACAGTGACTGAGACACTACAACAGCACAGGTAACAGCAGCACAATGCTCAGTACACAATACAGCTGGGATGTAGGGAAGCAGAGGAGGTGTCCCTGTACTACCAGGGGCAGCGCTGTACATAGGGCACACATTAGTACAATACAGGGGGCACAGAACATTACAGTGACTGAGACACTACAACAGCACAGGTAACAGCAGCACAATGCTCAGTACACAATACAGCTGGGATGTAGGGAAGCAGAGGAGGTGTCCGTGTACTACCAGGGGCAGCGCTGTACATAGGGCACACATTAGTACAATACAGGGGACACAGAACATTACAGTGACTGAGACACTACAACAGCACAGGTAACAGCAGCACAATGCTCAGTACACAATACAGCTGGCATGTAGGGAAGCAGAGGAGGTGTCCGTGTACTACCAGGGGTAGCGCTGTACATAGGGCACACATTAGTACAATACAGGGGGCACAGAACATTATAGTGACTGAGACACTACAACAGCACAGGTAACAGCAGCACAATGCTCAGTACACAATACAGCTGGCATGTAGGGAAGCAGAGAAGGTGTCCGTGTACTACCAGGGCAGCGCTGTACATAGGGCACACATTAGTACAATACAGGGGACATAGAATATTACAGTGACTGAGACACTACAACAGCACAGGTAACAGCAGCACAATGATCAGTACACAATACAGCTGGGATGTAGGGAAGCAGAGGAGGTGTCTCTGTACTACCAGGGGCATCGTTGTACATAGGGCACACAGTAGTACATTACAGGGGACACAGAACATTACAGTGACTGAGACACTACAGCAGCACAGGTAACAGCAGCACAATGCTCAGTACACAATACAGCTGGGATGTAGGGAAGCAGAGGAGGTGTCCGTGTACTACCAGGTGCAGCGTTGTACATAAAGCACACATTAGTACAATACAGGGGACACAGAATATTACAGTGACTGAGACACTACAACAGCACAGATAACAGCAGCACAATGCTCAGTACACAATACAGCTGGCATGTAGGGAAGCAGAGGAGGTGTCCGTGTACTACCAGGGGCAGCGCTGTACATAGGGCACACATAAGTACAATACAGGGGACACAGAACATTACAGTGACTGTGACACTACAACAGCACAGGTAACAGCAGCACAATGCTCAGTACACAATACAGCTGGGATGTAGGGAAGCAGAGGAGGTGTCTCTGTACTACCAGGGCAGCGCTGTACATAGGGCACACATTAGTACAATACAGGGGACACAGAACATTACAGTGACTGAGACACTACACTGAAAATAAATAGCGCTGTACACAATGTAGCAACTTTTTTTTTTTTTTTTTATAAACTGCAACCAAAGTTGTGAGTAAGAAAGTACTGGAGGTAAAAAGGGGAAGGGAGGGGCGACTAAATTGTTATAACTAGAAGGGACTGAAAACTTCTTGTGGAAACACCAGGAATGTAGAGAATTATATTAAAAGAAAATTAAGTTAGCAAAGACTGGGGCTGAGAAATGGGTTGCTAAGAATAGCTGTAGTCTAAGCCAAAGTGGGGTTTGTGAAGCTGAGCAGCAAGAAAAATGACACTAATAATGTCAGGGTATGTAACGAGGGAAACCTACAGCAGCAGGAATTAGGTTGTGTAGCAATCATCTACACTCACCAGTACGAGCCACATTTACAGTTTAGAATCGGGGTAAGGGGTGTGGCCATGCATGATGGTGTGGGTGTGTCAATTAACCCACAGTTGTAGGTCTAAATAGAGTTGAGAATGCTCGGATCTCAGAGAAGCGAGCCCATTTCGAATATGAAATCCTAGGTGCTGTAATCCGAATGTAGGCCCGGATTTTCCCGCCAGACTCTCCCTCAAGTCCCTCCTATGCCCAGGAGTTTAAAGAGGAAGAGAGAGTACCAACCACCCAGCTCCTAGCCATTTTTCAAACACAGCTGTTAACAACAGTTAGTAGCTGGTTGGCTGGTAGTTTATCTCTCTCCACTTTATCTCTTTCAAATACTAAGGGCAGGATGTATTAATATACATCGCTGCACACCCGCCATGATGCCAGCGCATATGTACTAACATATGCATCTGGCATCGCGGTCCGGTAACAGAGACCCCTCGCGATACTTGTACTGTGGTGTGTGGGGGGTCTCCGTCTCCTCCCTGCCGCCTGAACTGCATTAACGCCAGGGACAGCTAAGCAGGCTGTCCCCGGGGCCTCCTCCCCCTGCAGACGGAAGGACGTCCGGCTGCGTTGCTAGGGGGAGGAAGGGCTTACCTTCCAGGATCCAGGAGGACCTGCAAGAAGGTAAGCCAAAGGGAAGGGGAAAGGGGGGGGGGGGGGTCGGCGAGGCGGTGGGCGGCGAAAAGAAGCCCACAGGCTTCTATAGGGTATCGCCACCCAAAGGTGGCGATACCCTGCTCTGCGATATCGGTGCGGCCGGGTAATAGTACATAGGAAAATGCGGGAAAACGGGGGGTTTAACGCATTTTCCCTTTAGTACATCCCGCCCTAAGTGTTGAAAAAAAATCTGGAGTGTGACAAGGTAACAGCCAATCAGCTCCCAACTTCTATGCTAGGTTCCATTACAAAGCACTATTATTTGCCCCCAAAACATTTTTCAATACTAACTTAATACATTTTCCTTAATGTATGGATTTCGTGGATGTACATAAGATAGAGGTGAATACAACATTCTGTACTCTATGGCAATCAGTTCCTTAACATGAACTTCAGGGGCAGGTACACCCAGCTGCTTCCTCAGGGGCGGTGCTAGTCTAGAAATAGCAAAAGTCATGGCTATTAAGCATCTATAATTGGCTGTGGGTGGGGGTGAGGGGCTGCGAGTGGGACAAACATCTGTGACTTGCAAATAGTCTTCATGTTCATCCTCCCAGCTTTTGGCTGGGTCTGAAATGAAGGAGCCTTGGGCAAGTGGTTGTAAGTAAAGGGGCTGCCTTTGTAAAAATGTCCTAGGTCATAACATCAATATTGCGATGTACGTCTTCAGTAAGTGACTTGTAGAATTAGCACAAAATTAATATACTGTAGGAAAACTAATTATTTTATTCCGATTTGCAAGGTGCTTTTTGCTTTTACATGTGAAACAGGACGTTCCCGAGTGTGACAATTGAGTTGGAATAGAGCGGAGAGATGTCTGCAAGGCTGCAGAATGAGACATGAAAAGCAATAAGAGGTCTGTCAGCAGATGAGAGGGTGCGGAAGATAAATGCTCGGTGACTGTGTCCTCCTGTTATCATGATACACTCTACAGAAGCTCCGCACCATGCACAGTCTGCCAGGGAAGTATTCTCAGCCTTTGGCCTCAGAAATGGATGGTGTGAAGGAATTATGAACTTCCTGAGGACATTGGCACCCCACAAAACAACAATTCCTGTACAAAGCGCATCCACAGCGAGTTCATCACAGCAGAGAGTTCCAGCCCAAGTCCCCCCCGAAGGGACTGTGACTCCGTGACAGTTGTTTGCTGATACTATATGAGTTATACTCAGTTATCCTGTGCCTTGCCGGAGAGAGCGATGCGACGGAACAGCCGGACTGGTGACAGTGACATCTGTTCTCACTGTAGATATATACTAAGGCGCCTATTGAATTATAATGATTGACATTTAACCTTAACTTAACTCTATATTACCCATAGATATAAATCACACTGACACATCTTATCACTAAAAGTAACGACACGGACAACAACTGCACTGCATAAGTTAAAAGGTCATGGATATATATTAAATGGTATGATCCTATTTGTAAATGGATGGCTAGGAAAGTGATTGGAGACCAGCTCCGGTCAAAATGGTGTTAATAATGGCAGCGACTATAGTGCCCCAACTTATAACATGGGCGATGAAATTTAAAGGTACAGACGACGCTGTGATGAGCTCACTGCCCCTTCTATGACATGACAAGGACAATTCCAGGAAGCGGTCAACGCCCCTGCCACCCCCCCCCCCCTGCGGAGGCAGGACTCACCAGCCGTCCTGTCAAAGGGTGGCAACACCGCACAGCGACCACCTGTACCTCAAAATGACCCCTGGTCGAGAACGCCTTCCCGCCAATTTTAATTAAAGATTTAAAAAAATAATAATTATGTGATGGCCAACAGGCCAGGTAGCAATTGAGAGAGCAAGTGAAGGGAGACTCAAAGACGAAGCAGCATCATCTGACTCCTCCTAATATACCCCTGCATAAGCTACCACCCCATGACTACCTCATTGGCTGATCCACCTATCAATCACACACCAAAGCCACTATGGGCAATCTATCTAGCCACGAAAGATTTTTGTTACAATCACAAAATTCACAGGCTTAAATGCCTATGCAGCCCTTGCTTAATCTAGTTTTAATAAAGGGTCTGATTAATCACCATCTGTAGATGCGGATGTGTTGCTATAATATCGAGCCAATCCGCATTGCTATAACTGATGACATTGTACTGATGTATCAATTACTGTATCACATGCAGGTACAGTGCTTGTGCCGTAAAATGAGCTGCTGCTTTCCAGCATCACTGAATTACAGTATGCTGACCATGGTGTAGATGCAGCGGCAGCAGTGCCGGCAACAGAAATCTTGGGGCCCTGTACAATGATATTTCTGGGGCCCCACCTAATCCCAAATCCATACAACCCTCTTCTGCATGAGCCTCATTGAACCTTTCACTGCTCCAGAGCCTGCATTGAGGTGCGGACTTCACGGCTGTGCGCCTGCGGCCCCAGGCCGTGCGCACACACAGAGTAGATGGCTTTGAGCACCGAGCGGCAGGTCGCACACACAGTAGACGGCAGTGGCACATAGTGAGTCAGTCACACTCACCCACACACAGATGGTGCACAGTAGACGGCTGGGCCGCGAGGGTCACTGACAGGCCAGCTAGTACAGGCGGTGGTCATGCCGGGGCATGGAAGCTTTGGGACCCTTCAGATAGCTGGGGGGCGTCACACATGTCCCCCTTGACCCCCCCCCCCTGTCGCCGACCCTGAGCGGCAGGCTCATGTATCACCCAGCAGTGCCTCAAAATGAGCAATGTTCCATCCTGTACAACTCACTGCACCAGCTTATGCTAGGAGCCAGAGACTGGAGCCAAATATGGTAAGGTGAGATACTGGCACCCCCCTGCAGATCTACCCCCCAACTTGTACAACCAAAGCACACTGCAACGCCTCGCACAATACTGTATTCAATGGGCAGTATTCAATGAGAATTTTGACGATGTGCAGCGAATCCTGTTTAGGATTCGCTGCACATTCGCCACTGCCCGCCGCGTTCCGGAGCCTCGCCGGCTCCAGTATTCAACGAGTCAGGGGCTCACTGCCCCTGACCGGCGAATTTTAACTCCTGTGGCGATGCCGCAGGGAGCCTGAGGACGGCGGCAGGCAGGGAGATGGAAGTCTCCCTGCCTGCCCCAGAACATATGTGGGGGGGAGGTGGGCTCCCCGGGAGCCAGGCAGCACAGGCTGCCCCCCGGGATAGCCAACAGGGGACCGGGTATTCACTACACCCGATCGTGCATATGTAATGATCGGGTGCAGTGAATATATGAATATCTAATGAGTGGCTCGGCTCCCGGCCCCCTGCTGGCTGCTCTGTGTAAAAAAAAAAAAAATATTGAATAAAATAGCATGCCCCTCCTCAGAATAAAATTCCTGATTTTTTGACACCAAATGTAAAAAACAAAACACTTTATTTTAAAAGTTCACCTTCCACTTCACCATAAAAAGATAGCGATTGCTACTCGGTAAATCATGGTGATAAAAACCTTGAAATGCATTCGCCATCTGGTCATTGAATAGGGTGATTCACCGTTTTAGTAAAAATCGCCTTACAGCATGAAAATAGCACAAAAATCGCCGTAGAACATGGCGAATCAGCCTCATTGAATACTGCCCAATGTGTATTTGTCTCACAACAAAACATTTTTGGATTTAATAATTATCACTAATTATTGCACATGACCGGGGACTCGCGTCACCCCCATTTGTCACCTATATGAACACTCTCATGCCTGAATGTCTTCCTTACACAAGGCTTCCTGCGGCTGGTGCTTTCTCAGACGCTGCTGGCGGTTTCATACGGGGACGCTGCATTATATGTGGATGTCAGCAGCTGGCACTCTTGGCACAATGATGCAGGGAACTTGCCAGGTGTCATGTTTCCTACTTTCCCTTAGTGAGGCCGGCCAGACATTGGTCACCGGGGTGTTCCTGTAATTCTATTGTCACATATGTTACACAGAGCGCAAATGCTTCCTGCATTCCGCCTCGCGTATTCTCGCTGTGACGCGGCGTGTGCGGTCACATGGCCGGGATGCATCCTTCTGCTGTCATTGTCCTTCTGCTGTTAATATTACCACAGGCTTAGGGGTCCTATGTAGAACCTATATTGCTATGGGCAAGCAATCAGATTGTGGGCAAGATTCTCAAAGCTTCAAAAGTGAATAAATGGAGAGTGATAAACAGCCAGCCAATCAGATCCTGTCTGACATTTTTCAAGCATAGTCTGTGACATGGCAGGTAGGAGCTGATTGGCTGGCTGTTTATCGCTCTCCATTTTATCACTTTTGAAGCTTAGAGAATCTGGCCCTATCTATTATCTTCTAGAAGGTGCTAAATATATAGTAAATTCTGATTGGTTGCTATGTGAAACATCCCATATTCAACAGAACTCCTGATTGGTTGGTACTATGGGCAACCAATCAGATACGATCTATTATCTTCTGGAAGGTGCTTAATAATTAAGAAGTAGATTCTAATTTGAATTGTATGTCGACCATTAGTGGTCGACCTAGAGGTTGTCGACCCAGGGACAGCATACTGAACTTCCGATATAGTGATTCACAGTATACTGCTTAGACAATGGCCCTTATTCTGATTGACGCGTACTTTACCGCATACTTTCGGATGGCGTCTTTACGCCGTCTGCGCATGCGTGGAGAACGCAACGCGCATGTGCCAGGCCTTGACTCCGTACCAGTTCGGCCAAATCCCGTCCCAAACTGTTCCCCGCAATCAGTCGGGAAATATGGGCGTATTATGGGCGTCATGCGGAATGACACATGGGCGTAGTTTCAAAGTGGGCAAAACGGGGCGGAAACATGGGCGGACACGGGGGAGTACACTTATGTTGGGGGGCGTACATTCGGATAGCACTCCGAATGCACGCGATCAAAAAGGGAAGAAATGTGCGGTGTCCACAAGTGTACTATTGCTTTGCGGACACCACTCGTTCATGCGGTAGGCGAACGTACGCCTAATGACTACAAGCATTAACACCTGAACCCAATAGAATCGACTCCTTTACTCATTACTCACTAATAGGACGCTTGTCAGTGCTTTAATTGAAACCATTGCACTTCAATTGCTGTAAGGGTTAATGTGTGCAATGCATGTGTTAGGCATGCTTGTAAGGATATATTGGCATCTAATTTATTCCAATTCAAAATAAGAAGTTTTTTATGAGGATAGGTAATTGAATAAGTGGGTCATGTGATGTATTGCAGAAGATACTTAATAGTGGGTTGTTTGGCGTAAATACTCCGCTTACGTGCGGTAGCACCGCTTGGCTCCCGTTCGGATGCGGTATTCCCGAGCATACTCTGTAATACTCTGTAATACCGTGCAGAATCTGAGTGTTTCTCCCGCACACGCATGGTTTGTATGTCGTCTGTAAACACGCCCTGTTCTTAAAGAGTGAGTCCGTCCGAATGCGGAGGACCCGTGGGCGTTTCTACGGACGATGGCCGCACGCGGCAGAACACCGTGGCGTGCGGACCGCTCCGTAAGAATGCGGGAATATCCGCAACGATCAGAATAAGGGCCAATATTCCATACACTAGAACGCAGATGGAAGTTTTCACACACTGACAGAACTTGGTGTAACATATGTATAATTGGTTATCTCAGTCACTTAGGGGAATACATTCCCACCGTGTGCTAAATAATCAGCCTGACTATAATAATCATCCGTCTCACGGGAGAGGGGAGAGAAAGCAGCTTCAATTTCATATATCAGAAGCTCTGTGACTCTGACAGAGACTTTTATCCGAGAACGGCATAAAGCACCTTTCATCTATTTTATATACAAGCTCCCTGTAATGTCACAGTGTTACATTAGCTAGAGCCTAAAAATAGCAGCGATGGCCCACACGATGCACTCGCCCCCCCCTCACTTATGTTCTGCAGTCAGTGACACGCTGATTATATTAAGGAGTTAGTAGTAATTATATGTGTTATACATTCATGTGACACACGTCTTGCCCCCTCACCGGCATGTGCTGGTACCCACAATCCCCGTTCCTATTGATGGATTATTCCCTAGACTAGTTAAAAGTCATCAAAATGACGGCTTCTGCGATGTACTTTCACTTTCTGTTATGACAATTTTTAGCACACAAAGAAGTAATTTGGTCCATCCAGTGGCCTCTAGTGGTCAGTGGCAGTACTTCACCTCAGAGAGGTGAGGAGTAGTTAGTTTTTCTATATCAATTCCAGACTCTCAGTTAGAGGCTGCATTAACTCTATAGTGCCGCCTTGTCCCTCCTGTACTGCCCTCTCTATACTGTAAGTGCCGCTTTGTCTCTCCTGTACTGCCCCCTCTATAAGTGCCACTTTCTCCCTCCTGTACTGCCCTCTCTATAAGTACCGCTTTGTCCCCTCTGTACTGCCCTCTCTATAAGTGCCACTTTGTTCCTTCTGTACTGACCCCTCTATAAGTGCCGCTTTGTCCCTCCTGTACTGCCCTCTCTATACTGTAAGTGCCGCTTTGTCTCTCCTGTACTGCCCTCTCTATACTGTAAGTGCCGCTTTGTCCCTCCTGTATTGCCATCTCTATACTTTAAGTGCCGCTTTGTCCCTCCTGTACTGCCCTCTCTATACTGTAATTGCCGCTTTGTTCCTCCTGTACTGCCCCCTCTATAAGTGCCACTTTCTCCCTCCTGTACTGTCCCCTCTATACTGTAAGTGACACTTTGTTCCTCCTGTACTGCCCCCTCTATAAGTGCTGCTTTGTCCCTCCTGTACTGCCCTCTCTATACTGTAAGTGCCGCTTTGTCCCTCCTGTACTGCCCTCTCTATACTGTAACTGCCGATTTGTCCCTCCTGTACTGCCATCTCTATACTATAAGTGCCGCTTTGTCCCTCCTGTACTGCCCTCTCTATACTGTAATTGCCGCTTTGTTCCTCCTGTACTGCCCCCTCTATAAGTGCCACTTTCTCCCTCCTGTACTGTTCCCTCTATACTGTAAGTGCCACTTTGTTCCTCCTGTACTGCCCCCTCTATAAGTGCCGCTTTCTCCCTCCTGTACTGTTCCCTCTATACTGTAAGTGCCACTTTGTTCCTCCTGTACTGCCCCCTCTATAAGTGCCGCTTTCTCCCTCCTGTACTGTCCCCTCTATACTGTAAGTGCCGCTTTGTCCCTTCTGTACTGCCCCCTTTACAAGGTGTCAACATTGCCACAAAAAACATAAAAAACTAATGTCAACATTTTTATATGTCCACCTTTTTCCTGGTGTAGATCTATTGCTTGTTTCGAAAAAATCCTGTCAACCTTTTGTGTATGTTGACCCTATGCCCGTTGACCGACTTATTGACTGTAGACCTAGATGTTAATTCAGTGTAATGTGCCGCTATCATGTCCGGTTGCGCACACTGGTGCAGATGTATTAAGCTTTAACAAGAGATAAATGCAAGGGTGATAAGGAGAGATAAACGTCCAGCCAATCACCTGCTAACTGCCATGTTACAGGCTGTGTTTGAAAAAAGTCAGTAAGGAGCTGATTGGCTGGACGTTTATCTATCCTTATCACACTTGCATTTATCTCTTGTTAAGGCTTAATACATCTGCCCCACTACCGCTTATAAATGACGGCAACCAGAATTTGATCACTCTCCTGCTCTTGTACAAAGTGCCAACAGCGATGGCTGAAGATGTTAGTTGCGTTATTTCTCATGACCACTCTGCGCATATTTCGCTGAACTGAATTACCCCCGGTTATTGTAAACATTCAGTCAATGCCGCTGACGCTGTAATTAGTTGAGTAGCATTTCTCTCCGGGATGGATTCCAATAGCCTAAAATGAGGAAATAACATCAGCCGGTCTGGATATACTCCCGCACGGTGCTGCATAACGTGTGATTGGCGCTGTGTAAATAAAAATAAATAACGTGCGTATAGGCCCGGGGGCCACCATGTTTGGTCTGACAATAAAGAAAACCACAAGGTAAATAAATACATTTGATTTGTGTCAGCTTCATCTTCCGTCGGTGGTTTACCGTTCCGGCAACGCCACGCTCCTCAGATGTGGAATACGCGTCCTGGGAACTCTTCGTCTTCTTACAATGTTTACTTCTTACCCGCAGTTACTTTCTTGTAAGAAGATAGAAATGTCTCGCGCCTGCCGGTGCCAGGAATTTTGATTTTCATCCACATCTGCCAGCGTCGGAGAACCACATAACTGGGGAAATTCTAATTCAAGGAAGGGAAAAATATGTCCCTGTTTTCTGCCTATAACCAGATGTTCACGGCTCTTTATCTAGTCTCAGCGTGCGCTTTCCTCGCGTCGCACCCTCGTAACGGCAATACGGAGGACATGAATAACGGTTTGCAAATGTCACTTGGGCCTTAAAAGTAATGTCTACCTACAGTTGCATTAAACAACGGCTCAACAAGGTATGACTGAGGATGAGCGACTGTAAGTACATTCTCCAATATGCAACACAGCTCATTCTGCAGTGTGGAGATTGTCCGCCAAGGGCAAGTAACCGCCAAACACCTTAGGTGGGATGCACCAAGCTCGCATTGTGATTGTGATGCATCACGCTGCTTATCGCATGCATAGGGGCCTTATTCTTTGCAAGCAGAATTCACATGGGAACCACATGTGCATATGCAGGGTACGTACACACACGGCAAACAGACTGTTCGCTGGGTGCACGCAACCAGGACAGCGGGCGGGGGGCCGGAGAGGGGCTGCACCATGGCCATTCTCATGGTAATGAGGCCATGACATTGCATGGGGGGGGGGGGGCAGCTGACATCACCGGATGTCAGTTGCCCGCCCATTTCCTTCCCAGCGTGCACGCATATGTCAGTGACTTTCGGCAGTGGCATTTCTATAGAGGTGGAGGCCCTTGCGCAGACTCGGGGCCAGATGCAATAAGCTTCAAAAGTGGTAAAATTAGTGATAAACAGCCAGCCTATCAGCTCCTACCTGTCCTGTCAGAGACTGAGGACCTTATTCTGGTTCACATGCAGCGATGCGAAGTTCGCAGCGCTGCCTGTGATTTTAAGCCCGCTGTTTGATTGCCATGGTGAATTCACATGCATGGCTGCAGATTTTTCACATAAACATCCATTATAAACGTGCATGAAAAACGAAGATACTCTCGGATGTCTTAGGTTTGCGTGTGTCCTGTGCGAGGACAGGGCGGGCAGCTGACGTCCGGTGCTGTCAGCTGCCCGTCTCCAGCAGTCGCGTCACTGCCTCATTTCCCTGGGAACGCCTGACGTTTTAATTGGAACACCCATGAAATGCTGGATGTTCCCATAAGCCCGTCTATCCGCCATCACCCCACACCTGCACTGTTGGGTGCGGATGGGATGTGACCATTCGCACCCGGTGCCTGCAGATGCAAAACGTTGCTCTCCTCTCCCATGCGAACACGTCGGGGAGCAATCAGATTAGAATAACCTTCTGTGTTTGAAGATGTCAGGCAGGAGCTGATTGGTTGGTTGTCATTTATCACTTTTGAAGCTTAGTGTATCTGGCCCTCTGCCTGGGTTTCCTCCTCTCTAGTCGGCGGTGCTGTAGACTCTGAGCACTGGGGAAACCAGAGGACCCTAGCGCTGTCCCAGAGTCTACTTCACATGTCAACAGTTACCTTCATGTTTGCTGTCACAAATGTTTATTCAATTAATTTATGATAATGGATCGATTAAAACGGGTGTGGATCAAAGCTTCGACAGCCTCTAGGTCGGCAGTCAATAGGCGACACTAAAAGGTCAACAGGCACAAGCCAACACTGACAAAAGGCCGGCATGATAAAGATCAACACAAGCTAAAAGTTTTTGGGAAAAAGGTCACCAGATGAAAAGTACAACATGAGATTTTCATTTTTTTTTGTAAGTTGGCCTCGCGCATGCGTACTTTGGGCCGCAGACACATGCGCAGTCTACCGATAATCGCCCATCCTGAAAATTTGCAGCCATGCAATCCATCTGCATTAGGCCCCTGGTCCTTGTATTATATGGCAGCATTTTATCTACCGCAGGACTTGGCTATTATACACAGATATCAGAAGTTGCTCTCCGCACCATGGCCCTTATTCTGGTTGGTGCGGATATTCCCGCATTCTTACGGAGCGGTCCGCACGCTACGGTGTTTTGCCGCATGCGGCCATCGTCCGTAGAAACGCCCGCGTGTCCTCCGCATTCGGACGGACTCACTCTTTAAGAACAGGGCGTGTTTACGGACGACATACAAACCATGCGTGTGCGGGAGAAACACTCCGATTATGCACGGTATTACAGAGTATTACAGAGTATGCTCGGAAATTCCGCATCCGACCGGGAGCCAAGCGGTGCTACCGCCCGTAAGCGGAGTATTTACGCCAAACAACCCACTATTAAGTATCTTCTGCAAGACATCACATGACCCACTTATTCAATTACCTATCCTCATAAAAAACTTCTTATTTGGAATTGGAATCAATTAAATGCCAATATATCCTTACAAGCATGCCTAACACATGCATTGCACACATTAACCCTTACAGCAATTGAAGTGCAATGGTTTGTATTACACCCTGTGTAAAAGATTATAAACAATCTACACATATACTGTTTAATGTGCAAAGAAAACCAACAACTGTGAACTTGCATAAACAATTTATTCGAAAACACAATGAACATATAAATAAAAAAAAATCAAATAATAAATTAAATCAGCAGATCTCTGAGGTCGTGCAGGTCGGCTAGCAGGAGCCTCAAGTGGTGCTCCGCCCGCAGGAGGGCCCCACGCACCCCCTCATCTGCCGGTGTGGTGTCATCTGTGGGCATGTCAAAGGGGCAAAAATTAGTCATGTTATTCATGCATACATTTCACATACTGCGACATAAATTGCACAAATGCTAGGTGACATGTGTGTGTGTGTATATATATATATATATATATATATATATATATATATCTATGTAGAGAGATAGAGACACACATAGATAAATAGATATGACACATACATAATACATACATGCAAACTTATTTACTACATACTGTCTTTTTTTGCCTCTACCCTTTACTCTGCAGAAGACATAACAGTCATAGTGTTTCTTCTCAGTCACAACCCACCCATGACTAACCAATGACAAGCATGTCATGGCCTCCGTCAATAAGACCTTGTCACAATCTGCTCAGTCTAAGTTCAGTGATGGTTCGTGGCATGGGAGTTATGCAAATGTCAGGAATGCACAGTACACATCCTCAAAATCATAATTCTGTCTAAACCAACCTACAATTCTGTGAGGGCAAAAAAACAATCTGAACTACAGGGGGTGTTTAAGTAGAGGAGGCTCCTGGGACACTGGCAACTTCTGACTCCATTCCAAGGTAGGCCGGGCCATACTCCATTTATAGCATACATCCTAGAGTTTATAAATAACATTCACCAACAATATAGATTCCACTATTTGATGGGTCATAATCTACGATTGCAGCAGTTGAATTTAATCCACAAATGATCCACTCATCCCTTTACTCCAGGATCCTGTTTAACTACAACGGTTATGTGGCAGTCAAAATGGAGCTCCAACCCATCCCACAAACCTGTGTAATTGAGAGGTGTCCTGGATGAAAGGGATGCCTTGGACACCCCATCTAACCCGTACCTGTATCTGTAGCTACCCACTTTGGGGTCTATATGAATAGTATTGGAACAAAATTTTTAATCACCAGTGCTACATAACAAATACCAGTACAACTACTTCATGAATGATGCATTATGTAAACATACCGATCTGCTGGGACTCCGGGGCTTGGCACGCCTCCTCCCCCTCGGAATTGGAATCCTCTGGGGCAACCGTGGCCTCCTCAGCCCCCTCCTCCGCCAGCTCCTCTGCCACCATGACCACGTCCACCTCCTCCGCCACAAGCACCTCCTCCTCCACCTCCTCCTCCTCCTCCACCTCCTCCTCCTCCACCTCTTCCTCCGCCACCACCACCTCCTCCTCCACCTCCTCCTCCGCCACCAACACCTCCTCCTCTGCCACCAACTCCTCTTCCACCTCCTCCACCACCACCTCCTCAGGCACCTCCTCCTCCTCCACCACCTCCTCCACCATCTCCTCCAACATTTCCTCCTCCTCCACTTCCTCCTCCTCCTCCACCCTTGCCGCCACCTCCTCCTCAGGGTCTTGGGCCTCCTCCTGGGCCAGGTCTGCCTCGGCCTCTTCACGGGCCTGTCGGGCTCGGGCTCGTGCTGTGTGGTAGAAAAAAAAATCATGGTCAATGTCGGGTCATTGGGGCACATGTATTAATCCATAACAAGACATACATGGAAGGGTGATAATGATGGCAAACGATGCAGGCAAGTAGCTCCTTACTGTTAATGGACTCAAAAATGTGACATTTAAATTATTATGTGATTGTTAGTAATTTGTTCAAACATTACAACCCTGGCATTTATCAATGTGTAACACATATTAGATCTGGCACATTGTATGCATCAGAATCCTCAATGCTATGTCATTACATATAAAAGCCACATGACTGCATGTTAACCAGGAAGAAGCACACATAACAGTCTATGGACTTTTAAACCCATGGACACCCACTTATCATGAGACACATGTTATTGTTTATATATGCTATGTTGTAAGTGCGAAATTTCATAGCTAAAATACTCACAATCAGCAATTTCGCCCCTGATTTGCTGCAAGAGCTGGGGCTGGCGCCTGCGGAGGTCCGACCACCGCCTCTCGAGCTGCCCGAGGGACCTCCGCACCCGAGTGCGGGCGTAAATACGGCGCCCTGCCGCAGCATAGGCCCTCCGCTTATGGCGGTTACTGATAAAGGGCCCCGCACGGCCCAGCCTTGTCTCCATGACGGAGACCAGAACCCTCAGCTCCGCATGTGTAAAGGGGTCTGCCCTTCGTGTCTCCGCCATGTTAACAATGGCATCTATCAACCAATCAGGTGGTGGCATTGGTTGATCACAGTTATTTGTGTTAATAACTTTATTGTTCATCTTTACATGAACAGCGTCTCTGCGCCAACACAAATGGTGACAAATTCGCATGCCTTCAAAACAGTAGTGCTGATGTATGGCAATGAACAAATCTGATATATATATAAAACACAGTGTGTATGCACTTAGCAAATCCAATGACGCCTCGCTCCGCCAAGCAACGCGTGCTATAGCTTAGCAACGCATAGCTGTAGTTAGCATTACTTACTCTATGCATCTATGTGTATGCGTACATTTATGTGTAAAAGACACATACACATACTTGCAGGTATCCTGAGACCAGCATTATACACCAGCCCTGCCTGCCTGCCTGCCTGCCTGCCTGCCTGGGTGCCTGCTCCTTGAAATGTTGAAACATGTGAATAAATTCAAATATCATATATATATATATATATATATATATATATATCTGCAAACAAATCATACATCAACACAGGAAAAAATCCCCAACACATTAGAGAATAAATCAATGTACTCACCAGTCATCAGGGATAGTATCAACTACAATAATGAAGATATAACAAACACATAAGATCCCTTGTACAAGGTATAATAATTAGCACCTATATTGAACTTCCCCCAAAACTAAGCACATATGATAAATATCTCCTATTTCTTTGCCATTAGGAGGACAGGCTGGCTAATTTTAGTTTTGTAACACTGACAACTAACACACTGTACTTATTTGAAGGGCTGATTTTGACTAAAATTGGTGTGTTCTGTCAACTCGATAACATGTACCTGAAGTATCTTTGCGCCACAGAGTCCCGCAGCTGGTATCCCCTCCGGCATTCAGGGGCGCGGGATGGGCGCATGGGCGGATCTTGCGGCTCAGATGGTACCTCCCACTCATCAAAGGGTATCTCACGCCGCACAGCAATGTTGTGGAAAAATATACACAGGCCCACGATCCTCGACACCATTTGAGGCGCATATTGTAAGTCACCACCAGTGCGGTGGAGCACTCTAAATCGACCTTTTAAAAGGCCAATTGAGCGCTCCACCACTTGCCTGGTGGCAACATGCGCCCGATTGAATGCCTCCTGTGGGCCCGGTGCTGGGTAGCTGTACGGCGTAAGTAGCCAGGGCGTACATGGGTAACCGGAGTCACCCAGAACCCACGCATCACGGCCTTCCAGCTCTTGGAGTCTTTGCCATATCCCGGTTTGTCGGATGACATGAGAGTCATGGGCACTTCCGGGAAACTTCGAGTTGAAGGCGAGAATTTCCATGGATGGGCCACATACCACCATCACGTTCAGTGAGTGGAACAATTTGCGGTTCCTATATATCTTCTCACTTCGAGATGGAGGCACAAATGGTACATGGGTGCCATCCACAGCCCCTATCACATTAGGGAAGCCAGCAATTTGATGGAAGGCCTGCTGGCTTCTGCGCAGGGTCTCGGTGGCAAATGTCATGGCCATGAAGTGCCCCTTGCGCCTGAACATGGCCGACGTCACACGCCTCAGGATTCGGCAGAAGGCCGGCTGAGATATTCCAGCAAGTACTGCCACTACTTGTTGGAATGATCCTGAGGCGCAGAAATGCAACACCGCCAGCAGCTGTGTGTGAGGCGGAATTGCTGTCGTGATCCCGTGTAGAGGTTCCAGATCGCTCTGAATTAAGGTGAGCAGATCCAGAATGACATGTGGCGGTAACCGGTACCTAGTAAGTACCTCATCATCGGGCATAGCAAACAGAGTCACCCGTGTGCGATAGATTCTAGCACGTCCTGGCCTCCTTGGCCGACGAGTGGGGAGAGCCGCAAGTGCCCTTAGCCTCCTCTCCATGTAGCGCATCATTGCTTCAGCAACCTATAAAGAAATGAACATAAATACTGATGCACCTATGCACATAATGGCCATATCCCACTACAAATAGATTTGTAGCCTTCAATACGTACAATAGATGGCCGCCCCGTGAAATCCCTCAGATCCATTTGACTCTATAATGATGACACAATAATATGAACTCAATACACACCGTCCAAAACACTCAGATAAAGGTGTCAGCATTTTTTGCCGACATCATGTACTATGAGACATTTCATCTATTGCTGGGACATGTTGTCCTGCAATAGATGAACCCACACAGGTTTAAGACCTGTGAGTGAAATAGTGAACATGTGACATGTTGCAATAATGCTACACGCACTTTGCTGGCCCAACAATCTGTAGTCAGTGAGGCAATGGTGCATACATTCATACACTTACATTGTTAATGGATATCATATCTACAAGGAGCATGGAAGAGCTTACCTTAGACCCTGACAAGTCCAGATCTGGAGACAAATGATTCTAGCAGCAAGTCACTATTTATAGGGCTCTCACATGTGTGGTCTATAACAGTAGAGATGAGTATTGCATGACTTGTGGCCTGGATTATCTAAGGGATTGGGCTACTTTTAGCTTGCAATAAAACGCCACAATACCACAGTAGTCATGAATCAAATGTCATGTCATGCTAGCAAATAGCATGTGTATTGTGCAATAGTCACAGGTGTATCAGAAGATTCTATGCAATGTTAGCATTGGTGCCCAGTATTTCATGTAGAACTTTCGCCAGGTTTTACACAATGGAATTTCCGCCACCGTATGCGGCGCGAAAAAACAGCGACGTACGCTCACGCACGGAACGCAGCTGCCGCTGATGTCCGCCAAACAGGATACACAAACACTATATAAAGGTGTATTAGAAGGTGACCATGTTGTTGCTAACATGTCTGGATCACAACCAGAGGTGGACCCAGATCTGCAGCAACTATTTGACCAGATGGACTCCAGCACCACCTATGTGCCACTGCACATGCGGCCAGTGGGTAATGAGGAGGCTGCTGGACCTTCTACAGCAGGGCAACCTGCACCTGACCATTCTACAGCAGGGCAACCTACACCTGGCCCTTCTGCAGCAGGCCAACCTGCAGCTGGCTCATATGCACCATCAGCAGAATTGATTGGAACACAACCGGGGACTTCACAAGGTAGTACCATGGCCAGCACTTCAAGTGCAGCGACACGTGACAGGGGGCGTGGCCAAGGACGTGGCAAGGGGAGAGCCAGGGCAACAGAGGAACCACCCAAAAAAAATAAGGCATATGAAGCACAGGAGCTTGCCATCCTGGTTCCCCGAGCACGTGATTGGATTGAGTGTCCATCGGAGAAGCTGACACACACACGCAGATGGAAGATTTGGGAACAGATAACGGCAGAGATTAATGAAGTAGCGCCACAAGTTCGTGAGACGGACCATGTGAAGAAGAGGCAAGTTGTTTTGTGATTCATGTGCCCAGTAATAGCCAAGTAATGATTGAATTGATGCTTAGATGGATTTAGCAAATGGCCCGTGAGGTTGTTACGATACACATACATTATTGCCATGTTATTTCGGTGAGAGTTAGAGTAGGGTGATTGTGAATGTGTATTGTAACGGTGGATATCATAGTTGCATAGAATATTATCTTTTGGACATTAATCACATGTCGTAATATGTAGCACAGAGCAATGGCTGCAACAGCTAACATCTGGAGTGACATGTATTAATATGTCAACTTACATTGCAGGTGGCAGGACTTCAAAACCAACCTGAAGAGGAAGATGACCAAGCGGTGGGAACACAGCCAGACATCTGGGGCCGGTCCCATGCCATCAGGGCTAGAGCTCACCCCCCTGGAGTTGCTGGCCGAGAGCTGTATATCAGTTGAGGAGATCAGGGGGGTGAGCACGATGGATAGCGAGGCCCCAGCTGAAGTGTTTGCGTCTTTGCTGGAAGGTAAATATTGGTCATGCCATAAACTTGTGCAAGTAATTATCTTAGAATGTCTCCTAATTGTGTTTATCTTTTTCCACAGACACCCCACCGCTTGGTGCCGACTCTGCTCAGGAGGTGGAGGAGTCCGTGCCACCTGGCCCCAGTGGTAGGCCTGTGCAGCAGCAGCCATCGGCCCAAGCCGATTTGGCCGCCTTGGCACAGATGCTTGGGGACATCAACCAGCAAGGAGACTTGGCATCAGAACGGATGCATAGGACCGAGGAGATCCTGGCGAGCTTGGTCAGCACCCAGCAGGCCATCGCTGCGAGCATGCAGGCCATGGCTGAGTCACATCAGGCCATGGCTGCAAGTGCTCAGGTGCTGGCCGAGCAAGCCACCCGCCAAAATGATCTCCTCCTCCACCATAATGAGCTTATGGTGGAGCTGGTTACCAGCAACAGGGTCCTAATGTCATCCGTTTCTGGTGCATTACCACCGGCAACACTCCCTGCTGGCAGGAGGGGTAGACCAGCCAACCCCTCAACATCATCTGCTCCACCTGCCCCAGCATCTGGCCGTCCCCGAAGAGCTGCTGCACAGGCCAAGGAGCCTACCAAGGCCAAACGTGGTCGCAAATGAACTTGTGGCTGCATTAATCTCCACCGTTATGTGGTCCCAAATCTTCCATTGTGCTGTGTGTGTCAGCTTCTTGTGTCCAATCACGTGCTGAGGGTAACCAGATGAGCCCTTGCTTCATATGTCCTTTTTGGTTCCCCTGTTGCCCTCTTTTGCCTGCCATTACTGTCAGCTGTACTTGAAGTGATGGCCATGGTACTATCTTGTGAAGTCCCCGGTTGTGTTCCAAATGATTCTGCTGATGGTGCATATGAGCCAGCTGCAGGTTGGCCTGCTGCAGAAGGGCCAGGTGTAGGTTGCCCTGCTGTAGAATGGTCAG
The DNA here is from genome assembly GCF_055691185.1 of Crinia signifera. NCBI lineage: Eukaryota > Metazoa > Chordata > Amphibia > Anura > Myobatrachidae > Crinia > Crinia signifera. The sequence continues at coordinate 54,510,571 of NC_139228.1, forward strand.
GTGCAGGTTGCCCTGCTGTAGAAGGGCCAGCAGCATCCTCATTTCCCACTGGCTGCATGTGCAGTGGCACATAGGAGGTGCTGGAGTCCATCTGTGTGCAATTATATTTGTTTTGTATTATTATTTATTTTGCTACATTCCTGCCATGTTGTTTATTTTTTGGATTTTGTATTTTTTGGTCATTGCATCACAGTGGCATTGACTGTGACATGTATAGAAATAAATTTTTTTACTTTACCCAAAAATGTGTGGTTTCATGAGTACATGTCGAATACACATGTGTATTGCTAGTATTAATATTCTGTCATGTCCATTGTTAGCAGTTTTAAAGTGTCTGACAAGTACAGGATATGTGGGTGTTTAGTAAGGGTTCCTTGAAGCAGCAATGGTTTCAATTAAAGCACTGACAAGCGTCCTATTAGTGAGTAATGAGTAAAGGAGTAGATTCTATTGGGTTCAGGTGTTAATGCTTGTAGTCATTAGGCGTACGTTCGCCTACCGCATGAACGAGTGGTGTCCGCAAAGCAATAGTACACTTGTGGACACCGCACATTTCTTCCCTTTTTGATCGCGTGCATTCGGAGTGCTATCCGAATGTACGCCCCCCAACATAAGTGTACTCCCCCGTGTCCGCCCATGTTTCCGCCCCGTTTTGCCCACTTTGAAACTACGCCCATGTGACATTCCGCATGACGCCCATAATACGCCCATATTTCCCGACTGATTGCGGGGAACAGTTTTGTACGGGATTTGGCCGAACTGGTACGGAGTCAAGGCGTGGCACATGCGCGTTGCGTTCTCCACGCATGCGCAGACGCCGAAAAGACGCGAGCCGAAAGTATGCGGTAAAGTCCGCGTCAATCAGAATAAGGGCCCATGTAGCTTTTAATAACAGGAAGCGGTAAAGGACAGTAAATCTCCGTAATATTGGGATTTGCTTAATCTTATGATTCTACACTTGGGGAAATTCAATTAGAGCCTGTTGTATAACACAGCCGCAGCCGTATGTCAGGTGACCATAGCGAGGGGAAGGTAGACGTTTCCTTTAGGTGGTTTGCGACACCATTCCAGTACGCCACAGCAATAATCTGTCGTCTATATGGAAGTAAGTGGCTTTGGGGGGTTATTCAGACCTGATCTCTGCTGTGCACATTCGCAAGGCGCACAATTAAGCTACGATTGTGCATGTGTATGGTTCGTAGCGTGCATGAGCAAGGCAAAACAGCGACAAAATCCAGTGTCTAGTCTGATCACAATCCGTTTGCAAATTGATTGTCAGGAAGCTGGCGTTTATGGGTGTCACCCGGCTAGTTCCGGGAGTACCAGGAAAAATGCAGGCGTGCCCAGGCGTTTTCAGGTAGGGTGTGTGACGGCAGCTCCGGCCGAATCAGCCCGTCTCTGTCACAGAGATAGAGGTCGATTCTATTAACCCTGAAGGGTGCGAGTTTGCCCCACAGAGTAGGTTCTGAGATAAGCACAGATTGGGAAAATCATTAGACGAGGAGAGAGTTGCGAATGGATTTGCAGCTGGCCACTGATCAATATTTTCGCAAGCCATTTGCAGCCTTGCAAAAGGCGGGATTTCACTCTGTCTGGGTGACGCTATCCGGAGGACGCCCCATTCCGCACAGCAGCGAACAATTCAGCGTAACCCCTGAGTTCCAATTACATTTTGTGTGATGCAGCCACATTATAGCGGGCGGGGGATCATTCTGTTCTTAATAAGACATTGAAATTCCATCTGTCCTGAGACGTTATATAGGATAGAACCATTCTCTGCTCTGTCTATTGATTTATTTGCTTTTATCCACATTTACAAACACGATCGTGAAGAGTTTTCAGCATCGGTGCCAGCATGATAAACCATTATCGGACAACATGTAACCTGTGCGTGGCGCGGGGGAGAAGACAACGTGGCGCCAATTACCAGCGGAAAGACTCTGGAAAATCACAAGCCTACCTTATTGCATCACTGCAGCTGAATAAAATGTTTAAAAATAACTTTTTTTGCCCTGATTGTTATTTCTGCCTCAGGGATGAGAACATTATTACTTGTCATAACTCATTGGGAATTGTGGAACAATCTGGGACATTAACTAATGCCCAGTTCAGCACAATTCCAGTCTCCAGACACTCCGCTGAATGGCGTAAATAAGACGCATATGATTGTTTTCTGCTTCTGCCATCTTGATAACTGTTCTCCTCCAGGGACATATTATGGATTAGTGATGGGAGAGGTGGTAGAGAGGGGGAAGCCAATAGGATGCTATTGTTTACAGTTGTGAAGGTTTTAGGGCTTAGTTGGGATGGACATTCTGAGCAACCACAGGCAGAACTGGCACTACCCGCTCAGCAAGGGTATGCAAAGCTGGGAGGCGCAGGACTGAAGAGGTGCTCTCCCCACTCTGCCATACTGCTGCTGCTGGTGGTGGCTGCTGCTCCTGTCAAAATGGATGAGAAGCAGAAACACCACCAATGGGTAGTAGGGCGACTCCCTAAGTCCTTCCGGCTCCCTGGGCCCAGGGCCGGTGCAAGGCACCGGAGTGCCCCAGGCGAGTCGGGGTGGGGGCTCCCCGGTGCCGGGGGAGGGCGGGGGTACCTGTCCTGCGGCGCTGTGTATTTAAAGCTGGCGGCGGTGGCAGAGAGGGGTCCCTGCAGTCAGCGAGCGCTATCCGCTGGGCTATGCAGAAGCGCTTGTTATTTCTTATTGACTGCAGGGACCCCCCGCTGCCTCCGCCGCCAGCTTTAAATACACAGCGCCGCAGGACAGGTACCCCCGCGGCACGGGGGGAAAATGCCGCCCTCCAGTGGCCGGCGCCCTAGGCAAATGCCTAGATTTGCCTAGTGGTGGTGCCGGCCCTGCCTGGGCCTCCCACATCCCTCTAGTGCCCCACTGAGACATGGTGAGGGGTTGGAGCTAAAATTACACATATTGCGTAATTTTGAGTAATTTTAGCAGAGCTTGATTACATCAGACTTCGTCCCTGCCCCCTGCATCTCCTCTATGGGCTCCTCCCAGAGAGAAGCTAAAAAGTATGTAAGTGTGGCATTATGTATGGCACTACTACTGTGGGTGTTATGTGTTAGGGGCACTACTACTGTGGGTGTTATATGTAAGGTGCCCTACTACTGTGGCCATTATTTGTAAGGGGCACTACTACTGTAGGCGTTATTCATGCCACTACTACTATGGGCATTATGTGTAAGGGGCACTACTACTGTGGTAATTATGTGTGAGGGGCACTACTACTGTGAGGATTGTGTGTAAGGGGCACTTTTACTACTGTGAGGATTGTGTGCGCAGGGGCAATTCTACTACTGTGGTCATTATGTGTACGGGCACTACTATTATGTGTAAGGGGCACTACTACTGTGGGCATTATGTGTAAGGGGCACTACTACTGTGGGCATTATGTGTAAGGGGCATAAATACTGTGAGTGTTATGTGTAAAGGGCACTACTACTATGGGTGTTATGTGTAAAGAGCACTTTTACTGTGGGCATTATGTGTGGCACTACAACTGTGGGTGTTATGTGCAAGGGGCACTACTGTTTTTGTTATGTGTACGGGGCACTTTTACTGTGGGCATTATGTGTGGCACTACATCTGTGGGTGTTATGTGTAAGGGGCACTACTATTGTGGACTTTATATGTGGCACTACTACTGTGGGAGTTATGTGTAAGGGGACACTACTACTGTAGGATTTATGTGTAAGGGGCACTACTATTGTGGGCATTTTGTGTGGCACTACTAATATGAGAGATATGTGTAAGGGACACTGCTAGTGTAGTGTAGCGGGCTATTCAGAGCTGATGTGTGAATTCACAATCTGTTTGATCATGCAATGACTGTGCGCATGTGTGAGCCAAAATAGCAACATAAATAGCGAAAATATTTAATCGCAACCCCCACCACAATTTGATGGACAGGAAGCATTTGGGGTTGTCCGAAACAATGCAGGCGTGCCCAGACATTTCAAAGGATTGTCAATGATGTCAGAACCGACCTCGATCACTCTGTCGGAGAGTTGCGGAAGGGTCAGACTTGACCATATTTGCACAGACTGGGAAAATCATTTGATGGTGAGTGAACTCCATTTGGCTTTGCAGTGGATAGCAAGGTTTTTGCAATTCACTCACAGATTTGCACAGTACAGGTGTTCATTGTGCTAAACAACTCTCAGCCATGTAGCATTACATGTATAAGGTGAACTACTGTGTAGCATAATGTGAATGAGGGGCACTACTGTGTGACATAAAATGAATAAGAAACATGAAAAAGAGCCACTACTATGTGGTGCAATATGAATCAGGGGCACTATATGTAGCGTAATGTGAATAAGAATGCTGCTGTGTTGCATAATTTGAATTGGGAGTACTGTTGTTCGATCACGTCCCTCCCTTGTGAGACCACACCCCTTTTGAGAGCTATTTGTTACGTATGGGAGGGTGTAAATGTATTGTTTGCAGGGACACCAAAGATCCTATCACCTCCCTGACCATGGGGTCTGTGTACAGGCGGTGTGCATACCAGATTTTGTGTTTGTGGGGCATGCAAATATTCACAGATGGTTATGTAATCACAGTAACGACTGCATTTACATCAACCCCTGAATCAGGCCACAGCCCCTTCCCCACAGCGGCCTCCAGCAGGGAATTCTACCCACAGGAGAGCAGAAGGATCCGGCCAGTATGGCACATCTCTCCGTGCAGACGTTAGACCCTTTCATACAGCAGTGATTTTCTGGTGCACATTTTCATTTATATCTGAGCTGTGTAATGAGCAGGGAAACAGCTGTCCGAGTGCACTTCCAGTTGGCATTGGGACGAGTCTGGCGGTGCAGATGTCAGTGGCTGGCTGCCTGTCTGTCAGTCCAACTGTCCCCGAAGGTCACCGGCTGTTGATGTAGCACTCGGCGAGCAGCAGCTGAATATTTACTCCTCCATGTGTACACTGCATTTCTCAGTGCAATTCTTTGGTGTGAAGGAACACCTCAGATGCTCCTGGTGGCAAATGTTTTATACATGTCATGTGCCTGCTGCATGGCAGCTGTATCACTGCATCACCATTGGCACTGGGAATTTCACATAGACTTTGATTTCTGCCCACATTTCAGGTTGCTGTCCACATCGGGGAGTGGAGTTTAGGGATGGCCATCGACCATCGATGAATTGTAATCATTGATGGTTTGTGGCCGATGTAGAATACTTTTACCATCGATGAGGGAGAACCAGATGGTTTCTCTCCAAAAATAATTTTTATTTTATTTTACTCAAGAGGCCAGGACACGGAGCATAGCTCCGCCCTGACAACCATGAAGCCCTGCCCCCAGGTTCAGTAAAAAAAACAACAACAGATGAACATCAATAATTATAACCATTGATGGTTATTCACTTCGTAGTATGCTACCATCAATGGCTAGTTACACTATCACCATCAATAGCAATCATCAATGGCAACTATATCAACAGCGATCCCTAGCGGTGTGGGGCTGCCACATGATCACCAGGCCCTGCCCCTGTAGTGGGTAAATGTCATGCTCCATTGAGCGGCAAGAAGTTGGGGCTAAATTACTCAAATTTGCATAAGTCAGCCACGCCTTTTCACATGGAGATGCAATAACCCAACATAGTTTTAGCTTGACTTATATCTACTGTGGTGGTTTTGAGGCACTGGGTGGCTTGTGGGTGCTAGGGATCTGTAGGGTCTACTGCTACCACCTTCTGGACCTGCAGATCTGACTCCTGCCATGCATGTTAACATTTTAAATGTCCCCCCCAAAATGGCCATCAATTCATAAGAGACAGGGTGGGAGGGGGTGGAGAATTGTTCATAGTTACGCCTCTGTATCTGTCAACCCTTTGTGGCACCATATAAATAAAATCTAGTAATAATCATCTACAAAACCACCTAATTGGAAGTTTGTTTACATTGTTGGGGTCTATTATCCATTTCTTGACTTGAGTCATCATTCTGTATAATGGAGAGGTTCAATAAATATATATTCATCTAGAAATTTACCAAATGTGAAGATATGGGGTTCTTCAATCACTCAGACACCGAGCAGATGAAACCAAAATATGGTTTATTTTTATCACAGCACACACATGTAGATGAAGACAGGAAAAAGATTCAAATGGTAGCATAAAAACATCCGGGTAGCAAAGTCCTTGTAGCCTCACAGTCCAAAGCACAAAACTATCACTTATTCCACACAGCAGTGATAGCATATAAATCCACACGATACCTAGACAGAGCATAACCTCTTAGTCCAGGACAGTCCATCAATTCCCCCTCCTGGCTTGTCTGCCAGTCATTTTAAAAACTTCCAATTTCCCACGGGGCTTAAACTGCCAGTGGGCCGGTACTTGGTTAGGATTGGTGGACCCCAGAGTCAGACACATCCCCCCAGGTAATATCCAGCTGGCCATCTGCTGCAGCCCCCCTGCTGGGTCGGTTCCAGAAAGTCTGGAAGTGGCCAGAGATATGCAGATGCAGTGTCAACACAAGATACAAAACACAGTCTGATTACATTATGTGGTGGTCACCCCCTGTGGACAACCTTCCTGTTGATAGCAGGGGAATTTGATCACCCCCTGTGGTGATGGTTCCTCTGCTATCTCTTTCCTGTAAATAGCAGCACAATAGCAGGGTAATTGGAACACCCCCTGTGGAGATTGCCTTTTGGGAGGACAGTTTATGATAACCCTTTTCCTTTATGACCAAGTAAGGGCACGGGCAAATGGTATCAATGGTATAATGCTTACATGAATAAAGTCCTGGGAAATACAGACATTACATTTCTGGTGGGATTATACAGCCTAATAATATATGATCTGGAACTACACACACATATAGGGGGAATATAGACATATATGGAGAACAAGAGGGTACCGAACATCGCAGCTGTTTGCACTGATTTAAACGGGGTAAACCTATTTCAGATTTCTACTGCAGAACATCGCAGCTGTTTGCACTGATTTAAACGGGGTAAACCTATTTCAGATTTCTACTGCAGAACATCGCTTTAAATCTGTAATAGCTGCTATTGTGGTTTTATCTGTGCTATGTGAAGAACTTAGAAATATTGGGATAGTGCTACTGCTCTTACATTGGTTTGGTCTGATTAGCACCTTTTGCTGGTGGGGGAGGTGTATTGGGAGGGGCAGCTAATTCAGGATGGACATATGTTTGTTTTAGGCTTATATATTGAGTATAGTTTGGGACGTCAGTCCTTTAGGACGTTAGGGGTCTAGTATCTGAAGGGTCTAGTTATAAAGGGTCATCTTTAAATTAATAGCAGCGTTATACCCGCGTTAGCCCGAAGGAAACCAGAAGGCAAAGCACAAACCATCATTACTGCTGAAGGACATTATATCCCAAAAATTCAGGAACATCATGTGGCCTCAACTCACCTTTGCCATGAGTGGACCAGGCCCACCACCCCTACGGCTGAGAACACCTGGACTACCCCCAGCCCTACCCCTCATGGTGAGCATGGAGCTGTGAGGGGAAGCAGCAGGGTCAGCCTATGCACCAACACTTCACCCATCAATCCCTTGTAAAAGTGTCAGTCCCCTGCAAATGTGTGTTCATGTCTTTTCTCTTCCCCCCCCCCTCCTCTCCTGCAGCACACATCAACCCCACCATGTGCTTTTTCCTGTATTGTGTACCTCCGCAGATTGCACACCCTGCCAGCGCTGACGTATGCAGTGCACCAAGCTGGTTGCCTCAGATGGTATCTCCGCGGACAGGATGTGGATCACGTGGATGTTTCTGTGCAGGGTTTATCATACTACTACAGAAGTATTTGCTTTCCAATGTATGCATTGGGTCCTTGTATGGCTCGCCCCTTACAGTGTAACCTTCGTAGTGCGCCCTCCATGGCTGCCTCATCTGGTGCACTTGTGAATGGGATGAAAAATACATGGACCTGAGTATACATTGAGATCATCCATTTTGGGTAGTTTCTTTTAGGGGTAATCTATTTCACCCTGGGTAATCCTACGCAGAGCGCCTAAAATGGCTGCCGCACTTGGTACCTTGTCAGGGTGGAGTACACAACCCATGGAAGTTATTATCCAAAATGCTACACCAATCCTGCATTATGCTTACTGTGTGCTCAGGGGCTTTTGTCTGTGACATGTCTGTTACTGTACCTCCAACATCCTCTGTATTATGTGCATTGTTTTTTTAATGTCTGTAAGCGCCTTGAGTCCTGCTGGAGAAAGTGCGCTATATAAATTTTACTTACTTACTTACTTACTAAATCTTCTAAAAATGAAAAGAGCTGTTGTTGTCCATAACAACCAACCAGATTCTGTCTATCAGGGATGCTTTCGAGTTGCACCTGGCTGCATCATGTATGCTCGGCGCCAGAGCATGCGCTGCGCAAGCAAGGGCAAGAGATAAGCTCCCTAGATGGAGAATAGTTCCATTGACAAATTTGGATGCTTGGTATATCTCCCTGTTGCAGAGGCCAGAGCTGATAGTATCTTAAATAAATGATATAAAGTTGAGGTATATTTGTAACTGGGCGCTAACACTGGCTCAGACAAGTCTTCAATACTGTATAAACACTGCGATACTTCTGCCACCCACAGATCTCAGGGCGCAATGTGCGCAGGGAGCTACAGGCCGTGATTCCGGGAGTCGTGAGCTTTACTTCGTTAAACAAATCTATTCAGATAAGAGAAATGACTCCATAAAGATGGCGGGTAATGCAGGAAGCTGTTGACTAATCGCTCTCTGAAAAGGCCGTTTCGCTCCCCGCGACTCCTCCGCGCGCCAGTCTCTTCATTTCACATTCCAGTCATGGTAGATCATGAATGAAATCCATTACTTTCCATGGACCGGCTAGCTAAAATATTCACATTGAGAAAGATTAAAGCCTCGTGTCACTTTGACAGCTCAGTACGGGGGAAAAGAGGATTATTCTGCTTTCGCAACCTTCTCGCTTTAGGGTGAAAAAAAACCCAATATAGCGGCACCTAATCTGCTTTCTATCCATCTACATAAATCGGAGCGGGGCACTGAGAGCTCCCCAAATATCACAGGTCCGGGCTAAGCACCTGTTAAACGTCACTTGTCGGGTGCAAAGCCAGGCAGGTGGCATGCTGCAAATATCAGGCGGGGGTACCCGAAGCACATGCAGAAAGCTTTATTCACGGTCCCCATGTGTTTCATTTTCATGGAAACCCAAACTAATTACTTTAAGCCGATCCATTTGGCGAATGCTGTCATCTTTTTTCCCTTTGTGCAGATTAGCAGTGCTGATCCCAGACAGATTCCATTTTTCAATGGGCGAGACCCCGTTGCCAGCAGCCCCTCACACCTCTTTTTCCCCCCTTTCTTTTCATGCTCTTTGATATTCTAGTAATATAAAAAATATATATATTTTTCCATAAAGGCTGTAAGCCGGCTCTGTGCGGAGTTCTGATGTCTGGCAGTCCTGAATATATCCCAGCTGTCTGAGGACAAACGTGCGGGACGGACTGATTCTCCTCCACTATCCCCATGTGATTGTTATCATGTGATATCTAGTAGTTCTGTATCAGTGTAAAGGCTGTATGTATGGGATAGACGACATCACATAATGGTGAGCGATAATATAACATATACATATATACTGTACATACTCTAATGGTGCTGTCACATTCTGAGAGCAGGACCATGAGTGCACACAGGATAAGTTGAGCATCCCGTCGGTTCAGATGCCGACATTCACGATGCCAACACTGGCCTCCCAAATACTGGACCAGAATACTGATATCAATTAGGATACCGGCTCCGGAAACCAGACTGCAAGGATGCCAAAAGTAAGTATGCAAAAACTGTTTAGGGTCGGCGAGGGTGCAGGGTGGAGGGGTTAGGGTTAGGCTGTGGGAAGGGAAGGTTAGGCACTTAGAAGGGAGGTTTAGGGTTAGCCTGCAGGTGGGGGGTAAGGTTTAGATGGTGGGGAGAAGGGTTAGGCTGTAGGGGGAGGGAGAGTTAGGCTGTGGAGGGGGGGGTGGGGGGGGGGTAGGTTTAGATGGTGGGGTGTGGTGTTAGGCTGCAGGGGTTAGGGTTAGGCTCTAGCGAGGAGGATTATGATCAGGATGTGGGGGGGTTAGGCTGCAGGTGGGTTAGATGGTGGGATGCGGGGGTTAGGGTTAGGCTGCGGGAAGGGAGAGTTAGGCTGTGGGGGGGGGGGGTGCAGGGGTTAGGCTGCAGGCGGGTTAGATAGTGAAATGGGGGGGGGGAGGTAGGCTGCTAAATGTGAGGGTTGGAGGGGCAGGGTATGTTTACTTACATACCCTCTGTCAGGATTCCCTCCCTCGGGATGCCGGCATCTGTCTGTTGAACGCTGACATCCTGACTGCCCGTATTTATCCAGTGGACACAGGGATGGGGAATGGTTGAGCAATCCAAAGGTTAAAAAATTAGGAGGGGAGGCTGACTTTATTTAAAGAAATAAAGGGGTCTATATACTGAGACTTGGAGAGGGATAAAATGAGGAGAGATAAAGTAGCAGCCAATGAGCTCCTAACTGCCATGTTACAGTTATGCTGGTTGTTACTTTATCTCCGTCCACCAGGCAGACAATTTATCAAGGAACTGGGAGACCGGAAAGTGGGGCGATAGCTTATGGCAGTGGTTCCCTAACTTAGTCCTCAAGAAGCACTAACAGGTCATGTTTTCCAGGTTACCCGGCAAGTGCACTGTGTTTCCCCAACTGTCACATTTTCAAAATCCACAGGTGACCTGGAAAACATGTCCTGTTATTGCTTCTGGGGGGCCTCCTTTGGGAACCACTAGAATATTTCAATGCAAAGTTATATAGGATGCATGCGGCTGACAGTGGGCCTCGTAGAAAAATACATTATCAATGATAGCAGCATCTGCTGGATAATACTTACTGTAAGTTGCCACTTGTAGTTCTAAGACCAAAGTAAATGGATTTACAGTTAAACAGAACCTCTCGCCATCTATACAAACCGCAATGCACACCTCTGACTGTACGGGCTGTGATTACCGTCTATGTAGAGTTTCGTTTGAAACATACATGCCTACCCTCCCGCATTTAGCGGGAGGCTCCCGCTATTTGCATTACCCTCCCGCTGCCCCGCAAACATACCGGCACCTCCCGGTTTTTGGGTCTCTTATTAAAATCCGGACTGCGCATGTGCGCATCCAGAAACGTAGGGGGCGGGGCTTGTGCGGCAACATCACTGCCGGCCAACGCGGGGATATGGGTGGCCGAGCTGCTGCTGCCAGGAAGTCGGGAGGAGCACTGCAGGAGTGTCAGCATAAGCAGCAGCCAGGGCTTCCGGAGTTGGCTCCGCCCACCACACTCCGTGCCTCAGCCCTACTCATGGTTGCTCTGCCTGCTTCTCCTGTCACCGGCTGGCGGCTGCCCAATGCTTCCCCCTCACCACACTGCCTGCTCCCACCACACACAGGGTCCCTGCACTCCCCTACAAGGATCAACACAGCTAGGTGAGTGCTGTGTGTACTGGGGAGTGTGGGCTGAAATATATATGGGAGAGAAACTGTGTGTGTGTGTGTGTGTGTGTGGGGGGGGGGTTACATTGTTTATAATGTAATATGGGGTGAATGTATATAATGTACTATAGTAACAGAGAGTTGTATATAATGTCATATGGGGGAGTAACTGCAATGTGTGTGTGGGGAGCTGTGTATAATGTAATATGGCTGTGTGTAATATGGGGGGTGGTGTATAATGTAATATGGGGGCTGTGCATAATGTAATATGAGGGGGTGGTGTATAATGTAATATGGGGGTTGGTGTATAATGTAATATGGGGGACTGTGTATAGTGTAATATGGGGGGCTGTGTATAATGTAATATGGGGGTGGTGTATAATGTAATATGGGGGACTGTGTATAGTGTAATATGGGGGGTGGTGTATAATGTAATATGGGGGTCTGTGTATAGTGTAATATGGGGGGTGGTGTATAATGTAATATGGGGGACTGTGTATAGTGTAATATGGGGGGTGGTGTATAATGTAATATGGGGGGTGGTGTATAATGTAATATGGGGGACTGTGTATAGTGTAATATGGGGGGGGGTGTATAATGTAATATGGGGGGTGGTGTATAATGTAATATGGGGGCTGTGCATAATGTAATATGAGGGGGTGGTGTATAATGTAATATGGGGGGTGGTGTATAATGTAATATGGGGGGTGGTGTATAATGTAATATGGGGGCTGTGTATAATGTAATATGGGGGGTGGTGTATGATGTAATATGGGGGACTGTGTATAGTGTAATATGGGGGGTGGTGTATAATGTAATATGGGGGCTGTGTATAGTGTAATATGGGGGGTGGTGTATAATGTAATATGGGGGACTGTGTATAGTGTAATATGGGGGGTGGTGTATAATGTAATATGGGGGGTGGTGTATAATGTAATATGGGGGCTGTGTATAATGTAATATGGCTCGGTACTCTTTACCTAGAAGGGCGCCCATCGCGACCATCGAATGCACTAAAAATCGGGTGCGTCGCGATGCCCGTGATGGCCGCGATTTCCCATAGGGACCAATGTTAAAAATCAGATTGACCGCGATTTTAGTGCCTCAGCCCTACTCATGGTTGCTCTGCCTGCTTCTCCTGTCACCGGCTGGCGGCTGCCCAATGCTTCCCCCTCACCACACTGCCTGCTCCCACCACACACAGGGTCCCTGCACTCCCCTACAGGGATCAACACAGCTAGGTGAGTGCTGTGTGTACTGGGGAGTGTGGGCTGAAATATATATGGGAGAGAAACTGTGTGCACTGTGTGTGGGGGGGGGGGGGGGTTTACATTGTTTATAATGTAATATGGGGTGAATGTATATAATGTACTATAGTAACAGAGAGTTGTATATAATGTCATATGGGGGAGTAACTGCAATGTGTGTGTGGGGAGCTGTGTATAATGTAATATGGCTGTGTGTAATATGGGGGGTGGTGTATAATGTAATATGGGGGCTGTGCATAATGTAATATGAGGGGGTGGTGTATAATGTAATATGGGGGTTGGTGTATAATGTAATATGGGGGACTGTGTATAGTGTAATATGGGGGGCTGTGTATAATGTAATATGGGGGTGGTGTATAATGTAATATGGGGGACTGTGTATAGTGTAATATGGGGGGTGGTGTATAATGTAATATGGGGGTCTGTGTATAGTGTAATATGGGGGGTGGTGTATAATGTAATATGGGGGACTGTGTATAGTGTAATATGGGGGGTGGTGTATAATGTAATATGGGGGGTGGTGTATAATGTAATATGGGGGACTGTGTATAGTGTAATATGGGGGGGGGTGTATAATGTAATATGGGGGGTGATGTATAATGTAATATGGGGGCTGTGCATAATGTAATATGAGGGGGTGGTGTATAATGTAATATGGGGGGTGGTGTATAATGTAATATGGGGGACTGTGTATAGTGTAATAAGGGGGGCTGTGTATAATGTAATATGGGGGCTGTGTATAATGTAATATGGGGGGTGGTGTATGATGTAATATGGGGGACTGTGTATAGTGTAATATGGGGGGTGGTGTATAATGTAATATGGGGGCTGTGTATAATGTAATATGGGGGCTGTGTATAGTGTAATATGGGGGGTGGTGTATAATGTAATATGGGGGACTGTGTATAGTGTAATATGGGGGGTGGTGTATAATGTAATATGGGGGGTGGTGTATAATGTAATATGGGGGCTGTGTATAATGTAATATGGCTCGGTACTCTTTACCTAGAAGGGCGCCCATCGCGGCCATCGCGACCATCGAATGCACTAAAAATCGGGTGCGACGCGATGCCCGTGATGGCCGCGATTTCCCATAGGGACCAATGTTAAAAATCAGATTGACCGCGATTTTAGTGTTCAATGCCTCAATGCCCGCGATTTTTACATAGGAAACAATGTTAAATGGGCCACAGAGCCCTAATAGTCACCGTGAACTCTGAAATGGCCCCCACAATTGTTAACGCCACCCCACGATCAACGTCAACCCGAAGCGTGGCGGTACGCGTCCTCCGACTTTTTCATGCCCTACTATCCACGTCGGCGTGGAGTTGAGAATAGAATAGTGTGGCGAGCCACCGAGGCCCGAAGCGTGGCGAGCGGACGCGGATACCTTCACAGTTATACGCGTCCCCTCGCGGGCTTCACAGGTGTCCGTGGCGAAAAGCGGACACCTGTGAAGCCCGCGAGGGGACGCGTTTACCTGTGAAGGTATCCGCGTCCCCTCGCGGGGCTCGCTGCGCTCGCCACGCTTCGGGCCTCGATGGCTCGCTGCGCTCGCCACACTATTCTATTCTCAACTCCACGCCGACGTGGATAGTAGGGCATGAAAAGGTCGGAGGACGCGTACCGCCGCCCCACGCGGGCTCGCTGCGCTCGCCACGCTTCGGGTTGACGTTGATCGTGGGGTGGCGTTAACAATTGTGGGGGCCATTTCAGAGTTCACGGTGACTATTAGGGCTCTGTGGCCCATTTAACATTGATTCCTATGGCCAAATCGCGGGCATTGAGGCATTTAACATTAAAATCGCGGTCAATCACCGTTTTTAACATTGATTCCTATGGGAAAATCGCGGTCATCGCGGGCACCCGATTTTAATGTACCCGCGATTTACCCGCGATGGCCGCGATTTTTTACCCCCGACGCCCGCGATTCCAATCGCAGGCGCCCTTCTAGGTAAAGAGTACCTATGGCTCTGTGTGTAATATGGGGTGGCAGTGTATAATGCACTTTGGGGCTGATTCACGTCCAGTATCACTCTCGCCGAGGTGTTCGCACTCTCAGGGGAGGGAAGGGGGCGGGCAGGGGGCTGGAACAGAGGAACGCCCAGTGTTTTATGCGAGCTATGTATGGATGCAGTACAATACTTACACTATTTTTTTCTTTTTGCTGCTTTTAGTACTATAGCATACCTCCGAACTGTCCTGATTATAGAGGCCATGCCCACATGACCTGTAGCTCCGCTCTTTCCCGGTGGGGGGGGGGGGGGGGGGGCTGCGTCTGGAAAGTTGGGAGGTATGCTATAGGAATCTCCCTGAAACTGGTTTTCAAAAGTAGGCAAGTATGGTTTGAAATCCAGATCCATAAGTGGCTGCACGCCGGCTCAGCTGGCGCATGCAATTATACAGATGTCAAGATCTATCAGGGTAATCGCATCCTAAGACATCCGTACCCGATGAGGTTTTGATGGATGGATGTTTATATATAGGGCACATATATCACAATGCACATTTTTAATGTCAATTTGCATTTTGAAAAATAATATCTGCTGGGATAAGGGCATGGAGAAGAGTCTGTCACAGCGTAGAGTTGGCAGCATAGAGATAGCGTAACGCTATCACGCTGCTTTAAGGTTTGGCGTGTGCTGGGTTACCGGAACTACCCATGTGACCTCGCAATGTTGCTGATCTCAGCATTGTGTAGTAAGGGCTGGGACCACAATGATGGGGTCATGCTGATACACTGCCAGTGCCATCACTAATAGTCTGCACCATGCCCACCAATGCTGTGCCACATCTCCCCGCTGTTCTGACCTGGCTGTCCCCTTTTGGGAGTCAGAATGTTGGCAAGTATTGGTAAAAATGCTGTAAGGAATATCCTGCAAAAAGGGCCGGACTGGCCATCCGGCACTTCTGACAAATACCAGGGGGCCGATGGCCAGGTGGGCTGATTTTTTCTGGTAAGTGGAGGCTCCGCCTCCCGATCGTTGCACAGAGAGAGCCGTTGGACTCGCGGCAGGTCTGGCGACTTTCTCTGTGCGCCTCTGAGGTCCAGGAGAGAGGGGGCATTACACGCCGCTATCCTTCTCTCTCCTGCAAGCCGTGGGAGGCAGCACATGCATGCACAGTGCATGTGTGCACATGCGTGCACCAGGCGTGTGTACGCGTGCGACAAAAGTTGCGCACATGAACAAATGCCAGGGCCGATTTAGCGGCCCAGTCCGTCGCTGCCTGCAAATATTAACGGATAAATAGGCCCCATATGTGCTCTCGATTTATGTACATTAGCCATTAAGCTTGCGATCTCTCTCTCTCTCTCTCAGGATAGATAGAGATGTCCTGATGTCATCCTCATTCTGCAATTGTTCCCACTTTGGAATCTTCCGACTCTCTGCAAGAAGCACATTACTTTATCAGTGTGAGATGTGTTTCCTCAGACTCCAGGAAATGGGAAGTGCTGGAATCCCCAAGGTGGACGGACCGGGGGAGGGAGGCGGAAGGCGCGTGCAGCGAGGGGACACCTTGTAAGGAAGACTCAGGAATGTGCTGCATTACGGCCTGGCGGAGGCATCTCCGCTTCCTACCCTTGTTGCGCCCCAGCCAGGAAACGTCTAGTCCCAGTCATTGTGACAGAAGATTACAGATACATATTCATAACTCCGGCCCCTGTCAGTCCATCATGTTGATGTTATTTAAACAGACGCACACTTGACCTTCTGCGAAGATCCCCAGCCGGGTAGATGTCATCCGGCATTTATCATCCCAGCGAAGATCATTGTTTCCGTGACACCGCCGCCATCTCCGTCCTGAAAGAGTGCATTAAATCAATCGATTAAATAAAGAAAATGGGTGAGAAAACAGTGCGGATGAGGAGAATAAATCAGCCAGAAAAATGAATTTCTGTACGAGTTAGGCGGCCTCTGTATATTATGAGCTCTGTGTCATCTGTCACCAGTCATGGCTCCGCCTCCTGCGTCGGCGAGGAATAAAGCCATCACTAGACTGTGGACATCACACTCTCTGCATTCTCATGTGCACTAAGCCCTGGTATTGATGGTTGAAGTGGCAGCTCTTACCAGTATAGAGGAGGGGGGCTGCCGTAACGGGGGACCCCCCTCCGCTGCCATCCACGTCCAGCCGTGCTCCCCGGCACCTCCCGTCCACCGCCGTGCTCCCCGGCCACGCATGCTCCCGAGTCCCCTGCATGGGGCCAGCTCATGCGCAGTAACGTCATACATACTGCGCATGCACTGGCCCAAGCCTCCATGGGCTGCCTTTGCCGCAGCCACCTGGAGGCTTGATCGGGTCCCCAGGTTCCGACGCATGTGCAGTTTGAATCCGTTTTGGGGGCTGCTGCGCATTTGGGCAGAGAGAGGCATCCCAGAGGGAGAGAACACCTCCCGATGGGATGCCTTGAGTGACTGTCAGGTCGGACTTCCAATAGGAAGTCACTGCCAGTCCCCGTGAAGCCAGAGCAGTCTCACAGACTGCATTGGCTTCACTTTAGGCATAGAGTGTGGCGGATTTTACCTGGGGGGGTGCAGCCCTTCAGACCATAGGTAAAAACCGCCACTGGTCTTTTCCTTTACGATTCTGCGCTATGGGGGTGATTCAGCATAGATTTCAAAAGCAAAATCTTTCTCTAATGAGCAAAACCATGCTGCACTGCAGGTGGGGCAGATGCAACATGTGCAGAAAGAGTTCGATTTGGGTGGGGTGTGTTCAAACTGAAATTTAAATTGCAGTGTAATAATAAAGCAGCCAGTATTTACCCTGCACAGAAACAACATATCTCCCCCAAATCTAACTCTCTCTGAACAATACATCTGCCCCCCTGCAGCGCAGCATGGTTTTGCTCACTAGAGAAAGATTTTGCATTTGAGATCCTTGCTGAATAAAGCGCTTTATTTGCAATTTCACTATTGAGTATTACACTTTATCAGTAAAACTGTGACACACCGGTGGTTAATATCACAGTATAGTGTGGTCTGAGCAGGACGCTTGGCTGGTAACACATGGCGATGATGCGGGAGCACACATCAGTGTTCACTGCTCTTTGCCGGGCCATACACACTGGTGGCTTTTGCGCTGAAAGCAGCTTAAACAACAAAACTGAACTGCTCAAAGTCGCCCAGTGTGTGTGGGCCATTACTCATTTGTTTAAATTAGGATGTGAAAAGAAATCTCACTGAAATATGGAAGCATGCAATGAGTAACTGCAGTATGTTGTCCTGAGTGATTAGTGAAAATGAGAGAAAGGAAATCCAGTTTACTGTACAAAAGGTTATATTTGTATTATACAGTAAATAGAATATCCGTAACAAACCCTTAGGGGGTCCTGTAAAAAAAACTCTAGTCTTGGACAACATGATTCAACACGCATTTGGTAACCTTATGTGTCCTCTGCTCTGGACAATCTCCAGGCCCTCCTATGAAATAGGCCTACCAAGAATATGTTAATAAGTCAGATTCTCAGAGCCACTTCAAAAAGCGATAAAGTGGAGAGTGGTAAAGTACCAGCCAACCAGCTCCTATTTTCAAACAAAGCCTGTAGCAAGGAGCTGATTGGCTGGTACTTTGGGTTCTATGTAAGAACCTTGGGGCCAGATGTCCCAAGCTTGAGAAGTGATTAAATGGAAAGTGATAAAGTACCAGCCAATCAGCTCCAAACTTTCATGTCACAGGCTGTGTTTGAAAAATAACAGTTCGGAGCTGATTGGTTGATGGTTAATCACTCTCAATTTTATAACTTTTCAAGGCTCAGTACATCTCGCCTTTGGAGAGAGATAAAGAGAAGAGAGATAAAGTAGAAGCCAAAAGTGACAGTTGGCCACCACAGTTACACAACGCCTCCGACCAGCACCATGTAATGTCGCTGCCAACGCTGCTTATTACATTGTGTGTTCTGCTTTAACAGGACCGAGAACGTATTTAATAACAAGACATGTATCTCTCCCAGTGTGTGTTTTACATTATAGCCCAAGCGATGGATAGAGCTGGATGGATTCCTATCAGAGGCAAAACGATGAATCATTATAGTTAGAAACACTTGTTGTCCTGAATGCGCATTAAATAACTCCTTCGCTGCCAAAGACCGGCCCTGGAGAGCCCGCCTGCCGACGGACAGGTCTGTTTACCCTCCACAGTCTCCATACTTAACTGAGATCGTCCTATGTGACCCGCGTAATACAGCAGGCAAAGCACACTGGAGTCTGTATGTAACATATACATTAGGAACGTATATAGAATAAAACGCTCTCAGGGCCCAGTGACAGCACCGGGGCATAGTGCGTCCTCTGGGGGAACATGAATGCAGAGTAATTTCACTGTCCCCAGCTTCTGTACATGTTACATACAGCACATAGTCCGGTGGAGCCGCGTCGCCTCTGAACACTACTCTTATCCAATCCCAGATGAATGGGGATGTGATAGTAAGGTGACTTGGTGATGGGGCACAAATGGGGCCTCATTCACAGTTGCACGCAATGTCAGACTCAGTTGAGCAATTATTTTCTACAGTGCATGAGTCGCAGATGTGATTGAGAAGCAGGGTACTCTTTACCTAGAACGGCGCCCACGATGTCCATCGCGGTCATCGGGGGTAAAAAATCGCGGGCATCGCGGCCATCGCATGCACTAAAAAAACGGGTGTGACGCGATGCCCGCGATGCCCGCGATTTCACATAGGGATCAATGTTAAAAGTGTGATTGGACGCGATTTTACTGTTCAATGCCTCAATGCCCGCGATTTTTCCATAGGAAACAATGTTAAATGGGCCACAGAGCCCTAATAGTCCCCCTGAAGTCTGAAATGGCCCCCACAATTGTTAACGCCACCCCACGATCAACGTGAACCCGAAGCGTGGCGAGCGCAGCGAGCCCGCAAGGGGCGGCGGTACGCGTCCTCCGACCTTTTCATACCCCCACTATCCACGTCGGCGTGGAGTTGAGAATAGAATAGTGTGGCGAGCGCAGCGAGCCACCGAGCCCGAAGTGTGGCGAGCGCAGCGAGCCCCGCGAGGGGACGCGGATACCTGTGAAGCCCACGAAGGGACGCGTTTACCTGTGAAGGTATCCGCGTCCGCTCGCCACGCTTCGGGCTCGGTGGCTCGCTGCGCTCGCCACACTATTCTATTCTCAACTCCACGCCGACGTGGATAGTGGGGGTATGAAAAGGTCGGAGGACGCGTACCGCCGCCCCTCGCGGGCTCGCTGTGCTCACCACGCTTAGGTTTCACGTTGATCTGGGGTGGCGTTAACAATTGTTGGGGCCATTTCAGACTTCAGGGGGACTATTTGGGCTCTGTGGCCCATTTAACATTGTTTCCTATGGAAAAATCGCAGGCATTGAGGCATTGAACAGTAAAATCGCGTCCAATCACACTTTTAACATTGTTCCCTATGGGAAATCGCGGGCATCGCGTCGCACCCGTTTTTTAGTGCATTTGATGGCCGCGATGCCCGCGATGGGCGCCGTTCTAGGTAAAGAGTACCAGAAGCAGAGTCTCAGAAATGTCCTGAAAATAAAATGCATACCTCCCAACATGACCCTCTCCACAATGGTCTATTCCTGGACTCCCCTGTTAATGTATGATCCTGGACTTCCCTCTTACTTTATGATTGCCATCACCTGTTTTAAACAGGCTGATTGATAAGAAAGGTGTTTCACCACAGGTGATGGCAATCATACATTACCAGGGAAGTCCAGAAACAGAGCATTTTCTCCCTGAAGGAGAGGGTCAGGTAGGCAACCCTGACTTTTACCTTGTTTTGGGATGTATAAGGTCAGAATGTTGACGCAATGTCAACATGATGAAATGTTGACAATGCCATTATCTACAGACACAATGTTTATTCATATTTCTGTATGTACAGTATGTGAAGCCTCTAGCACTCTAGCAGCTTGACTCCTGTGTGATCTCTGTGTGCAGCCTCAGCTGCTGCATAATTAGCACTTTACCTGTTCGTGTCTGGCTGCCGAGCTGCAGTGAATCTGCTCATCAGGAGATTTGCCTTTCCTGGTTGTCCTGATTGGGAGGCTCTCCCTTTATTACCCAGTCATCCTTGTCCTGAGGCTGGTTACACCCTGACTGACCCTGTATTCTGGTGAACTGTTACTCCTGGTTCCAATGGTTATTTCTGATTATTCCAGAATACTCCTGTATATGCCTGCCTGTTCGTTCCTGCCCACCACTGCGGAGTTCTGTGTACTCAGTGTTACTCTATGCCAGTGGTAGCCAAGCCAACCCTAGCCCTCGAGAGCTACCAACAGTTCACATTTTCCAGACAACCTAGCTGCTGCACAGCTGCACTTATTAATCACTGAAACATTTTAAAAGATCCACAGGTGGAGATAATTAGCTCACTTGTGATTCTGTGAGGAGACCTGCAAAACATGCACTGTTGGTCGCTCTCGAGGACCAGGGTTGGCTACCCCAGCTCTATGCAGTAAACTGGCTTCAGCCCTTTATCCTTTTGTTATCTAACCAGAGAACTTCTGTTTGTGTATATGTGTATATACCTGTGCCCTGTATGTGTTTGCTCTTATAGAACATATGTTTTGTTTGTGTGTATATACTTGTGTTTTTGAGTCCGTCCTGTACCGTCTGTGTCGCTATTAGCGACCATTCCCTTACCAGTTCCTACTGCCTGCTGTCTATCCGGTCTTGTCTATAACCAGCGCTGCTCAGCAGCCCATTCCTGTCTATTTGTCTGTTTGCTCATACCGCTGCGGTTCCACAATCCGGTGCTGTCTGTCTGCTCGCACTGACACATAGATGCTACCAACGACTGTATCGCTAACACCCCAGCCATTGTGGTTCCCTATCCAGTACTCATTCAATAACAACTCCAGTATGGTGTCGCTAGTGTGTACCATCTGCCGCAGGGGTCCTGTGCCAGTCGCATATGCTACTGACCTAAGGCTATTACATATTCCTTGTCTGTCCTGTGTGTCCTTCCTTCCTTCTGTGTCTAACTCCAGAACCTTCCTTGTCCAGCCTCTGATAGTTCCCTAGTCCATATTAAGACCTGAGGGCATCTGAGATCCGGGTGGACCTAATCCACCTGGGAAAGGCGGCTGCTATAGGTGTGATGAACCTAGGAGATACTATGATAGACACAATGATTATAAAAGAAGTTTGATAAAGGGACACCTGGAAATGAATGTAATAAATGTAGGAAACTTATATAATGAAATAGTAGACTAGTAATAAGATAACTTGAATTTGTGGGATGGTATTTGGTTTCCAGTGCTTGGGATGCCGGAGGTTAGTAGACCAACAAAAGGCATCCCAATGTTATAATCCCAACACCTGGGTGGTAATTAGCCCCCATACCACACTACCATACTTGTGGGGACGTCATGGAGTTGGCATTGGATGCACGCAATAATCTCCGAAGCTTGTTAGTTAGCCAGCTGTGTGTGGGCAGGTCGCTGGCTCCAGAGGGTTTCCCTACAAATCCCGACATATTTGTATCGTTGGCGGTAATGATGGAGAGAGCCCAGTTACTGTCTCTAGACCGTGAGGTTCTCTTCGTGCCAATGTGTGCATTAGACTGCATTCTACCCCATCAGGGCCAGCAGCCCCATGGTCCTGGTGGGCCATATTGCGTCATTGTGAGGATGTTGGGTTTCTTGTGTCCCTATGTGTCAGGCTTACAGTTATCGCCAAATAAGCATCTGACGAAATACATAAAGCGGACACGTTTCCATGACTCTGTCATTACATTTCTATTAGAAGTTTTTTCTTGTTACTTGTATAAGAGCTGCGGGCTGACATCAGATGATGGGGTTCTGATGAGCAAAGCGCCTCCCCCATCCATCGTTATAGCTGACTGATTCCTGGATTGGATAAGAAGAAGTCTAAGAATGATTTATTTCCTAAATATTGAATGTTTATTCCAGGAAATCAAACAGCGGAACAATGGGATTGATTAGAGATGCGCAAAACTGATTCATGCAATATTTGCTTTGTTCCAGATCTGGCCACAAAATGTTCTCATCTCTGGAGTTTGGTCTTAAGGGTTTCCAGTTCTGCCCCAGCCGGTGCCTGCAGCGGAATGAGCCGACTGCCCCCGTCCTGGCTCTGCTTACACACGGCATATCCACCAGATGGGACTGATGACATCAGCTGCAAAGAGGATGAAACCCACACACCTACTGTACTTCATATCAGGCTTTATGATTGGCTGGGTGACACCTGGCCAAAAGTTTGTGCCAGGTTTGGGCATCATATAATAAACCTGTTTGCCAATCATGATAAACATGGTTAACTTCGTGACTGTCGACCTAATGCCCCTAATGTTGACTCAAAACCCAGATCCCATCTGATTGGGGGTTGATGGGGGGGGGAGGCTCTACCCACCTTAGGGCTATTACTTTCTGGCCGACAACAGCTAATAAAAGTTCCCGTTTTTAGGATGTTCGTTTTACAGTCTGTGCATGGCGGGAAAACAACTAACTGAATGAATGCACCATAACTAATGGTCCATCAGTGACTTTTATACCAATGCTGCCATTTACATTTTTGCACAGTATATTTGAAGCAACTAAGATTTGGGAACTGAACTGCAGGAAATATAACTATTCCCTTCATATTACAAATGATGTGAGAAGCGTCTGCCTACAGTACATTATCCTCTCTCATTTCCAGCCCCCAGATTACCAACTGCAGCAATTTTCAGTGGTGATTTACCCTATATATTAATGTGAGATGTATTTGCTTTTTATAAGCGGAGAAAGTTTAATTTATAATCAAATCCTATCACTGCATCCCCGACGTTCAGCTTGCTTGGTGCCGCCATTGCCTTATAAACCCGTTTTCTACAGGACTGTTCTTTTAACCCAAGCGGGACGACTTCAGTACCAGCTCCCCATGGATGGAACTGTAATCATACCGCGTAGATCGCAGGCTCTGGTCCTGGATGATTGATGAACTGACTGCACCAACAAACCCAGCCTGGCAGATGTGAGTCAGAAAATAAACTCACAGAAAACTTTCCCTGGCAAAGTTCCCATCCACCGCTTCTAGTTTTACAGATATGTCATGGAAAATGGAAACGGCAAAAAGAAAATGGGAATTTTTTTTTTTTAGCTTTATTCGTTTCAGCATCCACCTGTAAAATTACAGCGACCAATTAACCTCTTACCTGCCACAAAGACTTTTACTATGTCGACTTGTGTGTACACTCAACATCGTCAACGATGCACACTCTTGCAACCACGGCATGAAATCACCATGTCAGGAAATACCACATCAACGATCAGGAATCCCCAAGTCAGGAATCTCCACGTACATGTAACAATCTGTAAAATAGGGGACTAGGTGTAACATCACATCAATATAAATGCGCTGGGTGAGACGCAGAGCGCCGTAGTGGAAATTACTTTGCACAATTTGTTCTATTGCTATGATGCAAGTTTAATCATTTATTTCAAAGCATAAAAAAAATCAGTTTTGCAAAACAAATAAAAAGATTGCAGATCCCGAGAGTGCGGAATAAAGGGCCTATTTCTGGCTGCGTTTGCACCGCCGCCTCTGGAACAGTACTGTGCCGGCAGCCAGGTGTATATTCATGAACAGGTGTTTAGTCAGATCTTATCAGCACTGAGTGATGATCGTTTAAAAGGTTTACACTGGGAGCATTCCCTGAGAAATGACTCAATGCCGGCCCGTCACCTCCACGTTCCATTCATCTCGTCCAATTATTCTGTAACACTACCTGCGCTCTCTGCTAGGCCCCATATGTTACACACACGGCCCAGCCAGATGATTCATTTCCAGCCGCACCGGCTCCAATTACAAGAGTCGTCGGGGCGAACATCACAACGGTCCCCTCAGCTCTATCCTCAGGACATCTGCCGTAATAGGAAACAAATCAGGGGATGCAAAGCAGAGATTTACTACAGAGACCCCAGGGGTGCAATAGGATGGCGGAACCTTCATCTGAGCTTTCCGGAGGGAGGCTGCAACAACACAATCTTATTTACTGACACATGCAATGGGTGTTCTCTTTGTTTCAGAAAATATTGAGAAGGTGTGTGTATATGTATGGCGTAGATTTAATAAGATGGGGGTACTATTGAAAATGGGATGTTGTCCATAGCAACCACTCTATCTTTTATCTTCTAGATGGTGCTAAATAAAAAAGAAGTAGAATCTGATTGGTTGCTATTGGCAACATCCCATGTTCACTAGAACTCCGGGTTGTTGTGTGTCTGTGTGTGCTTTCATTAGTGCTCGCATGTACAGATCATACCTCCCAACTGGCCCTATTTTTGCGGGACCTTCTCTATACCAGGACAAAGAGGGTCTGGGGGCGTGACCAGCAGCTCACAGAGCAAAATTGTGGGTGTGGCCTCTCGTAAATGAAGCAATTTGTAAGCCATGCCCCCAAATTTTCCACCGGCTGCTTGCCCAATCTTGGAGGTATGCAGTATGCATGTGTTTATTCTGGTTGCCCGGAAACCCTCCTCCTCTTGGCAGTGCCTTAAATTGTGACAATAGCACTGGTATATAATATGGTCAATAGAGCTGCTGCCACATCATGCAGTGTAAGGGACAGAGCAGAGCTGCTGCACATGCCCAGTGTACCAGCTTCTTCTACCACATTTACTGTATGTGTGGATCTGAGCCTTCAAACATCCCAATGGACCAGAGAGCAGCTGCCAGGAGGAAGAGACAGGAGCCTTACCATAAATTGGGATATTGGCCCTTATTCTGATCGGTGCGGCCAGATCCGATTATGCGGCCAGGACCGTGCGTGCGAAACCCCACCTTCCATACGGATCGCCAACTCCGTCCGTACACGGTAAGAAGCTGGCCGAACGTACCACACGTGTATTTTTCACGGAATACGCCTCCTCCATCTCAGGGAACCTCCCCCATCATTCGATGGTCGCAGGACCGAGTGCTCCACCAGCTCCCGCAACCTCAGACCACACAGACATTTTTCCATGCAAAAGCAGGGATCTGGGCGGGCAGCTGACATCCGGCGATGTCATATGTCGGCCCCCTACACGTGCGTCACGGCCGCATTACCATACGTACGCCCAGCGTTTGCATGGGAACGCCCATGAAACGCGGGGCGTATGCATATGGTAATGAGCCCAAATAGCCCTTCACGCCCCTCTCCACCCCCTGTTCGGAGTGTTCACATTTCATGCGGGTTTTGGCCGTACGCCCGCTCGCACATGCGCAGAGACGCCTCTGCACATGCGCAGACACAAAACATCGGCGGCACGAACGCACGCAGATATTACCGCACCGACCAGAATAAGGGCCATTGTGAGCTTAGAAAGTGCAGTACTGGTTCTAGTATGTTTTTTTTATTATTATATGTTTTGCCTTTTTCTGACCACTTACAGTATCTTACTGTATTTAAATGTAAAAAAGAGCCTATACTATAGACCACATATAAATTGTTAAATATCAATATTGTAATCCATACAGTGTCCAGTGTATACAAAGACCAATTTTCAGGGCTGTTACCATTCCCCAGACTTGCGTACTTACTAGAGATGGGAGCCGGGGCTGAAGATTTAGATTTGGATTTGTCGCCGGTATTTGGATTTGTCAAGCGGCGGTGAAAGGCTTTGGGTTTGGATTTTTTACAAAAATGATAAAAAAATTCAGCCCTTTCCAGTCAATTTTGACCACTTTACAGCTCACAATTTTGTTTTCATTCAATTTAGGCCAAGGTCTGCAGCAAGCTATCTGGTTATTATAATAGGCGACAGAGCCTTTGCACAAACAGATAGTAGTTTGTTACATATCAATGAAACACTTCCTCACAGCAGTGGGATTAATGAAAGGTGCAAGATGGAATTGTCCACCCACCCATAGCTTCTAAAAAAAGGACATGCACATTGCACACTTGAACACTAACCAGTCATTTCAGTGGTCCAACATTGCTTGGAGGCAGAACAATCACACACAGAACTTCTGACAGTATCTCACTATGGTGTATTGGGGTGCAGTGCAGTGCACACAAACACTGTAAATAAAGTTAATAAGAGAAGGAATTGTATTTACATTTTTTAAAGGAGGACACAGCTTGTCCAACACTGCATGGAGGCAGAACAATCACACACAGAACTTCTGACAGAATATGACTATGGTGTATTGGGATGCAGTCCACACAAACAATAAACAAGAGCAAAGTATTTTGTACTTGTGTAGTTTCATGGCAGCAGTTACGTAGTCAGTGTAGCATCCCTGTCAGAATCAGTATAGTGTTTCCGCGGCCAGCGTAGTTAGCGTAGTCAGTGCAGTCAGCGTCCCTGTCAGAATCAGCGTACTGCAGCGCGGCTAGCTGGAGCTTACATAGTTGGCGTAGTCAGTACGCATTACGCAGTTAGCGTAGTCTGTCAGCATTCTGTCACCACTTATTTAATTGTGTCAGTTATGGCTGCCAAAGCATTAACCATCAATAACCTGCCACAGACAGAGAAGGAGTCAGTGGAGTTTTTACAACGCCACCACTTGCTGCTAGAGACACAGACCTGTGTCATCGGGCATCCTATGAGGCTTAATGTAAAGGAGCGGATGTGGTGCTGCTACATAAGAAGCTGTGGCAAGAAGGTCAGTCTCCAGGCTGCACAATGGTTTCACGGATGTCACCTGACATTTATGACCCTTCTGCGTTTCATATTTTCTTGGGTAGAGGAGCTGACCAGCATAAAATTTTGTGAGCGCCACCTCATGATTTCCCCAAAAAATTGCTGTGATTTATAACAGCCTTATGCGGGAGGCGTGTACCCTCGATTTGATGTCGCAGCCCCAACGCCGGATTGGTGGACCTGGCAAAATTGTTGAGGTAGATGAAAGTTTATTTGTCCAGCGCAAAAATCATGTTGAACGTGTCCTGCCTCAGCAGTGGCTCTTTGGTGGTATATCCCGTGAGACAGGTGAATGTTTCGTAACACCAGTGGCCAGCTGTGACGCCAGCACCCTGATGTCCGCCATCCAGATGCATATTGAACCAGGAACCACCATATACTCAGACTGTTGATGCGCGTACAACACACAACAACTTGAGCAGGCGGGGTACCATCTTGAGCACGACAACCACCGCTACAATTTCGTGGACCCAGACACTGGGGTACCCAAAATATTGAAAAGCTCTGGGGCTCATGCAGTGGAGAAACAAGAGACAGAGGGGCACTGCGCGTCAATACCTTGACTCCTACCTGCAGGAGTTTATTTGGCGCAAAACCCTTGGTGCAGAGAACACTTTCCTGCACATTTTATATGCACCAACTCTGGCCAAACGGCTGACAAATCATCTGAAAAAAATGTTGACGCAGCTGCTTCTTTATTGATCACAAAAATCCAGTTGCCAGTTAACACGTCATCATTACTGTTTCAGATGTATGATATGCCATGTGTGAATGTTTTCTTTAAACACCCCCACTATCCACGCGAGCCTGAAGCATGGCGAGCGCACGCGTTATGCATCCTCTCAACCTGTTCATAGCACCACTATCCACATCGGTGTGGGGCTGACATATAAAGTGTGGCGAGCGCAGCGAGCCATTGAGCCTGAAGCGTGGCGAGCGCACGTGGAATACATGCCAAGTAATCTGCGGCTCACTTTATAGCATCAACTCCACTCCGACGT
Organism: Crinia signifera; assembly: GCF_055691185.1. Taxonomy (NCBI): domain Eukaryota; kingdom Metazoa; phylum Chordata; class Amphibia; order Anura; family Myobatrachidae; genus Crinia; species Crinia signifera. Next base: position 54,538,946 of record NC_139228.1, read on the forward strand.
GGAGAGTGGGGGTAATAACAGGTCGGGAGGTTGCATAACGCATGTGCTCACCATGCTTCAGGCTGGCATGGATAGTGGAGATAAGAAAAGGAGGCATTTGCCAGTATGTAGCATGGCAAATGCGTCCTTTATTGCGCATGACACGCACTTGGGCCCGCACCCCTTTTGTGCACGAGACGCACATGCTATTGAACCCCTAACCCCATCTCCCTGAAGCGGGCAGGGTTGCCGAACCCTGCTGCAAGAATTACTGAGACGCACAAGAGTGTGAGACGCTTGTGCATCTCAGGCAGATTGAGTGCCTCTCCGCCAGCGCCCGCATGATCACCTCTCCGCTGGCGTCCACCAGCACAGGGGATCTGGCAGTTACCGGCGCTGTGTGAAAGGCGCTCACTAGGCCAGCCAGGGACGCCGGGGACGTAGCTGCAGCTTGCGGGGACAGTACGGTGACTACACAGGGACACTATGCTAACTTTGCTAGGCAGCAATTGGGCTACGCTGGCAACGTAGCCTAGGCTGCTGCCGTGAAACTACACAAGTACCAATATTTTTGTATTTTTTTAAGGACGCAGCTTGTTCAACACTGCGTGTGTCAGCAGTGCTGACAACGCTGCTGCTGCGGCATCGCCGCAGCATCGTCCCAGCGCCCTTAGAAGGGCGGACCAGGTTCTGCCACCTGGCAGGGACAGGTTGATTGACAGGTCCGCCTGGCCGCGGCGCATCACTTCTGCCCGGCCGGGGGACGCTGTCAGGCAGCTGTCTTAAATGAGTGAATTGCAGGGGCTGGTCCAGTGGCAGCGGCTGATTGGCCAGCACATCCCTTTTAAGGGATCTTGCCCAGCTCAGCCCCGCCGGTTATATTGTTTCCAGCAGAGTGCCTGTAGAACTCTTGTCCCAGTCCTGTCGCATCCCAGTGCTCTTAAGTCTTATCCAGCTGTCATCTCGTCGTGGACCAGTCTGCGTTTAGCCGTCATCTTGCTGCTGTCCGCATCCTGTCCTGGTCAAGTCTCAGTGTCCAGTTTTGGTCAGGTTCCATCTTGGTCCGGTTCTGGTCCAGTCTTGATCTGGTTCTGTCTTGGTCAGTGTATCACCATCCAGTACTGCCAAGTCGCTCCTGGCGTGCACGTTACCATCCTGTGCCGCCGGAGGGCTCGGTCCGGTCACGTAAGTGCTCCAGTGGAGCCCGGTTCCTTATCTTTCATTTCTGCGGGCAAGCTGCCCATTATCTTTAGTTACTGTTATTATTCCTCTAGTCCAGCTCTCTGTGATTCAGAGAGGCTCACGGTTGTGGACCCACGCCTGTTTTGGGGTACCGTTGTTGCAAGTGTACCATTTTTGTGTTGGCGTGTGTTTAGTTTGGTGGCACCCCGTTATTGCTTGGTCTGGTACCTGTGATTCAGGGTGTTTATTCCAGATAGGCACTGTTAGTTTAGATTGTCCTCTTGGTCCAGTCCTTGACGGTCACCGTAGGTTTGTACCATCTTAAAACCTGGTTGCATCGGGGTCGGAGCGGGCTTAACTTGCTCCTTTGAACGCAGCGACAAAAGAAGCCTAGCACCTCGCAGCCTACGGTCAGATGCCCGGGATGGCCAATAGAGTTAGAGTAGGGTTTTGCCGTGGCCGTTCTAAACAGCGGTCCCAGCTGAGGGTTCTGCCCACCACCACTGCTTGCCCGCACCCACGCACGTTACAGTGTGGAGGCAGAACAATCACACACGGAACTTCTGACAGTATCTCACTATGGTGTATTGGGGTGCAGTGCACACAAAAAATAAACAAGAGCAAGAGTGAGTGACCCAGCACAAGAGTGAGAGACCCAACACAAGAGTGAGTGACCCAGCACAAGAGTGAGTGACCCAGCACAAGAGTGACCCAGCACAACACCCAGCAGTGCTGTTCGGAAGCATGGGAAAAATGGCGCTGAATACGCAAGATGCCAAGCCTTTAAAGACTCTACGTCTCGCGAGAATCCGGCACGTGACTTTGCTGTTCGGCTGCGATCGAGTTTCCGAACAAAGCCGGCTTGTGGACTACTCAGGGGGGCTGTGTTCGGAGCAGTTCAGATTCCTTGGAATCTCTTGTACTTACTCCAATGCGCTGCAGAATGGGAGATTTTGGATTACATTTGGAAACCCCCCCTAAAAATAGTGCGTTTGCCACTAAACATAACTAGAAGCCTCCACTGGTATACAGTACTGTATGTTTATTTTACTTGTGTTTGTGTGTACAGTATGTTTCTTTTATTTGTGTTTGTGTATACAATGTTTGTTTCTTTTATTTGTGTTTGTGTGTACAGGGTTTGTTTCTTTTATTTGTGTTTTTGTGTACAATGTTTGTTTCTTTTATATGTGTTTGTGTGGATGTTACTTTTATTTGTGTGTACAGTGTTTGTTTCTTTTATTTGTGTTTTTCTGTACAATGTGTGTTTCTTTTATTTGTGTTTGTGTGGATGTTACTTTTATTTATGTTTGTGTGTACAATGTTTGTTTCTTTGATATGTGTTTGCAGTATGAGTGTGTGTTTATGTCCCCACACAGTAGACGTGCAGTTATCATTTATATGTGTTAGTACAGAGATTTACAGTACAGGGCCGATTATTTTTTATTCTTATTGGTTAATTCAACTCACAGTTTATTTCCTCTTCCAGGAAACGTGTGACACGTTTTAACGCACAGTGCGTGCTGATTCATAGTCGGCGGAATGTCAGCGTTTACAGAAATGCTTCTGCGTCTAAGTAACTATTAAGTTGCACAGTGCAGACATCCCACACTGTGTATGCATGGAGTACTTTGGTGCATGGGCAGTATGGATGGTGTAATGGTTAGCATTACTGCCTCAGCACATTTTCATACGTGGTCAGTGGTTGCATTGGGCACCGTCTCCTGTACACCAAGGCAAGGGCTGACACCAGTATATAAAGTCACAGATACATCTACAGCAACAAATGCTATATTTGTGGGGGCATCACGAGTCAGAATAACCCCCAGTATTCTAAGTAACGGACATTTAATATTTAGTTTTCTTTGGAAAATTTTTACTGGTCACAGTGATATTTTCATAATTTCATGATTTCTTCTGAGTGGGTTGTGGCGAATGGATTATCCAGTCTGTAAGTACATAGAATGGAAGCATGATTACAATAGGGAAAGCACCTGCTCTACCTGCCCACGTTCCTGCTGTTTCTCACTAAAGGTCAGGACGACCTCTCTCATTCCGTGTACGAGCTGAAATATCTATTAAATAAATGCAGCAAGGGGCAGAGGACCATGGGAAGGAAATGACCGGTGTGCCGGCAGCTTTATACCGGGGTCTGTATCCCAGCTCAGAACAAACACAGTACTAAAATGGCCGCCAAAGTAATCTCACTAAGGGCCTGATTCAGACCCATCCATAGGATTGTGGATATTGCTATTCGGCATGCGTGAGCCCTGAAACAGCGAATACAGGCGTTCACAGTTTCAGAGCCAACAGGGGCGGTGATGATGCAATGGGGCGGCGTCGACTGATCATTTTGTGTGTGTGTGTGTGTGTGTGTGTGAGGGGGGGTCCGTATATGCCTGCACATAGGGGGAGGGTCCCGGCAGCTGCGTGACATCACATGCAGCCAATATGACCTGAAACATGTCTGCACAGCCAGAGGGGAAGCCGATAACGTGCAAGCTCCATGCTCTGTAGCAGGCACATCACGGGGAGGGAGCGGGGGAACGGACTTGCCCTGTGCTGAATGCTCCCCACAGCCTGGCATGAGCAGATGTACATTTGCAAAGTTTTGCTAAATTACAACTGACCCTGAATCAGGCCCGATGATAGACACAACACATTATAACTTTAAAACACAGTAAAAGCCTAAGCAACACCTTTGTTCTCCCTGCAGCAAAGCACTAGGACTGTACACAGCACCCATTGTATTACACCTTCGGTACGCTGCAGACAGGAAGGAATATGCACCGGGAGCGGCTCGCAACGGCCATTACTCACTTTGTTCACCCGTGGGCACAAAACCATAAAATATTAAAGTGATGATTTCACAAAAACTGTTTCTCTATATACTATAAAAAAAATTGCACAATCGTTCAAAGCAAAAAAAACAATGGATATTACTAGGGGTTAGGGATGGACATCGGAAGCTGACCATCAAGTGATGGCTGGTAACTAACCATCGCATCAAAAGAATTCAATAGAGAAAAAATAAAATAAAAACAGTTTTCACCTGCGCAAAACCTGTGCAGCATGACCACCCGCGGAGGGCACTGGAGGTGCGACACAATGCAAGCATCGGGACACCATCGAATGTTTACCATTCAATGGCGGTAAACATGTGCGAGGTTACCTGCTACACTAAATGGGGATACATGTCAACAGGTGTCGACATTGACATACAAATACCTAAAAACCTTCATGGCGACTTTTCCACGTGTCAGCCTTTTGGCAATGTCAGCCTTTTGCATGTTGACATTGTGGCATGTCGACCTTTTGGTTTTGACCTTGACATTGTACACCTTTCCACCCCCCCCCCAACAGAGTGAATACTAATGTGTAGTGTACATGTCATTGTCTAGAGCAACCACCAGCCATAACCAGGCTACACAGCGACGTCCATGTAATAATCTCATAGGTCCAGCCAACGTTCGCCGCTCTGTACAGCCATACAGCTCCCACAATCACTTCTGGTCCATGTCAGTAATATACACTGCTCTGTAAGTTAGTAATTATCTTTTACACAAGGAAAGATTTGATTAACTCCCCCAATAAGATAATGAATACAAGATCCTATAGTAAGATTACAGCGCTACTGTCCAACTCTCACACCATAAAGCGGTCCCTCGGTGCTGGAGAAAGGACACATCCTGCTATTACCCTGGCTCCATCCCCAGAATTGTTCTACACATCTGGAGCACAAATGGGCTGAGAGCGAGAACAGGGGATGTTATTGCAGAGAGCTGCGAGTCGGGGTTTTTTTTGTTTTGTTTTTTTCCTAAGCAAATGTAAGAACAGAGCATATGTCAGATAGCAACAGTCCCTGCCAAGTGGTGATTCACGGCGCTCGTTCTGGCACCGGCGGACGGTTCCATTTCTCCATTTAAATACCTTTAATTTGACAATTCTTTATCCAATCGCTTTTATCTGTGAGTCATTCAATTGTTTGTGCATCATCATTATTACATTAAGAACTAGATGGACTGTTTTTTTTATTTGTATCATCGTTTTTGTCCCACCTTGCGGCAACAGCTACAACAAGAAGATATGTTGAGGACACAGAACATCGCTGCTTCCATTGTGTGTATGTACTTTGTGTGACATTCATTTGCACAACTGAGATGGCAACACTTAGGGGCACATGATGTCAGCTCCCGCCCCCTTTTCGGCGAATAGTGGCTGTGAAAAAAGTCAGTTTAGACTGTCATTTATTACCGAAGGCAGGAGAAATCATTCGATGGTGAGAGACCATCGAACATAGTTGCCTAGCCTCCTGCATTCTGCAGGAGACTTCCTGAAATAGCAGCAATCTCCCTCTCTCCCTCATTAGTCTAGCAATCTCCCTCATCTCACCTAGGCCACATTACACTGTTACATTTTTGGGGAAAAAAGGAATGAGAGATAAATACATTTACGTTTAATCATCAGCACCATTTCCCAGCACTTTAGTATAGTAGCTCTTACTAACTTTTTTGAGGCTCATCTACATTTGGATATAAGTCATTTTAAGAGATTCCTCTCAGATGTAGCAGTACACACCCACGCTTCTAGATGCCACATTCATAATCTCTTTTCACAATCTCTCCATATATGGAACTAGACACGCCCTTTGGGTGGAGCATGACACGCCCCCTCAATGGGGAACTGTGCAAAATTCTGCTACCAAATATAATCTCCCTGAAACTAGTTTTCAAAAGTAGGCGTTAATCGCTGTACAATGGACGTACAATTGCTGCCTAGCGTGCCAACCTGAATCAGGCCCTTAGACACATCTCCCTGTACTTTGGCTGCAATAGTCTGCACAAATCCATCACTGGAATGTTTCCATGTTCCCGGTCCTAACTCAACCAGACAACACAACTGTAGGAAGTGACATCATTGTTTATACATACAGTATGTCATCATTTGTGCAAAACGGGAATTTACTATAAGCCGAAGATTAAGTGAAATCTGAAAACTTTGTAATATTGGAACTGTAAGTACAGGATAACATTGTTACTGTGTATGAGAACAATGGCCTACACTTTGGGAAGTGAAGCTAAATGTATCAAACTTGTGTATCAAACTAGATGTTTCAAACTTTACAGAGAGATAACATACCGACCAATCAGCTTCTAGCTGCCAGACTGTAACTGAAAAAAATGAAAGTTACAGTACTACTGAGTAGATGATGAGTGGTAGCTTTATTTACTAAGATTAGAGATCTATTTCACATGGGATGTTGCTATGGGAAACCAATCAGAATCGACTTATTTATTTATTTAACACCTTCTAGAAGATAGTTAGCATATGATTAGTTGCCCATAGCAACATCCCACCCAATTTTATCTCTTGTTCTTGTTTGTCTCTATATGTTATATATATGTATTCTTTATAATACTGACACATATGGATGATACAGAAAACGTCAGCAATATGTCTATACACTCATCTGCATCCAATTCCCCACTAAAATCTCATTCCAAGTTTTTCCATGGGAAATTTTCAGAGGTCAATGTAAATTTGTATATGGATGCACTGCAAATTCCCTGGATGAATTCCTGGCCATACAATGATGCTCCCAGCGAGTCCGCGGTCTAGCAAAGATCCTTGGCAAATTTCTTTCTGATTTATTTATTTTTATATATATATATATATATATATATATATATATCAAGAAAATAGAGCGTAGAGGGCGCTAGTGTATATACCACCACCTTAAGTGCTCAGCTTAGGCAAATAGTAATACTTAGGCAAATATTGATACAAAGCTTGACAATTTTGGATAATATTTATTAGAAATCTTGAACAGACATCCGTTTGTTTTTAATTCTTTGGATGGAAAACCGCATGGACAGAAACCCGACGAGTTTCGTCTCCGAAGAGACTTCCTCAGGGGTACACAGGATCTAAAAACAATAGCTGAATCTTTATAAAATTCGGTATCTCTATAGAGATCCGGTATCAATGAACCTTATAATAAAGGTGCTTGAAAAAAGAGGAAGGATTTGGTACCAGAGTCCCAGTGGATCAAGTGTATCCTCCAACACCTTTTTAGAAGTGTCTTTTAGGAAGTTTGTTCTTGATAAAAGCGCCATGTGCGCTGAAACGTTTCACCATTGAGATGCACATTGTGTATTTATTTTGACCGAGTGCCGCCGCCACCGCCAGTTATACATACCCACTGCAGGAGCAGTGTGATACAAGGGAGGGCACCGGCCACAGTATTCGTTAATCCAGAGTGCCGGAGACCAGCTGTTCCCATTATTTTTATATATTGTAAGACAGTGGCAGGGAAAGTCATAGACGGCAGGTACCTTTCCCCTAGAATCCTGTCTTATGGCATATAGACTGCAGGCTATTTCAATCTGTGTGGTAAGCTCCGGCTTACAAAGGGTGTTCTGTCCTGGGCTGGTAATCAGGAGAGCACCTGATTCTTTAAAAAGGAGTCAGCCCTCTCCATAGAGCTCTCTCTCTCTCCCTGGGTGTTGGAGGCAGTAAGCTGCTGCTAGAGAGAGACAAGGCTGTAAGTACTGCATTACTTGATCTATATCTGCTGTGTGTGTCCAGTGTCACATAGTGTGGCCCTGGTATAGAGAGGGACGTTTATTCTGTTTAGTTAGAGCTCAGACGAGCAGGTTTTTATTTTCTGTTTTGCCTGAAGTGTAAAGGCTGTTTTTAGTTTCTTGCTCTGAGTGCTGCAATAAACTCAGGCAAGCCCTGTTTTGGACCCAAGCCGTGATGTCACTGTCTAAGTCTGTGCCAAATCCTCACCTGTGCCTACCCGTTTGATGCTAAAACCCCACATATGGTGGAGAATGCGAGCAAGCATCTCACTTAAAGAGACATACACCGAACTATAGGACTTTTGCTACAGCAAGCTGGAAGTTATTGCTAAAGGCAACCAGCCACAAGTGAGTGTCTGGAGTGCGCTGATACTTGCATGTCCTGGCTGAAGGCTGCTGTAACACTGCAACAGGAGACTGTTAAAATGGAGGACCTTTTAAAACACTTGGTGCAGGCAAATGAGCTGCAGCGGCAGGCAAACGCATATCAGCAAAAGGTGCATGAGGAGGCCATGCGTGCCCAGGCTGAAACCAATGTTTTGCTGCTTGAATCCAACAGACAAGCCTTAAAGGAACAGCAGCAAACTAATCTGCAATTACAAGAGCAAATACAGAATGTGGCTAAGAGTGTGGCGCAGAGTGTGCAAACACCCCAACCCTTGCTTCCAACCACACGGGCTGCAGTACAGAAATCTCTGCAAAAGATGACTCTCACGGATGATGTAGAGGCCTTTCTTGCGGTGTTTGAACGTGTAGCAGAGCGTGAACAGTTACCCGTGGATCAATGGGCAGGTGTGGTAGCGCCTTTTCTAACTGGAGAACCACAAAAGGCGTATTTTGATCTGAGTGAGCAGGAAGGCTTCAGGGTAATGCCGATGCCCTATCCCGAACATACTGCCAGTTGGCAGACAGTGTCCGACCCCATAGGTTCAAACAGAGGGGGAGGGTATGTAAGACAGTGGCAGGGAAAGTCATAGACGGCAGGTACCTTTCCCCTAGAATCCTGTCTTATGGCATATAGACTGCAGGCTATTTCAATCTGTGTGGTAAGCTCCGGCTTACAAAGGGTGTTCTGTCCTGGGCTGGTAATCAGGAGAGCACCTGATTCTTTAAAAAGGAGTCAGCCCTCTCCATAGAGCTCTCTCTCTCTCCCTGGGTGTTGGAGGCAGTAAGCTGCTGCTAGAGAGAGACAAGGCTGTAAGTACTGCATTACTTGATCTATATTTGCTGTGTGTGTCCAGTGTCACATAGTGTGGCCCTGGTATAGAGAGGGACGTTTATTCTGTTTAGTTAGAGCTCAGACGAGCAGGTTTTTATTTTCTGTTTTGCCTGAAGTGTAAAGGCTGTTTTTAGTTTCTTGCTCTGAGTGCTGCAATAAACTCAGGCAAGCCCTGTTTTGGACCCAAGCCGTGATGTCACTGTCTAAGTCTGTGCCAAATCCTCACCTGTGCCTACCCGTTTGATGCTAAAACCCCACAATATATATATATATATGCTATAGATATATATATATGCTATAGATATATATATATATATATATCTATAGCATAGTTTATTACTACAGGTACTGAATTTTAAAGTTCATTTTAGGGCTCGTTTACAAGTAATCATACATTTTTGGCTCATTGAAAACAGGATTGGTATTATGGTATTATTACGAGATAATAACATTATAATATAATAATATAACTTCTGCCTCACAAGGAACTTTTCCGCATATCCAGCGCTCCTTTGACACACATGTCAAATGTTGTCTCGTCTCTTACCGAAGACAGCAACACATGAAATTGGCATTTTCATATATATGGAAAAGATTGGGGGAATTACTTTTCGTTTCCTCATAATCAGTCTCCATTCTCTTCCAATATTGATCACAAAGCCAAAATAAATAGAGACGTATCTGCCAAGTTTTTCTCGCAAACAAGTTAAAATAATCGCTTTCAGATTCTAATAATTGGGAAAAGGACATTAGCAGAAAACAATCATTTCCCAGGTGACCTTCTGCTGATCGGCCGCCAGCACAATTCAGGGCAACGTCTGAGGTAACATAATCCCAGTATCAAGAAACAGATTCAGCTCAATTTTATTAATAGTGCAATAACTTGGTTCCAGCTTCATAGTAATCAAACCAAAAATAATAGTACAAATGTCGTTATCTCTCTGCTGCTATATAAGCCTGTATGATAAGCAGTACCCATCCCCATGTCGACCTTTATTACGTGTTGATATTTTGCTTATGATGATCTTTTGTCAATTTCGACCATGTCGACCTTTTTCATATGTCCACCTATTTATGCAAATTTGTCCTAGTAACAGACATTTTTTGATGCCCAATTTCACTTGTATATCCTGCAATAGAATGACAATGTTGCTTTAATATATATATATATATGTATATATAATATCTATATCTATATATATATATATATATATATATATATATATATATATGTGGGTAGGTTGCTCAGCACTCAGGTTGCTCGGCACTCAGGTACTCCAATACAAGGTATTATGTTGCCGGGTGCCTTCCCCAAATGGATAGATACATGTAGGGTGGCGGGCGGCACTCTCGGACCTTCAACTGCGTGAGGTATCAAAACAAAGACCTCACAGCCAAGTGTAGATACAACGTTTCGATATTTAATCGTCTTCAGGTACCTGAAGACGATTAAATATCGAAACGTTGTATCTACACTTGGCTGTGAGGTCTTTGTTTTGATACCTCACGCAGTTGAAGGTCCAAGAGTGCCGCCCGCCACCCTACATGTATATATATATATATATATACATATACAAATGGAGCCCCTCTCTTCCTTGCCCGGCTCTCGCCAGACTGTCCCCGCTGGCGAGAGCCGGTGGAGATGGACTCCATCAGATTGGGGCGCGCGTGCGCCTCGCTCGCACGCACGTCCGAATCTCTCGGCGGCTGGGCAGCAGGACCCTGCCCGTCTCTGCTTCAGGGAGACAGGTAAGGGGGGGTGGGGAGGGGGTTGAGACGGTGATAGGGACCGTCGGTGGCGGCGGGGAGCTTTGTCTCCACCTGGGTGCGCAAGAATCACCATTCCCCGGCTGAATGAAAAGCGCTCCATCTGTGTATATGGTTCTTGGCTTCATATACAAGTATCTGCAAGCTGACAGGTCTTTGAAGGTAGATGAAAGCTGGCACAGGGTGATCAATACAAGTGCTGGCAATGCCTCATATAATATAAATGATACTTATTGATTACGTATCGATCTCCAGCAAACTCCGTGTCAGGAATTGGGTGCCCCTGAGATGATCTTACGCACATGTGAAGACAAACTCATTTGGTATTAATTAGGACGCGGCCGGCTGCTCAGCAGGCCGTCACTGCTAATTAGCTTGAGTGTAGGCGGCCATGAAAACAAAATGAAATCTGCGTGAGGCTGAGCGAAAATTAATTGAAACCCCTGGACGGAGAGATAACAGCGGCTTGATGGCGCGCGCTAACTGTCCGGGAAACCGCCATTATCTCATCCGGCCTTTATACATTTGCTGTACTAATTGCAGCTGGGGTCTTTGTGAAATGCTCACAATATTTCCAGTGCTCCCGTAGAGTTTACAAGTCATTACGCTGAGAGAAAGTCAGGCCTGCCATTGTCAGGGAAATGAGCTATACAAGATATACATGTCCGGACAGTCTACGCTCCATAAAGCTGGTGATAGGAATACAATGACAGACTATTCGGAATATTTAATGCCTGGCCCGTCATTGGAGGAGGAAACGTAGATGAAGTCATCAGTGTTTTCCCCTGGGATCAGAGCAATGAGAAGCTGCAAACAGGAGCACAATGGCCTGGACGTTTTATCATAGAGGATCCAGGAATAAGGTATTTGTGCCGCCCTTCCAGTGATTTCTTAAGTGGCAGCAACTAGGCTAACAGTGCCCACCCACCCATTGACTTATGGCCCATCTTTATACAACAGTGTTCAAACGAGGTGACCAGAGTGATGGGGTCCTGGGGTCAAGTGGAACATGGAGAAAAGTCAGTGCCGGCATTGGGCTCATTGCCACACCACACAACATGTGCCATAACGTGAAGCGGGATGGTCGCTGGCAAGAGGCAGTAGAGAGCTGGTGGACGCTTTGTTTGACTGTATCGCACTGCAAGGCGCGTGTCTGTGGCATCCTTTGGAGTAAGCAGCAATACTGGCCTCAGGATGCCATCAGATGCACCCTGGTAGCAAGGTTCAGTACCCACATGCAGCGATGGTACCTCCTCAAGGGACCTGTGCTCACTTCTTGCACACCCCTTCTATAGCACTGTGAAAAGTTAGGCCATAAAGACAGACATTCAGATTAGGCCATAAAGACAGACAATGGAGAACTATAATGTAGGTTCTGAAAATTTTGTTTGGCCTCCTCTCACAGAGTGAGAGACCGCAGTGAGTACTCATTGAGACTTGGCGCCAGCTGAGGTTGGCCCGGTGGTGTATAATAAACAATAAAAGTAGACTTTCTTATACTGAAATTAGAGGACAACTGGATCTGGTCTGGAACAAGGTGGGAACGGTATCTGGCTGGACCCGATAGGACTCTAGAATACTACTAGAGCTGGACTGGAGTTGAGTAGAGCTTGAACCTGATTCAACCGGAATACAATTTGTAGTTGGCCTGGAGCAAAGTACAGCTGGAGCCGGACTCAAATAACGCCATACTAGGACAGATTACAGCTGGAGCCGGACTGAAGAAAGCAGCTGAAACCAGACTGATGTGGAGATGAAGTCCTGGGACAAGATACCAGAGCAGGAACAGGCTGAGAGCAATACTGGTAAAATCTGAGAAGGCCAAAAGAATATACAATATTAGGGAGTGCAGAACTGGGTAACAACTGCAACAGGAGCAACATTGTACTGGCACCTTGGTACTGGCAGGAAGTCCCTTTTATAACCCAGAGCAGAAGCTGATTGGGAGTTGCCATCAGCTGGTCAAACGGAGCATCCAGATTGGCTGGGGAGTATCAGCTGACATCAAAGATGGCTGTACCCATGCCTGTGTTTTGGAGGGTCATGCACAAGAACCTCTCCAAGATTATAAAATCACTGTGAAGGAACAGCATGGGCAGGGTCTTTTATCCGCTGTGAGTGAAGTGCAGGAGGAGCAGACCTCAGTGCCACCTGGGAAAGACACATCATAGGGAAGAACTTGAGCTTGCGACACCAGCGTGTAACAAATGCAACATCGTGGTAAAAACAAACTGTTTCAGGTGCTTATTCAGTAGCAGCAAAAACAAATACAAACAGTGAATACATTAGTGGTAATAAAGCAACTTGTTATGCTAATTAAATAATAAATTAAAGCTGCAAAATCAGAATACCCTAAAAGAGCAGCGAAACTCAAAGTTGTCTTCTTGTTCTCTGTGCAGTTGTACAGAGAGTGTGTGTGTGTGTGTGTCACTGGCAGGTTGTAATCAGTAAAGAATAGTGAATAGTATATGTGTATATCAGACCACCTACCCCTACTAATAGCACCCTGATGGGATGGCTAATAAATAATGCTGATGTTGTTTAGTAATTCTCTTTTTAACACATTTTTTCTTTTGCCTCCAGCCCCATCCAACATTCTCTCCCTTAGTCCTCCAGAGTGAACCGGCACCTGCGATCACCAGGGATGGACTTACAGTATATAGAATCAAAGCACATGAGATCTGACACCAGCAACATGGTATTTTGTTATGTTTTTTCCAAGGTCAAAGTGTGTCAGGAAAAGCAAAACGGGGACGCGCAAAAACTTGGAATCCCTAAGTTGTGGGTGTTTGGATTTCCAAAAATCCCGACGTTTAGAATGCTGGTGTTTAGTATCCCTATTCTGGCATCCCACCTGCCTTCAGAAGACGGCGCCCTAAAATTGAAACCATTAGTATGTTGACAATGGAATACTGACAGCCGGTATCCCGTTTGGTGAGTACTCTGGATGGGTTAGGCCGGGGAAGGGGGTGTTGGTTGGCACCAATGGGAGGACTTAGGTTTAAGCTGCGGGTAGGGGAAGGTTAGTGTTAGGCTGCTGTGGGGAAGGAGGGATGAGGGGCACAGGAGAAGGGTAAGTATACTAAACTGACCTTTGTATAGATTCCTTCCTTCAGGAGGCAGATGTAGCATAGAGAGAGAGTTAGCTATGGGTGTTCAAACTGAAATATATATTTCAGTGTAAAAATAAAGCAGCCAGAATTTTCCCTGCATATAAACTATAGAACTCCCTGAAATCGAACTTTCTCTGTAATATCTACCCCCCCTGCATTGCAATGTGAAAGAGGTATAACTCTATCTGTACATGCTACATCTGCCCACCTGCAGTCCAGCATGGTTTTGCCCATTAGGGAAAGATTTTGCTTTGCGATCCATGCTGAATTAGAACCATAGAACATGGGGATATAAAACATGGGGATGTAAAAAAGTGTTACTAAAAAGAATAATCACTTGGCCGTGTCCGGTAGGCGCTGCTAGTCTCCAATAAGATTACAGATGTGGGCGGGGCCCCAGGCTTCGGTTCTGTTTTTTTTATTCTTATTCATCATCGAGTTTTGTTTTTGTCAAAATCACCCACAAGTGTTTTGTTTTGGATTCAGATTTTGCTTCAATTTAAAATTGCTAAAAACAAATTGATAATCATTGATACAATTTCATAAAACGTTATACTCATAATCATGTCATTTTTCACAATCCAAAACCCGAAATTCAGATTTAAATCTGAAGATTCGAACTGGAATTTGATTTGCATCAGAATGACCGAGAGGCTCCCGAAAATCGAGTCCCCTCAAGGCCCCCTAGAAAGGTAGGCAAGTCTCTTGCTTTCCCCCTGCACCCGCTCTTACCCTCTGCACCAAATATGGGATTTTGCGGGTCCATGGCAAAGGGGGCTAAAATGACCTGAATCGCACCATTTTACTTCATTTTAGCCCCTCCCCAATCCACAGACCCGTGAATTGCCACATTTGAGTGGCATTGGGGCGTGGCTTGCTGACATCAGCCTTGTCCCGCCCCTGCTGGCAGCAGTATCTGGTCCTGGTGTAGAATAAATGTAGGTAGGTATGGTTTTGGGTCGGTTAAGATCCACAAAATTTGGATGGATTCTGATTTCAGAAGAACCTGAGCCGCACCTCTCTGAATATAATTAAGCTGTACTGTATTCTCAGTTCTGCATATACAGACTATCGTACTGATCTATTATTATGTATGTACTGGGGAACACAGTCATACCCAGATTTTGATTGTTAGAGAATCAGTAATAGAGGAATAAGTTCTGGGGCGCAGGAATACTTTGGGTGACAAAGTTATTGTTTCCATCTGACCTTTATATGTTGTTTTACTCTCTTCAAAGAAAAATGATTTGTTTCCACTACTTCTCTTATCGCTACATTATGTGATGTGAGTCCTCGTCTGGACCACAAAGCGTTGTCACAGCCTTGGACATGTCACACTGAATCATCAGACGTCACTGACTGGTTTGGACCTCTGTCCCTGACATTCACTCTGTCCTGTTTGTAGAAGAAAATAAGTAATGTTCCGGCTAATGGGATCTCGCAGAAGAAACGTATACACTGATACTGTGATATTAATCTAATATTCTATGTAAACACTGCTGCATAAAATATTAATTGTATACGTTGTGTGGCCGGATGAAAGCCTGAGTCTAACAGGATCCCGAGTGATGCCTTACATAAGAACTAAGGCCCTTATTTTGATTCGTGCGGTACGGCCCGCGTGCGGCCGTACCGCCGATGTTTTTCTTCTGCACATGCGCAGAGGTCAATCTGCGCATGTGCAGCCCCCTTCGCCGCAGACGGATTTCGTCCGCCGCAAAGGGGGCGTATAGGGGCGTGAGGGGCTTCATCCCCTCATTTCCCTATGTGTACGCCCCGCGTTTCATGGGCGTTCCCATGCAAACGCGGGGCGTACGCATGGTAATGAGGGCATGACGCCACTCATGGGGGCGGAAAGCTGACGTCGGCGGATGTCAGCTTTCAGCCCCCATACAAGCTACCACACGGACGATTGTCCGTGTGGTCTCAGCTTGCGGGAGCTGCCGCGGCGTGCGGCCCTGCCTTCGATGGTCGTCGACCATCGAATGCAGGGGGCAGCTCCCACCATGGTGGAGGCGTACGCCTCCACCATTTTCGTGCGGATCGCCAGCCGTCCGTGTACGGACGGCCGTGGCGATCCGTAGTGTGGGCGGGGATACGTCTGGTGCGGTCGGAGCCGCATATGCGGCTCGACCGCACCAACCAGAATACGGGCCTAAGTTACTGCTCCTCATTGCTGTATAATCTGTGGGTTTTGATGTCAGGTACAGCAAGGGTGGTGCAATATGTAACAAGACCTCACGTGTGTAACGTTCTATGTCTATGTCATTCTAATTTCCCGTCAGGTCACAACAGGTAGACCGCTGCTTCAGGTGTAAGATGGTGCAGCTGGCAGAGACAGGGTCCTACACTGAGGTGTGTAGTGTGGGGATACGGTCATTAGGTCTACAACAACTAGGTCAACAAGCATTGGGTCGACACCACTGCATTGGGTCAACACCACTAGGTTGACATGCAGCAAGGTTGACATGGATCTAGGTCGACATGACATTAGGTCGACACAAGCATTATGTCGACATGGGTTTTACACTGTTTTTTTGAGCCGGCATGTGCCGACAGGTGATATTTCATGCCCTACCATCTAGGGTGTGGTGGGAGAATAAAATAGTGTGCCCGAAGCATTGCGAGTGATGCAAGGGGATGTGGTGCACTTCAGACTGTGTCAACATTCGGGTAAAAAAACAGTGAAAAACCCCATGTCAACCTTTTAACTGTCAACCTAACCCATGTCGACCTAATGCTTGTGTCGACCTAATATCATGTCGACCTTGCTGCATATCGACCTAGTGGTGTCGACCCAATGCTTGTCGACCTAGTTGTGGGTCGACAACCCGTACTGTGATCAGATATCTGTGTCTATAGTCTACATCAGCAGCTGATATTCATCTCCACCTTGTGGAGGTGTGCAAAGAGGAGGTAATTTTACTGTGGGTCCCCCTTTGTAGCAGCTAGTTCTGTCTTTGGTCAACATGTAAATACAGGGATCACCAAAAGAACAACTGACAAGGGCCTGGGACCCACAGCCTCTTCTCCCTGTCATTCCCTGCCTCTCCATATCACCATCTTTACTGTCACCCTCTGCCTTCCCTGTCACTCTTTACCACTCCACACCTTATCTGCCTCTCCCTATCATCCCCCGCATCTCCATGTCACTTTCTGCTGCTCCCTGTCACTCCCCTCCAGTAGGATTGTGCCTCTCCCCATCACCCACTGCCTCTCCCTGTTACTTTCTGCTGCTTCCTGTCACTCACTGCCTCTCCTTGTGTTTACTACTGTATCTCCCTGTCATCCACTGCCTCTCCCTGTCACACTCTCCTCATCACCCACTGCTACTGCTTGTCACCCACCCCGTCACCTACTCCCACTTCCTGTCACTCTCTGCCACTTCCTGTCACTATTTGACACTCCGCCACTCCCTGTAATTATCTGCCACTCCCTGTCACTTCCAATCACTCTCTGCTGCTCCCTGTCATTATCTGTCACTCCCTGTCACTCTCTGCCAGTCACTGTCACTCTCTACCACTCCATGTCATTCTCTGCCACTTTCTGTCACTACAGGGTTGCCTACTTTTAAAGTCCTCTCTGGGAGAAGCATGGAGAGGAGACTGTCAGCAGCACTTCGGGGGGCGGGGTCTGAGATAGACATCCTCAAACCCCGCCCACAGCATTGCAACCCCAATTTGCAGGTTGATGAGGAGGGGCGGGGCTAAATGGCACAATTTGCCTCTTTACCCACACTGCGGCCAGGGAGATTCGGGGGGTGCCGACACTTTCTGGGAGGGTTGCCCACCTTTCCGGGGGGCCGGGAGGGGGACCCGATTTTCAAGAGCCTCCCTGCCATTCCAGGAAAGTAGGCAACCCTATATCACTATCTGCTGATCTCTATCACCGACAGCCTCCCCAGTCACCCTCTGCCTGCATGTATAACAAACAAAAAAGAGAAAAGCTAGAGATATTTCGGGTGCACTCGTGGGCTTGTCTTAGGGTCCGTTCAACTGATTCGAAAGAAATAATCTGTATTAAAAATTAACCTTTATTTATATTCTCATTTAAAAAAGAAGGGGGATGTGTATATTCCCTCCTCTCCACAAAAAATGAAAGACAAAGAAGTGCGTTAAAGTAGGAAATTGTGCTTTAAAAGGAATGATTGGCCCTTATTCTGGTTCGGACGGTACGGCCCGCGTGCGGCCGTACCGCCGATGTTTTTATTCTGCACATGCGCAGAGGTCAATCTGCGCATGTGCAGCCCCATTCGCCGCAGACGTATTTCGTCCGCCGCAAAGGGGGTGTATAGGGGCGTGAGGGGCTTCATACCCTCATTTCCCTATGTATACGCCCCGCGTTTCATGGGCGTTCCCATGCAAACGCGGGGCGTATGCATGCTAATGAGGGTATGACGCCACTGATGGGGGCGGAAAGCTGACGTCGCCGGATGTCAGCTCTCAGCCCCCATACAAGCTAACACACGGACGATTGTCCGTGTGGTCTCAGCTTGCGGGAGCTGCTGTGGCGTGCGGCCCTGCCTTCGATGGTCGACGACCATCGAATGCAGGGGGCAGCTCCCACCATGGTGGAGGCGTACGCCCCACCATTTTTATGCGGATCGCCAGCCGTCCGTGTACGGACGGCCGTGGCGATCCGTCTCGTGGGCGGGGATTGGTTTGTGCGGCCAGAGCACCGTGTGCGGCTCTGGCCGCACCAACCAGAATAAGGGCCATTGTAAGGTTCTGATCTATGTGTGCTGTTTAATTGTATACTCAATACTCGTATATCATGTACCCTTTATTGTATTCCAACTTTAATTCTCTTAATCAGGGTATGTTTTGGCTTCACTCTTTGTATTTGTAATTAATCACCTCTTAGTTGGATAATTTTTCCTCCTTTTGTTATTTTAAGAGGATGACAGGCATGATCAGCCGGTTTAGCACATTTTTGGACTCTGTATCATTTTTTGTTGCATTCATAAACTTAAAGGGGGAAATTTACTAAGATGTGTATTCTACTTCCCATGTGATGTTGGGCAACCAATCAAAATCGACTTCTTATTTATTTAGCACCTTCTAGAAGATAGTAGAGAGGAGCTGATTGGTTGCCCATAGCAACATCACATGTGAAGTAGAATACACATTTTAGTAAATTCCACCCATAGTCTTATGCCTATACCCTCTGCCTGCAACCCTCTACCTCTCCTAACCACATTCTGCCTCTTCACATGGATGTGAGCCAAAAGCATTTTTGTGCACCTGCTTCCAACACTTGCAAGTTCTGCCACTCTTTTTAACTATGTGTATCTGCTCTGCTCCACTGAAAATAATACATTTAAAAAAAGGCAGTTTTAAATACAAATAGACCTGACATCTAAATTGCAAAGCCCTGTGATCAGGTATAATCTACCTGCTGGAGTGAAATCCCACCCCATGCAAGCCTGCGATTAGCTGCACATTTATTAGCACCTTACTCACATAACATGTAATGATACCCCAATGTGTGCAGTCTGTGCACTGCACGAGTGCGGAGCTGACGTCACACCTGGGCACGCCCACATTATGCCTGACACTCCCAGATTAACAGCCACTCACTATGGAATGATTCCCCAGTGTGTGCAGTCTGTGCACTGCACGAAGCTGACGTCACATGTCTTCTGGTCACACACCTGGGCACGCCCACATTATGCCTGACACTCCCAGATAACAGCCGCACACCATGTAATGATTCCCCAGTGTGTGCAGTCTGTGCACTGCACGGGGGCGGAGCTGACATCACATGTCTTCCGCTCACACACCTGGGCACGCCCACATTATGCCTAACACTCCCAGATTAACAGCCACTCACCCTGGAATGATTCCCCAGTGTGTGCAGTCTGTGCATAGCCCAGGACTTACTCTGTGGCTGCCAGAAGCAGGCTTATCAGGGCCAGAGCTGATGTCACACACCTTCCCCTAAAACATCTGCATTTTCCCAGACACTCCCAGAAAATGGCCGGTTACCACTCACAAACGTCTGCTTTCTGTCAATCAAATTTGCGATCTGGTCTGAATAACCCCCTAAATTTGGATTTTGCATCAGATTCTAAAAAATCTTTGCCTTTAGGAGACCAGCAGATTGCAAAACTGACTGAAAGCCAGACCTGACGCTTACCTAATACCCCATTGCCTTCTATAACTATTTTATCTGTGACCTCTGGCTCTGACCCATGGATCTGAGTATTGCCATGTATAAAGGCTGCGGGAATACTTTGCTGTTTGACAAGGCTACAAAGTGGATCCAGGAATAGACCAAAGCGTACGTTTCACCTTCATACTTTATATCCTTCATACTTTATATGATCCTCCATTGTTTGCGTGTCCTTTACACGGGATCCAGCTGTCTGTCTCATGTTACACGGTATATGCTGTGATTGTACATTTGTATTGTGTTTCACATTCACTTTGGAAAGATGCTTTGAAGTGCGGAAAAGAAGCTATTGTATATTATTTGTATTTTCCAGGGAATGAAACCAGACATATACATTTATGATGCTAAGAAGTCTTATTTGTGTTTCAGGTCTAGTTCCCGGTAATTGCATCAGTGTGTCAGACTGATAACCTTCACATGTGAATCACAAAGTCCTCCTCTCATGAAATGCACATGTCCCGTTTATGTATCTCTTTGTACTAGGAGATCGTGCTGTATCTCACCCGGCACCCACAGCCAGCTGTGGGACCCGTCGAAGCAAAAGGGGGTGGGGGTGGGGGCGAGGCGCCTAATGCTGGATCAATGAGAGTATGCAGGAGCGCGGCCTATCCAGCATCAACTTCCATCTCAACATCAAAATGCTATTTCTTCACAACATGTGGCATGTGCATCCATACCGACACCGTTCAGCTCACACGTACAGACCTGTCACTCAGCCGGGACTACTCCCTGAGGGGGGAGGGGGGGTTCGGTTTAGGCTGCTGGAGGAGAGGAGATTAAGGCTAGGCTGTTGGATCAAGGGTTAGGCACTTATAGGGGGGGTTAGGCTTCAGAGTGGTGGTTTTAGGTGGCGGTAGAGGCATAACTGTGGAAGGCAATGGAGTCATCTGCTGCTCCTGCTCCCAAGGGGGCACCTCTCCCTGGTATATAAAAAAGAAATGTAGTAAAAGCACTTATCTAGAATTTATTGCAAAGGGATATTTCTGCTACTGAACCAAATATTTGATTTATACCGTTATTATGGAACACTGTTACAAGCAAGATCGGTAAAAGAAATTGCAACTGTTACTTAAAAGAAGGTGACCTCAGGTTATTTACTAAATTGTACATTTACTGTTTCTGGGGGTTGGAACCCTTGCCTCTGTTGTGGTGTTGATTACCAGAAGTACAAAGAACAAGTATGCAGCTGAAAATTAGCCCGATGGAGAAGATACTTTGTACATATTTATTTGGAGTAACACACACACACACACACACACACACACACACACACACACACACACACACACACATATGTGATAGAAACTGGTACTTATGATAAATGCAATAAATTGTTCCAGCTGTTTGACCAATGCCACTGACAAAAAGTGTTGGATTGCACAGTTCCTGGAAGTCTAGCAGATTATTACCAGTGTTTGTCATCTGTCTCAGATAAGCCTCTAATGGTTTTTAAATTGTTAGTGTATTTTCTCTTAGTATAATAAATATTCTATGTCATATGTTATGCTGATTCAGCCCCTTTTTATTATTGTAGTGGAACATTCCTAAGGGGAGATGATATCGTTCTCATGTTAGGAGTTTAGAATTTTTTAACATCTGACAAATCCCAAGATTGGTTGAGGTAAGCACCATTTATTTATTTATTTATTTTATTATGGGACCGCCAGATCAACTTAATGTGTTTTTTCAGTTTTTAATTATTAGTTTAATGCATGAGGATCCACACTAGGGGGCGCTCTAATCTTATTTCTTGGTTTGTTTAGAATCATAGAGAACTTGATGACAAATTAGAACCACTTGGCCCATCTAGTCTGCCCATGTACACACACACACTTACACATTAGGGTAAAAAAAAAATTTAGATGGCCGTTTAACCTACCAGTATATTTTTGTTTGTGGGAGGAAACCAGAGCACCTGGAGGAAAGCCACACGGAGAATATAAAAACTACACACAGTGCCATGGTGGGTATTGAACAAATCACCAATGGCATCTATGCATGGGTACAGTCAAGATTAAGAGGCAAGGAGGGAGGGCGTAGAGGTGAGTGGCATTTTGTGCAAGTTCTGTTATTGGGGGGGGGGTTAGTTTAGGGGCAGGGTTTAGTTACAGTAGAGCTGTCTGGACCCAGCTACTGCCTCTTTGATCCTGATCACCCACCTACCTCACCTTTGTGCTTGCTTGTGTAAGCTTTATTGCTGGGGGGAAGGATCGGCCCGTTAGTGACCATCTTGCGGCAGTGGGAGGACGAACTCCCCTTCAATTCACTGGTTAGGCTGATTTCTCCTTGCTGGGCTCAGCAGCATCTTTCAACCAAAAGCAGCATCTTTCAACCAAAAGTGCATGAATGGTGCATTGGCATGGAGGTTGGATGCCTGTGTATATATACTTGCTTAGAAAAGTATAGTCGGCCCTTGATGTGGGTTAGTTGTAGTGCAGTAACCACCTATGGGCGAGCAGTGTGCTGCCCCGTGCTCAGATGCTCTGTTAGTACACTGTTGCTTGCCCCATTGCCTGCGGTTCTGGCTTGTAGGATGCATGCAATGGCACCCAACAGCTAGTATTGTGGCAGGGTGGACCCAGCAGAATCCTCCTGCTATCACTACCACAGCAGAGACTGCTATTGTATCCAGGTCTGGCAGCCTGCCCCCTGTGTATGACATTACACCCAAAGGAGGCGGGGCCAGAACAGGGTGCCGGGAGCCCTTGTTACCACACTGCATAGTTGTCCTAGCAAGGAGAGTGCTCGTGTGCAGGCTTCAATTGATCCCCCTCCTCAACGGCGGAGAAGTAGACTCCGGCATTGTGCCAAAATCTACTGCACATGCGCAGGTCTCAGGGAACATGGCACCCATGCCACAGTTCCAAGGACACCTCTATTGCGCATGTGCGAATCACTGGAAACGCCCGTGCTGCCGCTTCGTCTCTACCACCATCATTCTTGTGTCATAAATAAGCTGACATTTAATCTTTTAATGGCATGTTATGTCTCGTGTCGTTATTTTATCTAATTTGAGTGTTAAGATTTCGCTGAGCTAAAACTGTGGTCATGTGACGATAGGGGGTTGCCGCGCTGCAACACCACCACTCAACGCGTTTCTACAAGACGGTGGAGTGAATGAGACGCACGCGCTTAGCGACTGGATCGCACCAATCACCACGGGAGTCACATGTGTCGATTGCAATGATGAGCGTAGATACATCTGTAAGGTGCTTTGCATTTGGTTAATCGCTGCTTTATTAATGAATGGCGCTGTCTGCTTTATAATTGTGTCCAGCTATTAAACAGTCAAAATCCTTGTCAGATTGTATTGTGCCGGCCTGCAACAATCCACAACCAGACGCAGCATCCAGCACTCACACAAAGAGCGGAGCCATTAAGCATCTTCCTGCCAGGTGGGCATCGGGAAAGTGCATAACTGGATTAGGAAATGTGTTTTCAGTGCTTTTAGAGCTATTCTTTACCCAAGCTCTTACGGATGCGCCATTTTGCGATATTAGCAGCCAGTGACCTATGTACTATAAGATTTCTTTGTATGGTAGACTTTGTACTTTCTCTCTTTTATTGTAACATAAATACAGGGCATAATATAACAGAAACATGTAGATTGATAAAATGAACAAAAGTGCTTTGCATATCATTTTTTCTTTGCTGTAAATAGAATTCAGTGACCTGGACGATGGTGAAATCTCATTCATTGCTCCCTGTAAACGTGCGGGGGACAGCAGAGGGGAGGGGGGGGGGTTAACCACTTCAAAGGTGTAGCGGCTTGTGTAATATTCTAGATTATGGCCAGTGCTACCTCGCTCAGGTTTATAGTGCTGCACACAAAGAACAATGATACAGGTGCAATATTCCCTCATTATTAATTAGAATTGTTATATATTTAGCAATAAGTCAATTTTTTGCATAATCTTGGCCAGCGTTATGGGCTTACCCACCACGTCCAGGTAACCTCATTCATGTTATGCTAATGCTGGCACCAGCACCCACATTGAGCACTTAGATACTATAATATCGCTTGGTCCATCTCTAGTAGCAACCACTGGAAGCACCTCTAAAACAGTGCAGTTGCAAAATCTATGTTGCAGTATGACCACCTGAATAACCACCTCCCAATCACCGCTTAGGGATGCCCAGTACAATTACAATACGAGTAGATCCAGCAACTCTGTGTGACTTACTGTAGACACATGCAAAACATCTGCCATGGTGGGAATATTGCCGGAGTAAAGCTGGACATACATCAGAAGGATTTCAGACCCAAATGCATTATTGTGACGGCTCGTATGATGCATTGTGTTTGGTTTTGTCTATCGTGAAGATGGATCGTATAATCGTAAGGGGCCTACACATGTGGCGATGTTGCAGAGCAATCTGAACGATGCTAGATCGCTCAGCAAGATCTCTCAGCACACAGCGCTGCACAGCTATGTGTCAGCACTGTGTGCTGAGCGATCTGTCAGGGCCAGTGTTCTCCGGTGAGAACACTGGCGATCAAACTAGATTTATAATGTACAGGTATGCATGATCTACATCACACGCCGATAGTGGTGTGCATCGCTATCACTAAGGCACCGACACACTGAGCAATGTAGGGTCATTTTCTAAGCGATCTACTCAATTTAGTAGAAAATTACACAAAATCGCTACATGTATGGGCCCCATTATGTGCTGCACGTAAGATCTGAAGATGCTGCGATGCTGGGAGTTGTAGATCTTATGATTGATCTTATGGGGAATTACACACATAAGATCTATCGTGTATCTGGGATGCTGACAGGGAGTTCAACGGAAATCGTAACTGGGATCGTGGTGGTTCTGATGCATGGCCAGCTACTGGTTTGAGGTTGAGTCTGTTTATTGGACACTGGATGCAATCTTGGCTGCACCTATTTAAGATATGACCACCAAAATTCACGTGGTGTAGTGCCAACAGCCACCCAGAAGGTGATGCCAGATGCAGACAGAACAACTGCATACAGATCACTAAATCTCTATAGGTTGGAATGCTCCTTAGAGAACATATACATATTTATTCCCACCAATCATAGAGGATCAAACACCAATGCACATCTCGTCCAGGATAATAAATAACTGTTCTTCCATAAACTGCATGAGCCCAAATAATTCAGCTCCTCTCTCTGTGAGCTCGCAGGTAACTTTCCTCTGCAAGCTGTTTAACATTGTGTGAGTCACTTCGTAATAAATCAATGTTTAATAGTATTCTGAAAACACCAAAACAATTTATGTTTGAATACATGAAATTTATAGTCATGCTTAACTATGTCCTGTTATTGAGAAATATTTATTGTAGTCGGCTAAGAAATGCATTTACTGCTTGTGATTATAAAAGACGTTGTGTATTTCATGTTCCCTGCGATGAGAGACAACATGGCAGTGGGCACAGATGTGCCCAGGACTCGGATCCACAGCTGTCCAGATGCAAAGGCGGTAAATAACAACGGTGCACTAAGGTCTTCTGCATCTGTATTTCTAAATGCAAATATTTATGGATGCGTTTATTGCCTGTGGCTTGTAGCGTGGTTATAATAATAACTTAATTCAAAGTGTCCGTAATCTATCCTGTAACCTATGTCAGATAACGAGGTGTCCAGAAAAGCCATGCTCTAGTACAGGGATGGGAGCCGACCTCCAGCTGTTGTGGAATTACACATCCCAGCATGCCTTGTTACAGTTTTGCTATGTGGCCATGCTACAACTGTTGCAGGGCATGCTGGGATGTGTAGTTCAACAACAGCTGGAGGGCTGAAGGTTCCCCATCCCTGCTCTAGAACGTTGCTTTCTGCCTCCTGCCTTTATCCAGAGATGCCGCATTGCCAAAGATCAGTCATCATTATCTATTACTCAGTTATGAGGCCACAGTTCCAGCTTGTCTGAACTTCCTTTAGGGGTATTGGTCATAGGGTCGACTATGAAGCTTGATATACATTGGATTGACCAATAAAAGTCGATGGGGCTTAGGTCCACAACTGAAATAGGTCGACATGACTAAGATCAAAATGGTTGGAAGCGAGGGCGTGACTACCATAGGTGCAGGGAGTGCAGCTGGTATGGGGCCGAGAGCTGAGAGGGGCCATTTGCCTGTCAAAGTATCATGTGCTGTATACATATTTCAGCATTAGGTGATAAATAGGGGCCCTTGCAAACTTTTGTTATGGGGCCCACATGTATCTAGTTACGCCACTGGTTGTAAGGTCGACAGAAGCATTAGGTCGACAATGGGAAAGTCAACAATCAAAAGGACAACATGAGTTTTTCTAAAAATGTTGTCCCGAATGTCGACACAGTTGACATGGACACCGTCAGAATGTAACGCACCCCTTCCCATGGCTCGCTGAGCTCGGCACACTATTATATTCTCCCACCACGCTGTAGTGGATAGTAGGGCATGAAATACCGCCTGTCGGCACATGTGGGCTCAAAAAAAATGTGAAAAACTCATGTCGGCCTTTTGACTGTCGACCTTCCCATTGTCAACCTAATGCTTGTGTTGACCTTCTAACCCTGTCGACCTTCAGTGGTCAACCTAATGCATGTTGACCTAAATAGGGTTAAGCTAGTGACCGGATCCCGGAGCATCCGTATACGCTTTACCCATGGGGAAAGAACTTTCTGGGTCACAATGTCCTGCTCCTGTTTTCCCAGTTATTTTCTTAATTTGATTTGAGACTGAACTAACCAATAGCTGCTGCTGCATAGAAACAAAACAGAAAAAACTTCAGTATTAAATCACAAGGTCCAAAATACAGAAGTTATACATTATACAAGCAGAGAGAGAGAAACAGGAGCAGCATATTGTTACCGTGGGAAATAGGTCACCGTGGGGGTTACGGTCATACTTGCCTACTTTTGAAAACTAGTTTCAGGGAGATTATACTTGGTAATAGAATTTTGCAAAGCGCCCCATTCAGGGGGGCTGTCAAGCTCCACCCTAAAGGGCGTGTCTAGTTCCATATATGGGCCCTTATTCTGATCGGTGCGGATATTCCCGCATTCTTACGGTGCGGTCCGCACGCCACGGTGTTTTGCCGCGTGCGGCCATCGTCCGTAGAAACGCCCACGTGTCCTCCGCATTCGGACGGACTCACTCTTTAAGAACAGGGCGTGTTTACGGACGACATACAAAGCATGCGTGTGCGGGAGAAACACTCCGATTCGGCACGGTATTACAGAGTATTACAGAGTATGCTCGGGAATACCGCATCCGAACGGGAGCCAAGCGGTGCTACCGCCCGTAAGCGGAGTATTTACGCCAAACAACCCACTATGAAGTATCTTCTGCTATACATCACATGACCCACTTATTCAATTACCTATCCTCATAAAAAACTGCTTATTTGGAACATGTCGAATACACATGTGTATTGCTAGTATTAATATTCTGTCATGTCCATTGTTAGCAGTTTTAAAGTGTCTGACAAGTACAGCATATGTGGGGGACTAGTAAGGTTTCCTTGAAGCAGCAATGGTTTCAATTAAAGCACTGACAAGCGTCCTATTAGTGAGTAATGAGTAAAGGAGTAGATTCTATTGGGTTCAGGTGTTAATGGTTGTAGTCATTAGGCGTACGTTCGCCTAGCGCATGAACGAGTGGTGTCCGCAAAGCAATAGTACACTTGTGGACACCGCACATTTCTGCCCTTTTTGATCGCGTGCATTCGGAGTGGTTTCCGAATGTACGCCCCCCAACATAAGTGTACTCCCCCGTGTCCGCCCATGTTTCCGCCCCGTTTTGCCCACTTTGAAACTACGCCCATGTGTCATTCCGCATGACGCCCATAATACGCCCCTATTTCCCGAATGATAGCGGTGAACAGTTCTGGACGGGATCTGGCCGAACTGGTACCGAGTCAAAGCGTGGCACATGCGCGTTGCGTTCTCCACGCATGCGCAGACGCCGTAAACACGCGATCCGAAAGTATGCGGTAAAGTCCGCGTCAATCAGAATAAGGGCCATGGAGAGATTGTGAAAATATATTGTGAACGTGGTACCTAGAAGCGTGGGTGTGTAATTTAAAATGACTTATATCCAAATGTAGATGAGCCCCAAAGCAGTTAGTAAGAGCTACTATACTTGGTAAAGTGCTGGGAAATGGCGCTGATGATTAAATGTAAATGTATCTGTCTCTCTTTCTTTTTTTTCCCCAAAAATGTAACAGTGTAATGTAGGCTATGTGGAATGAGGGAGATTACTAGAATAATGAGGGAGAGAGGGAGATTGCTGTTATTTCAAGAGTCTACTGCAGAATGCAGGAGGGTAGGCAGCTATGGTCACGGTACCAGGCAGCTTATCCCTTCTCTGCACAGTCAGTGGCTGGCATCTGTACCCCAAGTATCACCTTCCAGCATCCAATCCCGTGTGAGCAAGGCAGAGCCATTGCGTAACGTCTCCGCCACTCACCGTTTAGGCAGCTGGGGTGATGTATTGGCTGACATGTTCTCCCCTCATTAACAAGTAATTGTGTTTTCCTAAGTGTGCTGTCCGGCCTAGCTTGCCCCCTAGATCAGGTAGCTAAGCAAACACTCTAAGTTTTATTCCGTTCCTGTGTCAAATCAGCAGCGGGCATAACTGGGGGATGGAGAATATTAGCCTAATTGCAAAGCACAACTTTGACCGAACGCAATCAGCCGGCATCCAGCGTTACTGCCAGCTCCCACATCAGATACTCACACCACAGGGTGTCCTACCTAATTCTCCGTCCCGTATTATGCAAAAGAAACAAAAAATATTACACTTTCATCATCCCAGAAAATGTGGTTCTGCAATATGAAACTGTTTTGTGGATTCACTTTTTTGGAGCGTGCCAGTTTCAAATATAAAATTCAATTATTTTTCTAAGGTTTTTGTTTTATTTTAGTTTATTTTAAAAAAAATAAAAATCCTGAATTAATCTACCGTTACACTATTGTTTAATAACTGGGATATCAGAGGATATTGGCCCTGATTCATGTTTGTGAAACAGAAAGGGTTTTTCTGGGGTGACCGCGCTGTAGACCTGGTGCAAGTGGGTGGGCTGCGGGGTGGTGGAGGTATACTACAGGATACCTGTTGGAGGTAATAGGTTTGGATTTTACACCCTAGGGTGTCACCCTGCGCTCGGTTACACTTGCTGCTTGGTAGGTGCAGGATCTAATTCAATTAATTAGTGAATCACATACACTGAATACAATTTCTTGAATAATAAATGTAGTTTATTAGTAATAAGACATCATGTTAGCTAATGACATAATAAATAAATGCAGAGGTTCAAATATAACTGTATTTAAAAAGTTTTTTTTAAAAAAAATCTTTTATATAAATAAAATGAAATAAAAGGTTAATATATATATATATATATATATATATATATATATATATATAGGTGCACAACTAAACTAGTACCGGTACAACAAACC
The DNA here is from genome assembly GCF_055691185.1 of Crinia signifera. Classification (NCBI taxonomy): domain Eukaryota; kingdom Metazoa; phylum Chordata; class Amphibia; order Anura; family Myobatrachidae; genus Crinia; species Crinia signifera. The sequence goes on from NC_139228.1 coordinate 54,568,381, forward strand.
ACATGGGGAAGGGTGGGGTAAAGGATAACAAACTGAGACTAACACAGTCCTTCTAGTACCGGTTTAGAATTATAAGCAATTGCTGGTATGGAGGCTTCAAAATATAAGCTGAATGAAATCTGCAGCGATTGCGGTATTGGTATGTTCAAATGGTTCCTTTACCTTTTCCTTATGGTCAGGCTGGGATGAGTGTCTGCCGGCAGACTCTCGCTGGTGCTGCTCCTGTGCGTGCAGCGCTGGGCGAGTCCAGGTAGTTCACCTATCGACTAGTTTCACCTTTTGCAGGCTTCCTCAGGATAGTGGTGAATTTCTGGGCTTCTCTCCCCTTTGCCTTTTTATTCCGTTTTGTAGTGAAGGTTGCCTCCCTCTGGGCTGTTCTCGGCTCTCTGCCGCTGTTTACGTCACTTCCGCCCTCACTGTCTTAGTGACTGGGCGGCTATCTGTCCTTGTACTTCCGCCCTCACTATGCGTAGTACAGTCTGGGAGTCCGTGGCCGTACCTCCGCCCTTTCAACCGCATCACTTCCGCTTTGTGTGTGGGCGGCGCTGTATCTCAGTTCCTAATTATGCGTTTCACGTGCGGGTCAAAATGCCTCCGTTTGGATTATTTCCGCGTTCCATTAGTGCTTCGTTTTTTTCGTTTTTTTCTTCTTGGCTTAGTAGAGTTTTTACACAAAACATATAACACATAACACTGGGGTTAGTAAGGAACGGGGAGGGGGAGGAGACATATGCTTATGGCTGTTTTATATTAATATTAATATTAGAAATGGTTGGTATACTGCTTAACCTCAGCCCTTATGCTTTCATGCAAATTTATATGTATGCGGGTAAACATTGAGCATTTATAAATAGATAAATAGATAAATGAATGAATGAATATGTGCGGCCATAAATAATTTGTTCATTAGTTTAAAGTTGATCTAAAGGTTTTATGTATTTTGGGAGTGGAGCTGTGTCTAGAGAAGGTGTTCATTTAAATTTATATAGAAGAAATATTGCATATGTATACGGAGTAAATAAAAATAAATATAAAAATAAAAATGATAATAATAAATATGAAAAACATGTATATAAAAAGGATATATATATGTAAAAATAAATAAAAATAAAATAAAGTAAAATAAAATAAAATAAAATGAAAATAAAAATAAAAATAAAAAAATATAAAAAAATATGAAAAAATAAATAAAATAATAGAAATTGATGTTAAACAGCAATGGGTGTATGAAATGAACGGTGAGGAGCTCAATTTATAGTTATTAAAATGGGAGTAGAAATAGATATAGGTATGTTATATTGGATGCTGTGTGTGAGACGTTATTTCGCTTTTATAAAAAGGCTGCTAATTCCAAATCGACGTTCATTCCTCTTGGAGTAAGAGTTCCCATATGGTATATCAGTTTTATTTCTTCTTTCGTCAAAGTGTTTTCTTGGTTGCCACCTCTCCAAGGTACTGTGACTTTCTTGAGGCCCACGAAGATGAGGGATGCAGGGTTGCTGTTATGTTTTTCGGTGTAATGTATAGGGACGCTGTGTGTATCTTTTCTGTTTTTTATGTTGCACAGGTGCTCCTGTATTCGGGTGTGTAGCTTCCTTTTTGTCTTTCCTATATATTGTAATCCACAGGGGCATTCCAACATATAGATTACCCCTGTGGTATTGCAGGTTATACGTTCTTTAATCTCATAACTTTTCCCGTTGGAGTGGGATATGACTGCTTTCTTGATTTTAGTGTCTTTATTCTGGGTCTTTTTACAAGCTGTGCAAGTGCCGCATCTTGAGAAGCCTTTTGTATGCGTTATTGTTCCTCCAATCTGGGTGGTATTGGCTGGTTTTAAGTAGCTTCTTACCAGGGAGTTCCTTATTGTGCCTGCTCGCCTGTATATGACTCGTGGTTTATCAGGTAGGTGCTCCTTCAGGTCTTCATCTGCTCTGAGTACGTGCCAGTGCTTCCTCAGTATCCCTTCCAATTTTTTGCTTTGTGCTGAATAGTTTGATATGAATGTGACTTGGCTGTCTAGTTTATTTTCTTTTTTCGGTTGAGTTTTGAGTAGTTCTTTTCTTTCAATTTTTTCAATTCTGTCTTGTTCTTTTTGTAGAAATATTGGCTCATACTTTTTTTCTTTGAAGTTCTTGATCAGGTGTTCTGTTTGGGATTTGTAGTCTGCTGTTTTTGAACAATTCCTTCTTATTCTTCTCAGCTGTCCTCCTGGAATGTTCTGGATCCATTTTTTATGGTGGTTGCTGGTTGCCTCCAGATAGCTATTACAGTCTGTTTTCTTAATGTACGTCTTTGTCTCTAATTTCCCTTCTTCGATGTAAATGTTTAAGTCCAAGAAATTGACGTTGGTACTGCTTATATTGCTTGTGAATTCCAAATTGACATGGTTTAGGTTTATTTTTTCTATGAAATGTTCAAGATCTTCTCTGTTGCCGTCCCATATAATTATTACATCGTCAATATACCTCGCCCAAAGTTTGAGATTTGTAGAGTGGTCTTTTGTGCCCCAGATGTTGTCCGACTCCCATTGCGCTAAAAACAGGTTTGCGTATGAGGGGGCAAATTTGGTGCCCATTGCCGTGCCCTTGTGTTGTAAATAAAACGTATTGTCGTAACAAAAATAATTATGAGTTAAGATGAATATAATAGATGCTGTAATGAAGTCTTTTGGGGGGGCTTTCAATGTTGTTTCTTCTAGTTTTTTCTTTATGTTTTCGCATCCATGTTCGTGCTTGATGCAGGTATAGAGCGCTTTTACATCACATGTGGCCAGTATGTACGTGTCTTTCCATGTGATTGTATCGAGCATTTCCAAGATGTGAGTGGTGTCACGGATGTACCCTTGTTGTTTGATGACCACAGGCTGGAGGAATTTATCAATGTACTCCGATAAGTTCGAGGTGATTGATCCAATACCCGCGACAATTGGGCGTCCCGGAGGGTTCTCTTAATCCTTGTGGATTTTGGGGAGGTGGTACAGTACAGGAATAATGGGGTCCTTTGGTTTGAGGTAGTTATACTCCTTTTTGTTAAGTATTCCTTTTTCAAATCCTGTTTTTAGGAGTTCTTCCAGTTCTTGGGAGAATTTATTTGTGGGGTTGCATGGGAGTTTCTTGTATGTATTAGTATCTGCCAGTTGTTTCATGGTTTCCTCATCGTATTTTGATCTGTCCATTATTACGATGGCTCCCCCTTTATCAGCGGGCTTGATTACTATGGTGTTGTCGTTCTTTAAAGTTTTTACTGCCTGGAGCTCTTTTTTGTCCATATTCCAGTTTTTTATACACTCTGGGATTTTTTCCAGATCCTGTTCCACTAGTTTTTGAAATGTCTGTACATAGTGGCCTTTCAAATACCTTGGGAAGAAAGTTGATTTATCTTTTAATTCTGTATGTTCGAATTCGTTTGTTTCTTCATCATCGTTTTTATCTTGATTTTCTTGGGTATTTATATTGATATTTTTCTTTTTGTTGTTCTTGAAGAATTTCTTGAGGGTCAGCTTCCTTACAAATTTCTGCACATCTATGTATGTGTCGAATTTATTTAATTTATTTGTAGGGGCATACTTTAACCCCCTTTGGAGCGCTTTGATTTCTACTTCAGTTAGCTGATGATTACTTAAGTTGATGATGCTTTTGTGGGTCTTCTCCGTTTTATCTCCTTCCTTTTCTTGCTGTTCTGTTTCTTCTTCCCGTGTCTTTTTTCCCCCTCCTCCTCGCTTTCCTCGCTTATAGTGGAACTCCTTTTTCTTATTCTCCCTCGGTTGTTTGTCTTTGCGTAGGCGGTTTTTGGGATGGCTCCTGTTTGTGGATTTGCTTGGGTATTGTTCTGTGCCCACTCTAAAAAATAATTCATATTATTTTCGGCTGGGTCTTCATCCTCTTCCTCTGTTTCTGATGGTATATTTTCTTTGAATTTGAGTCTGTTCATTAATGTATTTGCGGAGGTGTTATATTCCTCTTCTTCTTGATCTTTCCTTCCTTGATTGAAGCTGTCTCTAATTGTTCTTTCGTCTGGGTATATATTCTGTTCTCTGTTTTGTCTTGTATAATTGCTTCTTGTGGGTTGGTAATCTGGTTTGTCTACCCTCCTTCTTTGTTCTTGGTCTCTTTTACCGTAGGTGTTATGGTCATACTTGTTGTTTCCATATCTTTCCTTTTCTCTATAGTAATGTCTTGGTGGTTCTTCCTCTCTTCTTGGGGCTGTGAACCTCTGAGGGTAGGCTTCGTAGTTATATCTATTTCTTTGCTGGCGTTGATATTGGTTTGGTTTGTTTTCTCTCTCTGGTTTCCAGTTTCTGTAGTCTTTCTGGTAGTCTTCTACATCTCTGGTGTATTTTCTTCTTTTTTGTTCTATTACTTCTTCTTCTACTCGTTTCAGTTTGTTTTTGGTGAGTTGATTTAGTCTTATAAAGTCTCGATGTTCCGTTAGTGGTTGTATTTTCTTCTGAATCTGTTGTACTTCTTTCGATATGTCTCTTAGGGATTCCTCCCTATCTGTGATTATCAGTCGCATTAAAGCATTTGAACATGTGTCTAAGACCTTGTTCCATTTGTTCTCGAATTCCACATCTTTGGAGGAGAATGTGGGTTTCTTTATTATTCTTAGTCCACGTGGGATCATCTTTTGTTCTAGATATTTATTTAACGTGGTGCTTTCCCACCATTGTTTTATTTCTGTTGTCTCAAGTTTCTCTAATTGTAGGTATAAGTTACAGAATTTTTCTGTTGCTGGTTGTTCATTTGATGTTCTTGTTTGTGGTACTGCCTGGGAGAAGGTTTCAAGATGTTTATACCTCTCTTCCCTGCTTAGAGCCATTTTCTTCTTGGTTGTCACGCTGCGGTTCCCAGTTGTAGTAGGTTGATGAATGTGAAACAGAAAGGGTTTTTCTAGGGTGACCGCGCTGTAGACCTGGTGCAAGTGGGTGGGCTGCGGGGTGGTGGAGGTATACTACAGGATACCTGTTGGAGGTAATAGGTTTGGATTTTACACCCTAGGGTGTCACCCTGCGCTCGGTTACACTTGCTGCTTGGTAGGTGCAGGATCTAATTCAATTAATTAGTGAATCACATACACTGAATACAATTTCTTGAATAATAAATAATAATAAATGTAGTTTATTAGTAATAAGACATCATGTTAGCTAATGACATAATAAATAAATGCAGAGGTTCAAATATAACTGTATTTAAAAAGTTTTTTTTTAAAAAATTCTTTTATATAAATAAAATGAAATAAAAGGTTAATATATATATATATATAGGTGCACAACTAAACTAGTACCGGTACAACAAACCACATGGGGAAGGGTGGGGTAAAGGATAACAAACTGAGACTAACACAGTCCTTCTAGTACCGGTTTAGAATTATAAGCAATTGCTGGTATGGAGGCTTCAAAATATAAGCTGAATGAAATCTGCAGCGATTGCGGTATTGGTATGTTCAAATGGTTCCTTTACTTTTTCCTTATGGTCAGGCTGGGATGAGTGTCTGCCGGAATTAGGTAGGACACCCTGTGGTGTACACCCAATTACACCGCCCTCTACCCAGGTCCTAGCTAAGTTCTACCCATGTCAGGATCTTGGTAGAAGTCGCCCAAATCTCAAACTTTGGGCGAGGTATATTGACGATGTAATAATTATATGGGACGGCAACAGAGAAGATCTTGAACATTTCATAGAAAAAATAAACCTAAACCATGTCAATTTGGAATTCACAAGCAATATAAGCAGTACCAACGTCAATTTCTTGGACTTAAACATTTACATCGAAGAAGGGAAATTAGAGACAAAGACGTACATTAAGAAAACAGACTGTAATAGCTATCTGGAGGCAACCAGCAACCACCATAAAAAATGGATCCAGAACATTCCAGGAGGACAGCTGAGAAGAATAAGAAGGAATTGTTCAAAAACAGCAGACTACAAATCCCAAACAGAACACCTGATCAAGAACTTCAAAGAAAAAAAGTATGAGCCAATATTTCTACAAAAAGAACAAGACAGAATTGAAAAAATTGAAAGAAAAGAACTACTCAAAACTCAACCGAAAAAAGAAAATAAACTAGACAGCCAAGTCACATTCATATCAAACTATTCAGCACAAAGCAAAAAATTGGAAGGGATACTGAGGAAGCACTGGCACGTACTCAGAGCAGATGAAGACCTGAAGGAGCACCTACCTGATAAACCACGAGTCATATACAGGCGAGCAGGCACAATAAGGAACTCCCTGGTAAGAAGCTACTTAAAACCAGCAATACCACCCAGATTGGAGGAACAATAACGCATACAAAAGGCTTCTCAAGATGCAGCACTTGCACAGCTTGTAAAAAGACCCAGAATAAAGACACTAAAATCAAGAAAGCAGTCATATCCCACTCCAACGGGAAAAGTTATGAGATTAAAGAACGTATAACCTGCAATACCACAGGGGTAATCTATATGTTGGAATGCCCCTGTGGATTACAATATATAGGAAAGACAAAAAGGAAGCTACACACCCGAATACAGGAGCACCTGTGCAACATAAAAAACAGAAAAGATACACACAGCGTCCCTATACATTACACCGAAAAACATAACAGCAACCCTGCATCCCTCATCTTCGTGGGCCTCAAGAAAGTCACAGTACCTTGGAGAGGTGGCAACCAAGAAAACACTTTGACGAAAGAAGAAATAAAACTGATATACCATATGGGAACTCTTACTCCAAGAGGAATGAACGTCGATTTGGAATTAGCAGCCTTTTTATAAAAGCGAAATAACGTCTCACACACAGCATCCAATATAACATACCTATATCTATTTCTACTCCCATTTTAATAACTATAAATTGTGCTCCTCACCGTTCATTTCATACACCCATTTCTGTTTAACATCAATTTCTATTATTTTATTTATTTTTTCATATTTTTTTATATTTTTTTATTTTCATTTTTATTTTTATTTTTATTTTATTTTATTTTATTTTACTTTATTTTATTTTTATTTATTTTTACATATATATATCCTTTTCATATACATGTTTTTCATATTTATTATTATCATTTTTATTTTTATATTTATTTTTATTTACTCCGTATACATATGCAATATTTCTTCTATATAAATTTCACATATATACATATATATATTATTTCTCTCGTGTCCTACATCATTTATTTATTTATATTTATTTATTATTTATACTGCTATTCATCGCTATTCATGGGAGATAAGGTGCATGAACACCTTCTCTAGACACAGCTCCACTCCCAAAATACATAAAACCTTTAGATCAACTTTAAACTAATGAACAAATTATTTATGGCCGCACATATTCATTCATTCATTTATCTATTTATCTATTTATAAATGCTCAATGTTTACCCGCATACATATAAATTTGCATGAAAGCATAAGGGCTGAGGTTAAGCAGTATACCAACCATTTCTAATATTAATATTAATATAAAACAGCCATAAGCATATGTCTCCTCCCCCTCCCCGTTCCTTACTAACCCCAGTGTTATGTGTTATATGTTTTGTGTAAAAACTCTACTAAGCCAAGAAGAAAAAAACGAAAAAAACGAAGCACTAATGGAACGCGGAAATAATCCAAACGGAGGCATTTTGACCCGCACGTGAAACGCATAATTAGGAACTGAGATACAGCGCCGCCCACACACAAAGCGGAAGTGATGCGGTTGAAAGGGCGGAGGTACGGCCACGGACTCCCAGACTGTACTACGCATAGTGAGGGCGGAAGTACAAGGACAGATAGCCGCCCAGTCACTAAGACAGTGAGGGCGGAAGTGACGTAAACAGCGGCAGAGAGCCGAGAACAGCCCAGAGGGAGGCAACCTTCACTACAAAACGGAATAAAAAGGCAAAGGGGAGAGAAGCCCAGAAATTCACCACTATCCTGAGGAAGCCTGCAAAAGGTGAAACTAGTCGATAGGTGAACTACCTGGACTCGCCCAGCGCTGCACGCACAGGAGCAGCACCAGCGAGAGTCTGCCGGCAGACACTCATCCCAGCCTGACCATAAGGAAAAGGTAAAGGAACCATTTGAACATACCAATACCGCAATCGCTGCAGATTTCATTCAGCTTATATTTTGAAGCCTCCATACCAGCAATTGCTTATAATTCTAAACCGGTACTAGAAGGACTGTGTTAGTCTCAGTTTGTTATCCTTTACCCCACCCTTCCCCATGTGGTTTGTTGTACCGGTACTAGTTTAGTTGTGCACCTATATATATATATTAACCTTTTATTTCATTTTATTTATATAAAAGAATTTTTTTTAAAAAAACTTTTTAAATACAGTTATATTTGAACCTCTGCATTTATTTATTATGTCATTAGCTAACATGATGTCTTATTACTAATAAACTACATTTATTATTCAAGAAATTGTATTCAGTGTATGTGATTCACTAATTAATTGAATTAGATCCTGCACCTACCAAGCAGCAAGTGTAACCGAGCGCAGGGTGACACCCTAGGGTGTAAAATCCAAACCTGATTCATGTTTGTTCTGTAAGTAAACCAAAAAAGCAAACAATGGGACAATACCATGCTGCGCTGCAGGGGGCAGATGTAACATGCAGAGAGAGAGTTAGATTTGGGTGGAGTGTGAACTGAAATCTAAATTGCAGTGTTAGAATAATGGTGTTTAACATCTGTGGGCTACAGGCAAAAGCAGCTAGTATTTACCCTGCACAGAAATTATTTAAATATATTTGCCTATTTTGCATGGCAACATGGATTGTTCAAGACCCAAACTTGTTGGTGCCCCCCTCCCCCATAGTCCTTCTGTTGTCAGTGATTCTGCTCATTGGCCCTTATTGAAATCTGATTGCAGTCCAAATTTGTTCTCAAAATTGGCAAAACCATGTGCACTGCAGGTGGGGCAGATGTAACATGTATAGAGAGAGTTAGATTTGTGTGAGTTGTTTTGTTTCTGTGCAGGGTAAATACTGGCTGCATTATTTTTACACTGCAATTTGGATTTCAACACACCCCACCCAAATTTAACTCTCTCTGCACATGTTACATCTGCCCCACCTACAGTGCACCTGGTTTTGCCCATTTTGCGAACGAATTTGTACTGCGATCAGATCTGAATAAGGGCCATTGTCAGGGGATTCCCCGCCCAATCCACCATGGGTCTGTAGTCCTAGTGGGGGCCACTGTTTGTGCCTGCCCCTTCACATACCCTCCAATTGTACCGATTTAGCCTGTACAGTACCGTTTTTTCATGGTCTGTACCGGCTAAACAAATGTGTACCGAATGAACATGTCTCGGAGTTACACAGTGGCAGCCAATCATAAGTTGTGTTATTGGAGGAGATGATGGGAAAGAAAGGCTGGCTGCAGAGCGAGGCTTGCACTGCGTCCCATCAAAGCGCAGTGGGCCGGGAGGCGGTGCTTCGGTCCACTGCTCTCAAGGGCGACTAGCAGCATGGCAGCGGGAGCACGGGGGGGGGGGGCGCAGGGAACCGGGCAGGAGAAGACAGGTGCAGCGCCAGCGGCGGGATAACAGGACTTAAAAAAAAAGGCCATACAAATAAATGGGAAGCCATTCATTGGCTGAGACAATCAGTGGCTGCCCATTCACCATTCACTTTGTTTTTTTCTTTTTTTGAAGTCCTATTCTCCTGCTGCTGGCGCTGCGCCGCTGCAGCGTCTTCTCCTGCCCGGTTCCCTAATGTATGGGGCCTTAACTGCAGCCCAGCCTCCGCTCCTGAGTGACCGCTCCAATGGTCAATCGGCACTCCACCCACCCTGCCTCTCAGAAGCAGACCTGCGAAAGATTTCCGAGTCCCGACCAGACCTGCACACTCTCTGTCCCAAGACCGCAGGCATCTGCGACCCGACATCGGCGACAGCTGGAGCGAGCAGGTGGCCGGCTGGTCCGGATTGCTGCAGAGTGCAAGCCCAGTTTGAGAACATTTAACGTAAGCAGCTCTCTGGTCAGTGTTAAAACACGCCCATTTTACACATGACCACCATTTTTCCAGTGGCCACGCCCCTTCCAAATGTGTACCAATTTTTGGCCATCAGATGTTGGAGGATATGCCTTCATACTATTGAAAATGTACCTCCCAAAATGGGTATCACCTTCTCTAGCATCCTTGATAATCAGTCTCTTCTGAGGCGACGGGAAATCTCTTCCACGGTGCTGCTCTACAGGCTGGCGGCTCCTCTCTGCTGCACTGAGAGTGGAGTAGAAGCCCGGGATAGTTGTCCCCACAGCACCCACAGGCCACACAGCGCCTCCAAGCCACAGTGGGAAGGTGTTCATAAGGAATCTATGGGTGGTGGTTATCAGGTGGAGAACACGGCAAGTTGTAAACATACTAAATACAGGATAAGCATAGCTATAGTTATATAAAACCATAGCACATAAATTACTTATTTTTATTTTATTTATTAACAGTTTCTTATATAGCGCATACAAATTATGTAACAGTGAACGTTCAAATTCTCTAACAGTGAACGTTCAAATTGTCTAATAGTCAACTTTCAAATTCTCTAACAGTCAACGTTCAAATTCTCTATAGGTCCATACACACTAGGCGACTATGCCCAGCGTGTATGGACAGCAATGATGACAAACACCACTGGGGGGGAAAGCCGCTCAGTGCATACACACTGAGAGGCTTTCCCCCTGCACGGCGCTGACGGAGGGGGGAGGACAACTTTGCATAGGGCAGAGCTATGCAAAGCTGTCCTCAAAGCCGCTCATCTGCTGGTATTACCAGCAGATGAGCGGCTTTCTCTGCGATGTTGCGGGAGCACGCAGCAGAGCTCACTGCTCATCACCGGGGCATACACACTGAGCGGCTTTGAGCTGCAAGCCATTCAAACAGGCTGTTTTGAGCAGCTTTCAGCTCAAATTCAGCCAGTGTGTATGGGCCTTAACAGTCAACGTTCAAATTCCCTAATATTCAACATTCAAATTCTGTAACAGTCAACATTCAAATTCTTTAACAGTTAACATTCAAATCCTCTAACAGTCAACATTCAAATCCTCTAACAGTCAACATTCAAATCCTCTAACAGTCAACATTCAAATTCAGTAACAGTCAAAATTCAAATTCTCTAACAGTCAACATTCAAAATCTCTAACATTCAAATTCTCTAACATTCAACATTCAAATTCTCTAACAGTCAACATGCAAATCCTCTAACAGTGAACATTCAAATTATCTAACAGCAATCCTCTAACAGTCAACATTCAAAATCTCTAACAGTCAAATTTCTAATTCTGTAAAAGTCAACATTCAAATTCTGTAACAGTCAACATTCAAATTCTGTAACAGTCAACATTCAAATTCTGTAACAGTCAAAATTCAAATCCTCTAACAGTCAACATTCAAATCCTCTAACAGTCAACATTCCACTCCTCTAACAGTCAACATACAAATTCTCTAACAGACAACATTCAAAATCTCTAACAGTCAACGTTCAAAATCTCTAACAGTCAACATTCAAAATCTCTAACATTCAACATTCGAATTCTCTAACATTCAAATTCTATAACAGTCAACATGCAAATCCTCTAACAGTGAACATTCAAATTCTCTAAAAGTTAACATTCAAATCCTCTAACAGTCAACATTCAAAATCTCTAACAGTCAACATTCACATTCTCTAATATTCAACATTCAAATTCTCCAACAGTCAACATTCAAATCCTTTAAAAGTCAACATTCAAAATAACATTCAAATCCTCTAACAGTCAACATTCAAATTCTCTAACAGTCTAATTTCAAATTCTGTAACAGTCAACATTCAAATTCTGTAACAGTCAACATTCAAATTCTGTAACAGTCAAAATTCAAATCCTCTGACAGTCAACATTCAAATTCTCTAACATTCAACATTCAAAATCTCTAACATTCAACATTCGAATTCTCTAACATTCAATATTCAAATCCTCTAACAGTCAACATTCAAATTCTCTAACAGTCAACATGCAAATCCTCTAACAGTGAACATTCAAATACTCTAACAGTCAACATTCAAATACTCTAACAGTCAACATTCAAATCCTCTAACAGTCAACATTCAAATCCTCTAACAGTCAACATTCAAAATAACATTCAAATCCTCTAACAGTCAACCTTCAAATCCTCTAACAGTCAACATTCAAATTCTCTAACGGTCTAATTTCAAATTATCTAACAGTCAACATTCAAATCCTGTAACATTCAATATTCAAATCCTCTAACAGTCAACATTCAAATTCTCTAACAGTCAACATTCAAATTCTCTAACATTCAAATTCTCTAACAGTCAACATTCAAATTCTCTAACAGTCAACATTCAAATTCTCTAACAGTCAACATTCAAATTCTCTAACAGTCAACATTCAAAATAACATTCAAATCCTCTAACAGTCCACATTCAAATCCTCTAACAGTCCACATTCAAATCCTCTAACAGTCTAATTTCAAATTCTGTAACAGTCAACATTCAAATTCTGTAACAGTCAACATTCAAATTCTGTAACAGTCAAAATTTAAATTCTCTAACAGTCAACATTCAAAATAACATTCAAATCCTCTAACAGTCAACATTCAAATCCTCTAACAGACAACATTCAAATCCTCTAACAGTCAACATTCAAATTCTCTCACAGTCTAATTTCAAATTCTCTCACAGTCTAATTTCAAATTCTCTAACATTCAACATTCAAATTCTGTAACAGTCAAAATTCAAATCCTCTAACAGTCAACATTCAAATTCTCCAAAAGTCAACATTCAAATTCAGTAACATTCAATATTCAAATCCTCTAACAGTCAACATTCAAACTCTCTAACAGTCAACATTTAAAATCTCTAACAGTCAACATTCAAAATCTCTAACATTCAACATTCGAATTCTCTAACATTCAAATTATATAACATTCAATATTCAAATCCTCTAACAGTGAAGATTCAAATTCTCTGACAGTCAACATTCAAATCCTGTAACAGTCAACATTCAAATCCTCTAACAGATGCAAAGCTTGTGAGTATGTAAAGAACACCAAAGAGATGATGAATAGATATGATCAAACCATCAAAATACGGGACTTCATCAATTGTGAGACACAGGGAGTGATCTATTGTTTGATATGCCCCTGTGAGCAAAAATATGTGGGAATGACAAAGAGACCATGGAAGAGAAGGATTTTAGAGCATGTGGGTAACATCAGAAATGCCCAAAAGGATCTGGACAGAATGAAGAAAATCACAAGTGTAGCCAGACACTTTAAGAGATACCATCAGAGTGATCCTAAAGGACTCAAAGCAGTAGCCCTGGAAAAAATAACTTTGGGAATCAGAGGGGGAGATATCACACAAGAACTTTTGAAGAAAGAATCAAGATATATCTTCCTCATGAATAGTCTGAAACCCCATGGACTGAATGAAGAAATACACTATTCAGCCTATCTCTAGGGAGTAGAGCATCTACATTAGAACTATTTATTGAGACATCTGACAAGAAGTTCAACTCAATAGGATACCCCATGCAACCTTCCACCATTGGGGCATTGGCCCTCCAGTGATACCCACTCCAGTGACCTCTATAAACATGAGGAACATGGATACGGGGTATACACTTTCTCTCGATTTTTAATCCCACAAAATTAATATAATCCCTACAGACTATTCTTCACTCACTTTTTTGATGCATCCATTAATGATAGTATACAAACAATTTATGCACGCAAACTATCTAGGAATAGAATTAATATTCTATCTGTAGAATATACAATAAATATAAATAATAAAAATACATGCAAAAGATAAATACAATAAGATCTCATAAGGCACAATCTTGGTATAAAAAATGAGCATCAGTACCAGGACTCAGATGGAACCAGAAATATTACAAGCATATACAGGTCTCCTGGAACAAGGAATCAATACCATTTGGAACATAATATAATCTGTACATGACCACCCATACTTACCATTTCTTGCACAGCATCACACTCAAGCACGATGACAGCTTCAGCTCTTTCTTTTCACATGCTATCATCTGTGGGTAGCAAAAACAACACAATTAGTATCACTATAATAATAGGAATTAATGCACAGAAATTCACATTTCAAATAATTAAAAACTATTTTCTATCACTTTTCCCAATAAGATTTAGGATAACACCGTACTTTATTCTCACACAACAGTCCAAGACTGTATTTTATTCTACTCATTAGGACACGGCTCAGCAATACTAAAGCCCTGCGGATACAATTCTTTCTCACTACACATAAGTTGTTACAAATAATAACACAAAAAATTACATTCACATGTGTGATCACCCCCGTTTGTGTTTATATTTTCTATATATTTTTTGCACTAGTTATTTCACCTCAATTTTCCCAACAACAATATCAACCCATGCCATATAGGCAACATTATATAATATCACTTATAAGCACTGCTCAGTATAATAATAAAAATAATTATACTGTATACATATAGTAATGAGTATTACAGTATAAAAATCTTAAACTTTATTTATCAATTAGAAGAACGTATACCAAGTGGTCTAAAATATTAATATCAGCGAATTTATTAATACAATGAATCTTTCCCCCTTTTGTGGCCAATAATCTTAATTATTGTAATATTACTGGACCATCGCCTAATGCATAAAATGCTGGATGTACATATTCATTAATTCTGATGCTATTATATATCATTCATACAAAAAGAACAGTAGATTTAAATGATACAAGCGGATTGTCACAAGAAAATAAACAAACTCCGCACGTATCCCTTAAACGTAACTATGACCAATGAAGGTGCCCTATTCAGCTTTGAAAATAGAAGGCTGGACCATGATTGGTCAAAACCATAGAACGCCCACTTAAAGGTAAATCTCATAAATAGGGCAAATGATAGGCGGGCCAGATACCTAGGGTAACGCCTTGAAAAAGCTAGATAGCGAAATGCGCATTGGCATTCTCCAGTGTAATGTGTAGCAATTTGTAGCCTGTTAATTAATGTTATGTCTGTGTGATAATACTATGTATGTGTTAACTTAAGCAGCGAGCCAATCTATAGCTGAAACGCTACCGGACGGTAGCGCACGCTAACAAAGGAGACTTGATCTCTGGCTGATCCATTGAGGGGAAACGGGGAGTGCAAACCGTCATTTAAGGCACACTCCCGCTGTGTAACTATTAATCTCTGCAGACAAGTACAAATAACAGCAGGAGTAAGAAGCGTGTATCTGTACTTTAAATACCTGCACTCAGTAAGGCGGCAGTAAACGCCGCACAAATTATCAGGAGTCTGAAAAATTATTGTATTCCAATATTGGCATAATTATCGCGTGGTCTGTACATTGTATGTAGCATTAAGCGGATGGGACCAATTAATGATTTTGCGGTACATCACCTAAGTACTGCAGCATCTTTTTAACGTGTCATCATATTAAAATAAAGTTGGAGAAGTGTGGTTAATCCCAGTACCTCCGATTTTATATGTATACTTTGTTGTGAATTGTGAATAAATTGAAACACCACCATTGGGACCTACCTATAGTTCTGCAGTGCACATGCTTGCCAGCAGCACATTAAATGCTCATACAAATGTAAGACACGCTAGTATAACATCAGAGGCACTGTCAACACGGTAGATGTGGAAATAAGATTTCCAATCTGAACATTGCCTGGTGTGTATACACAAACACCAGTACGGATATTGTTTACTAAACATATGCCAGTTTATAGGTGGGAGTTACTTCATCATAGCACTGTATAAGGGGACATGGAATAAACGCCACTATTAACAAATGGGATGCCATACATAGGTTTGGGTATCAAACCATAAGGCATAGATATTCCCGAAAAATAGCGTTATTCCTTGCTGATTATAAACTGCAACACCCATCCAGTGCGATGATTATATCCCCAATATACATATATAAACTGTGCAATATCTAGTGTCAACAATCTGAATATCGCCTGGTGTGTACACACAAAGATCAGTACGGAAACTGTTCTGTAAACACATGACAATACATGAATGGGAGCTGGTTTACCACAGCACTATATAGGGGGATAAGGAATAAACTACAGTTTGGACATTAAGGGATGCCGTATATAGGTTTGTGATCAAACCATATGGCATAAGATATCCCCGTAGAATAACATCTAGTCTTGCTGACAAGGAACCGCAATACCCCCTTAATACTGTGAGTACATTTCCAGCATATACATAAACTGCCCAATGTTGGGTATTTTCAGACTTGAATAACACCTAATTGGCACGAACTATAGTGCACTTTTAAGGTGCAACATTGCTATATACTGTGCTCAGCAGCTTTGCTCTAATAAAGGTATCACTGCAAATGGCCACGTTTATTAGCAAATTTTTATGCTAAATATTAAATCCTCTAGTAGACACACAGTGTCACTAATTTAAGAGGTCATACGTGTATATAATTAACCTGGTGAGAGAACCTTAACTGTGACCAACACCATCTCATTTGGGGACAGGGTGTTGGGCTGTACGGCAAATAACTCTGCCTCCAGACACCAAGGTTATTCAGTGGCACCATATAAGAACATCTTGCATATAGGCAGTGATACCCATATACATCACGAGAAAACAGACATAAGCATCACCTTATACTTATCAGGGTATTAAGGATTACGGGCTACAAAGTATAAATAAGTGTTAGCATTTGACTGCAACACAATAATTAACATCATCAAGCTACACATTGCACATACCGATTTTAATCTTTAATATTCTTCACTTTTCTTATACTTTCACTTTATTTTAATATTCTTCGCTACTATGATATCCCTGGTACAGGGAATTATTCTATAAAGGTCTATAATTAATAAAATTGTATAATACTAATACTACTTAATGGCCGATTGAGTCAAACCCAGCTTATTACTAATAAAATATACACCTAGATTTAGGTAAAAATAATTTTTATTGACAGTCCGCAAGGGACTAGGTGGATGAGGAGTGCGTCCTAATTTAAACTGATTTCTTTTCTGTTTGTTTTTTATTGTATAACTTTAAATCAGGGGACAGCAACCTAAACCAGTCAGGAGAGATATTTGTATAAGACTCCTGCCTGGGGTGACTAATATCCATCCACAATCAGTACATATACTTCAATTTATGGTGCGGGTCTCCAAACCCTTCTCTCTCTCCAACATTCACATCCTCTAACAGTCAACATTCACATCCTCTAACAGTCAACATTCAAAATAACATTCAAATCCTCTAACAGTCAAACTTCAAATCCTCTAACAGTCAATATTCAAATTCTCTAACAGTCTAATTTCAAATTCTCTAACAGTCAACATTCAAATTATCTAACAGTCAACATTCAAATCCTGTAACATTCAACATTCAAATTCTCTAACAGTCAACATTCAAATTCTCTAACAGTAACATTCAAAATAACATTTAAATCCTCTAACAGTCCACATTCAAATCCTCTTACAGTCATCATTCAAATCCTCTAACAGTCAACATTCAAATTCTCTAACAGTCTAATTTCAAATTCTCTAACAGTCAACATTCAAATTCTGTAAAAGTCAACATTCAAATTCTGTAACAGTCAAAATTCAAATCCTCTAACACTCAACATTCAAATTCTCCAACAGTCAACATTCAAATTCAGCAACAGTCAAAATTCAAATTCTCTAACAGTCAACATTCAAACTCTCTAACATTCAACATTTAAATTCTCTAACAGTCAACATTCAAATTCTCTAACAGACAACATTCAAAATAATATTCAAATCCTCTAACAGTCAACATTCAAATCCTCTAACAGTCAACATTCAAATTCTCTCACAATCTAATTTCAAATTCTCTCACAGTCTAATTTCAAATTCTCTAACAGCCAACATTCAAATTCTGTAACAGTCAAAATTCAAATCCTCTGACAGTCAGCATTCAAATCCTCTAACAGTCAACATTCAAATTCTCCAAAAGTCAACATTCAAATTCAGTAACAGTCAAAATTCAAATTCTCTAACAGTCAACATTCAAACTCTCTAACAGTCAACATTCAAAATCTCTAACAGTCAACATTCAAAATCTCTAAATTTCAACATTCAAATTCTCTAACATTCAAATTCTATAACATTCAATATTCAAATCCTCTAACAGTGAACATTCAAATTCTCTAACAGTCAACATTTAAATCCTGTAACAGTCAACATTCAAATCCTCTAACAGTCAACATTCACATCCTCTAACAGTCAACATTCAAAATAACATTCAAATCTTCTAACAGTCAAACTTCAAATCCTCTAACAGTCAATATTCAAATTCTCTAACAGTCTAATTTCAAATTCTCTAACAGTCAACATTCAAATCCTGTAACATTCAACATTCAAATTCTCTAACAGTCAACATTCAAATTCTCTAACAGTCAACATTCAAAATAACATTCAAATCCTCTAACAGTCCACATTCAAATCCTCTAACAGTCAACATTCAAATCCTCTAACAGTCAACATTCAAATTCTCTAACAGTCTAATTTCAAATTCTCTAACAGTCAACATTCAAATTCTGTAACAGTCAACATTTAAATTCTGTAACAGTCAAAATTCAAATCCTCTAACACTCAACATTCAAATTCTCCAACAGTCAACATTCAAATTCAGTAACAGTCAAAATTAAAATTCTCTAACTGTCAACATTCAAACTCTCTAACATTCAACATTCAAATTCTCTAACAGTCAACATTCAAATTCTCTAACAGTCAACATTCAAAATAAAATTCAAATCCTCTAACAGTCAACATTCAAATCCTCTAACAGTCAACATTCAAATTCTCTCACAGTCTAATTTCAAATTCTCTCACAGTCTAATTTCAAATTCTCTAACAGGCGTGCGCAGCCCATTGTTTTAGGGGGTGCACCATTGGAGGGGTGTGTCCATCACCGCCTTCTGGGCGTGTCCATCACCGCCTTCTGGGCGTGTCTATAAACTCTAATTGGCCATCGATGCACACAAAATACAAGGTGACTTATTTATGTATATGCACTGTAGAAAGAATCATACCCCTTAAATACACTAGAAATCTGGACAGTGTGTGCCAAAGGCGGGCTGCAAAAATTTACACTGTAATGCCCATATAATGCCACACACTGTAATGCCCATCACACATTAAAACCAGGGGCAAATTTAAGGGTCAGGCCGCCCCTAGGCACAATGTTTTCTGGCTGCCCCTAAATATTTGTTGACAGGCCCGGAGGGGGGGGGGGGGGGCATAGGGAGCGAGAATCATGGGGGAAGAGAGAGGCATGGGGAGAGATCAGAGAAGGGGCAGCATAATGAGACTGGGCAGAAGAGCTTACGCTGAGGTGCCCAGTTGAGCAGTTACCTGGATGTCTGTGCTAGTGGGCTGTGTTTCCTTTCCAGCCAGGAGCTAAGGGATGTGCAGTAGGTTTGGAGGGCTCCGCGCATGCCTGCAGGGCTGTAGTCAGGAGGGACATAAGAGTGCTCATCAGCACCTTCCCTCCTACACCATCCAGCTCGTGAAGACAAGCTGGCTGTCAGCTTCCCCTACATTAAGGCTGAGGGGAGGGGGGCCGCAAACCAACCCTGCGTGCTCCGGCTTCCAGCTGCGGGGAGCGGGGGTCACAAACCCACCGTGACCCTGCATACTCCAGTTTCTAGCTGCGGGGAGTGGGGGTCGCAAACCCACCTTAACCCTGCACGCTGCGGCTTCCAGTTGAGGGGAGCGGGGCTCGCAAACCCACCATGCGAGCTCCGGCTTCCGGCAGTGCTCCAGCTCCCCACTCAGTGGCATCTCCCTGCCGAGTTCCTTCTCCCCTCGCTGAGCTCCGGTTTGCTGCTCAGCTGCAGTTCCCATCGCCTCCAGCTAGCTGCAAGAGGAGAGTCATACCGAGTGTCTGACCGGCTGTAGACTGACCTTATGGAGCTGAGCAAGACAGCGAGCAGGTCCATCCACGCAGCAGCAACACCCATTATGTCCCCAGCCGCAGTGATCTGTTTGGCGTGCTGGAGACCAGCGGCGGCAGGCAAGTCATGCAGCAGTCCTGACCGCCGCTGCTGAAAATATGTTTTGCGTGCAATCCTGTGGGGGGTGCCGGGTCAATAGGAGGTGCCTGTGCACCCCTGGCACCCCCCGTGCGCACGCCTATGCTAACAGTCAACATTCAAATTCTGTAACAGTCAACATTCAAATCCTCTGACAGTCAGCATTCAAATCCTCTAACAGTCAACATTCAAATTCTCCAAAAGTCAACATTCAAATTCAGTAACAGCCAAAATTCAAATTCTCTAACAGTCAACATTCAAACTCTCTAACAGTCAACATTCAAAATCTCTAACAGTCAACATTCAAAATCTCTAAGATTCAACATTCGAATTCTCTAACATTCAAATCCTCTAACAGTGAACATTCAAATTCTCTAACAGTCAACATTCAAATCCTGTAACAGTCAACATTCAAATCCTCTAACAGTCAACATTCAAATCCTCTAACAGTAAACATTCACATCCTCTAACAGTCAACATTCAAAATAACATTCAAATCCTCTAACAGTCAAACTTCAAGTCCTCTAACAGTCAACATTCAAATTCTCTAACAGTCTAATTTCAAATTCTCTAACAGTCAACATTCAAAATAACATTCAAATCCTCCAACAGTCAACATTCAAATCCTCTAACAGTCAACATTCAAATCCTCTAACAGTCAAAATTCAAATCCTCTGACAGTCAATATTCAAATTCGCCAACAGTCAACATTCAAATTCAGTAACAGTCAAAATTCAAATCCTCTAACAGTCAACATTCAAATTCTCTAACAGTCAACATTCAAACTCTCTAACATTCAACATTCAAATTCTCTAACAGTCAACATTCAAACTCTCTAACATTCAACATTCAAATTCTCTAACAGTCAACATTCAAATCCTGTAACAGTCAACATTTAAATCCTCTAACAGTCAACATTCAAATCCTCTAACAGTCAACATTCACATCCTCTAACAGTCAACATTCAAAATAACATTCAAATCCTCTAACAGTCAAACTTCATATCCTCTAACAGTCAACATTCAAATTCTCTAACAGTCTAATTTCAAATTCTCTAACAGTCAACATTCAAATTATCTAACAGTCAACATTCAAAATAACATTCAAATCCTCTAACAGTCAACATTCAAATCCTCTAACAGTCAACATTCAAATTCTCTAACAGTCAAAATTCAAATCCTCTGACAGTCAATATTCAAATTCTCCAACAGTCAACATTCAAATTCAGTAACCATCAAAATTCAAATCCTCTAACAGTCAACATTCAAATTCTCTAACAGTCAACATTCAAACTCTCTAACATTCAAATTCTCTAACAGTCAACATTCAAATTCTCTAACAGTCAACATTCAAATTCAGTAACCATCAAAATTCAAATCCTCTAACACTCAACATTCAAACTCTCTAACATTCAAATTCTCTAACAGTCAACATTCAAATTCTCTAACAGTCAACATTCAAAATAACATTCAAATCCTCTAACAGTGAACATTCAAATTCTCTAACAGTCAACATTCAAATCCTGTAACAGTCAACATTCAAATCCTCTAACAGTCAACATTCAAATCCTCTAACAGTCAACATTCACATCCTCTAACAGTCAACATTCAAAATAACATTCAAATCCTCTAACAGTCATACTGCAAATCCTCTAACAGTCAACATTCAAATTCTCTAACAGTCTAATTTCAAATTCTCTAAGTCAACATTCAAATTCTCTAACAGTCAACATTCAAATTCTCTAACAGTCAACATTCAAAATAACATTCAAATCCTCTAACAGTCAACATTCAAATCCTCTAACAGTCCACATTCAAATCCTCTAACAGTCAACATTCAAATTCTCTAACAGTCAAATTTCAAATTCTCTGACAGTCAATATTCAAATTCTCCAAAAGTCAATATTCAAATTCTCCAACAGTCAACATTCAAATCCTCTAACAGTCAACATTCAAATTCTCTAACAGTCAACATTCAAACTCTCTAACATTCAAAATTCAAATTCTCTAACAGTCGACATTCAAATTCTCTAACAGTCACCATTTAAAATAACATTCAAATCCTCTAACAGTCAACATTCAAATCCTCTAACAGTCAACATTCAAATTCTCTCACAGTCTAATTTCTAATTCTCTCACAGTCTAATTTCAAATTCTCTAACAGTCAACATTCAAATTCTGTAACAGTCCAAATTCAAATCCTCTGACAGTCAGCATTCAAATCCTCTAACAGTCAACATTCAAATTCTCCAAAAGTCAACATTCAAATTCAGTAACAGTCAAAATTTAAATTCTCTAACAGTCAACATTCAAACTCCCTAACAGTCAACATTCAAAATCTCTAACAGTCAACATTCAAAATCTCTAACATTCAACATTCGAATTCTCTAACATTCAAATTCTCTAACATTCAATATTCAAATCCTCTAACAGTGAACATTCAAATTCTCTAACAGTTAACATTCAAATCCTGTAACAGTCAACATTCAAATCCTCTAACAGTCAACATTCACATCCTCTAACAGTCAACATTCAAAATAACATTCAAATCCTCTAACAGTAAAACTTCAAATCCTCTAACAGTCAACATTCAAATTCTCTAACAGTCTAATTTTAAATTCTCTAACAGTCTAATTTCAAATTCTCTAACAGTCAACATTTAAATTCTCTAACAGTCAACATTCAAATCCTGTAACAGTCAACATTTAAATCTTCTAACAGTCAACATTCAAATCCTCTAACAGTCAACATTCAAAAAAACATTCAAATCCTCTAACAGTCAACATTCAAATTCTCTGACAGTCAAAATTCAAATCCTCTGACAGTCAATATTCAAATTCTCCAACAGTTAACATTCAAATTCAGTTACAGTCAAAATTCAAATCCTCTAACAGTCAACATTCAAATTCTCTAACAGTCAACATGCAAACTCTCTAACATTCAACATTCAAATTCTCTAACAATCAACATTCAAATTCTCTAACAGTCAACATTCAAAATAACATTCAAATCCTCTAACAGTCAACATTCAAATTCTCTCACAGTCTAATTTCAAATTCTCTCACAGTCTAATTTCAAATTCTCTAACAGTCAACATTCAAATTCTATAACAGTCAAAATTCAATTCCTCTGACAGTCAGCATTCAAATCCTCTGACAGTCAACATTCAAATCCTCTAACAGTCAACATTCAAATTCTCTAACAGTCAAAATTCAAATCCTCTGACAGTCAATATTCAAATTCTCCAACAGTCAACATTCAAATTCAGTAACAGTCAAAAATCTAATTCTCTAACAGTCAACATTCAAATCCTCTAACAGTCAACATTCAAATTCTCTAACAGTCAAAATTCAAATCCTCTAACAGTCGACATTCAAATTCTCCAAAAGTCAACATTCAAATTCAGTAACAGTCAAAATTTAAATTCTCCAACAGTCAACATTCAAACTCTCTAACAGTCAACATTCAAAATCTCTATCAGTCAACATTCAAAATCTCTAACATTCAACATTCGAATTCTCTAACATTCAAATTCTCTAACATTCAATATTCAAATTCTCTAACATTCAATATTCAAATCCTCTAACAGTGAACATTCAAATTCTCTAACAGTTAACATTCAAATCCTGTAACAGTCAACATTCAAATCCTCTAACAGTCAACATTCACATCCTCTAACAGTCAACATTCAAAATAACATTCAAATCCTGTAACAGTCAAACTTCAAATCCTGTAACAGTCAACATTCAAATTCTCTAACAGTCTAATTTCAAATTCTCTAACAGTCAACATTCAAATTCTCTAACAGTCAACATTCAAATTCTCTAACAGTCAACATTCAAAATAACATTCAAATCCTCTAACAGTCAACATTCAAATTCTCTAACAGTCAAAATTCAAATCCTCTGACAGTCAATATTCAAATTCTCCAACAGTTAACATTCAAATTCAGTAACAGTCAAAATTCAAATCCTCTAACAGTCAACATTCAAATTCTCTAACAGTCAACATGCAAACTCTCTAACATTCAACATTCAAATTCTCTAACAGTCAACATTCAAATTATCTAACAGTCAACATTCAAAATAACATTCAAATCCTCTAACAGTCAACATTCAAATTCTCTCAGTCTAATTTCAAATTCTCTCACAGTCAACATTCAAATTCTGTAACAGTCAAAATTCAATTCCTCTGACAGTCAGCATTCAAATCCTCTGACAGTCAACATTCAGATCCTCTAACAGTCAACATTCAAATTCTCTAACAGTCAAAATTCAAATCATCTGACAGTCAATATTCAAATTCTCTAACAGTCAAAAATCTAATCCTCTAACAGTCAACATTCAAATCCTCTAACAGTCAACATTCAAATTCTCTAACAGTCAACATTCCACTCCTCTAACAGTCAACATTCCACTCCTCTAACAGTCAACATTCAAATTCTCTAACAGTCAACATTCAAATTCTCTTACAGTCAACATTCAAATTCTGTAACAGTCAAAATTCAAATCCTCTAACAGTCAACATTCAAATTCTCCAACAGTCAACATTCAAATTCAGTAACAGTCAAAATTTCAATTCTCTTACAGTCAACATTCAAACTCTCTAACATTCAACATTCAAATTCTCTAACAGTCAACATTCAAATTCTCTAACAGTCAACATTCAAAATAACATTCAAATCCTCTAACAGTCAACATTCAAATCCTCTAACAGTCAACATTCAATTTCTCTCACAGTCTAATTTCAAATTCTCTCACAGTCTAATTTAAAATTCTCTAACAGTCAACATTCAAATTCTGTAACAGTCAAAATTCAAATCCTCTGACAGTCAGCATTCAAATCCTCTAACAGTCAACATTCAAATTCTCCAAAAGTCAACATTCAAATTCAATAACAGACAACATTCAAATCCTCTAACAGTCAACATTCAAATCCTCTAACAGTCAACATTCCACTCCTCTAACAGTCAACATTCAAATTCTCTAACAGTCAACATTCAAATTCTCTTACAGTCAACATTCAAATTCTGTAACAGTCAAAATTCAAATCCTCTAACAGTCAACATTCAAATTCTCCAACAGTCAACATTCAAATTCAGTAACAGTCAAAATTTCAATTCTCTTACAGTCAACATTCAAACTCTCTAACATTCAACATTCAAATTCTCTAACAGTCAACATTCAAATTCTCTAACAGTCAACATTCAAAATAACATTCAAATCCTCTAACAGTCAACATTCAAATCCTCTAACAGTCAACATTCAAATTCTCTCACAGTCTAATTTCAAATTCTCTCCCAGTCAACATTCAAATTCTCTAACAGTCAACATTCAAATTCTGTAACAGTCAAAATTCAAATCCTCTGACAGTCAGCATTCAAATCCTCTAACAGTCAACATTCAAATTCTCCAAAAGTCAACATTCAAATTCAATAACAGACAACATTCAAATTCTCTAACAGTCAACATTCAAACTCTCTAACAGTCAACATTCAAAATCTCTAACAGTCAACATTCAAAATCTCTAACATTCAACATTCGAATTCTCTAACAGTCAAAATTCAAATCCTCTGACAGTCAATATTCAAATTCTCCAACAGTTAACATTCAAATTCAGTAACAGTCAAAATTCAAATCCTCTAACAGTCAACATTCAAATTCTCTAACAGTCAACATGCAAACTCTCTAACATTCAAATTCTCTAACAGTCAACATTCAAATTCTCTAACAGTCAACATTCAAAATAACATTCAAATCCTCTAACAGTCAACATTTAAATTCTCTCACAGTCTAATTTCAAATTCTCTCACATTCAACATTCAAATTCTGTAACAGTCAAAATTCAATTCCTCTGACAGTCAGCATTCAAATCCTCTGACAGTCAACATTCAGATCCTCTAACAGTCAACATTCAAATTCTCTAACAGTCAAAATTCAAATCCTCTGACAGTCAATATTCAAATTCTCCAACAGTCAACATTCAAATTCAGTAACAGTCAAAAATCTAATCCTCTAACAGTCAACATTCAAATCCTCTAACAGTCAACATTCAAATTCTCTAACAGTCAACATTCCACTCCTCTAACAGTCAACATTCAAATTCTCTAACAGTCAACATTCAAATTCTCTTACAGTCAACATTCAAATTCTGTAACAGTCAAAATTCAAATCCTCTAACAGTCAACATTCAAATTCTCCAACAGTCAACATTCAAATTCAGTAGCTGTCAAAATTTCAATTCTCTTACAGTCAACATTCAAACTCTCTAACATTCAATATTCAAATTCTCTAACAGTCAACATTCCACTCCTCTAACAGTCAACATTCCACTCCTCTAACAGTCAACATTCAAATTCTCTAACAGTCAACATTCAAATTCTCTTACAGTCAACATTCAAATTCTGTAACAGTCAAAATTCAAATCCTCTAACAGTCAACATTCAAATTCTCCAACAGTCAACATTCAAATTCAGTAACAGTCAAAATTTCAATTCTCTTACAGTCAACATTCAAACTCTCTAACATTCAACATTCAAATTCTCTAACAGTCAACATTCAAATTCTCTAACAGTCAACATTCAAAATAACATTCAAATCCTCTAACAGTCAACATTCAAATCCTCTAACAGTCAACATTCAATTTCTCTCACAGTCTAATTTCAAATTCTCTCACAGTCTAATTTAAAATTCTCTAACAGTCAACATTCAAATTCTGTAACAGTCAAAATTCAAATCCTCTGACAGTCAGCATTCAAATCCTCTAACAGTCAACATTCAAATTCTCCAAAAGTCAACATTCAAATTCAATAACAGACAACATTCAAATCCTCTAACAGTCAACATTCAAATCCTCTAACAGTCAACATTCCACTCCTCTAACAGTCAACATTCAAATTCTCTAACAGTCAACATTCAAATTCTCTTACAGTCAACATTCAAATTCTGTAACAGTCAAAATTCAAATCCTCTAACAGTCAACATTCAAATTCTCCAACAGTCAACATTCAAATTCAGTAACAGTCAAAATTTCAATTCTCTTACAGTCAACATTCAAACTCTCTAACATTCAACATTCAAATTCTCTAACAGTCAACATTCAAATTCTCTAACAGTCAACATTCAAAATAACATTCAAATCCTCTAACAGTCAACATTCAAATCCTCTAACAGTCAACATTCAAATTCTCTCACAGTCTAATTTCAAATTCTCTCACAGTCAACATTCAAATTCTCTAACAGTCAACATTCAAATTCTGTAACAGTCAAAATTCAAATCCTCTGACAGTCAGCATTCAAATCCTCTAACAGTCAACATTCAAATTCTCCAAAAGTCAACATTCAAATTCAATAACAGACAACATTCAAATTCTCTAACAGTCAACATTCAAACTCTCTAACAGTCAACATTCAAAATCTCTAACAGTCAACATTCAAAATCTCTAACATTCAACATTCGAATTCTCTAACAGTCAAAATTCAAATCCTCTGACAGTCAATATTCAAATTCTCCAACAGTTAACATTCAAATTCAGTAACAGTCAAAATTCAAATCCTCTAACAGTCAACATTCAAATTCTCTAACAGTCAACATGCAAACTCTCTAACATTCAAATTCTCTAACAGTCAACATTCAAATTCTCTAACAGTCAACATTCAAAATAACATTCAAATCCTCTAACAGTCAACATTTAAATTCTCTCACAGTCTAATTTCAAATTCTCTCACATTCAACATTCAAATTCTGTAACAGTCAAAATTCAATTCCTCTGACAGTCAGCATTCAAATCCTCTGACAGTCAACATTCAGATCCTCTAACAGTCAACATTCAAATTCTCTAACAGTCAAAATTCAAATCCTCTGACAGTCAATATTCAAATTCTCCAACAGTCAACATTCAAATTCAGTAACAGTCAAAAATCTAATCCTCTAACAGTCAACATTCAAATCCTCTAACAGTCAACATTCAAATTCTCTAACAGTCAACATTCCACTCCTCTAACAGTCAACATTCAAATTCTCTAACAGTCAACATTCAAATTCTCTTACAGTCAACATTCAAATTCTGTAACAGTCAAAATTCAAATCCTCTAACAGTCAACATTCAAATTCTCCAACAGTCAACATTCAAATTCAGTAGCTGTCAAAATTTCAATTCTCTTACAGTCAACATTCAAACTCTCTAACATTCAATATTCAAATTCTCTAACAGTCAACATTCAAATTCTCTAACAGTCAACATTCAAAAAAACATTCAAATCCTCTAACAGTCAACATTCAAATCCTCTAACAGTCAACATTCAAATTCTCTCACAGTCTAATTTCAAATTCTCTTACAGTCTAATTTCAAATTCTCTAACAGTCAACATTCAAATTCTGTAACAGTCAAAATTCAAATCCTCTGACAGTCAGCATTCAAATCCTCTAACAGTCAACATTCAAATTCTCCAAAAGTCAACATTCAAATTCAATAACAGACAACATTCAAATTCTCTAACAGTCAACATTCAAACTCTCTAACAGTCAACATTCAAAATCTCTAACATTCAACATTCGAATTCTCTAACATTCAAATTCTATAACATTCAATATTCAAATCCTCTAACAGTGAACATTCAAATTCTCTAACAGTCAACATTCAAATCCTGTAACAGTCAACATTCAAATCCTCTAACAGTCAACATTCACATTCTCTAACAGTCAACATTCAGATCCTCTAACAGTCAACATTCAAAATAACATTCAAATCCTCTAACAGTCAAACTTCAAATCCTCTAACAGTCAATATTCAAATTCTCTAAAAGTCTAATTTCAAATTCTCTAACAGTCAACATTCAAATTCTCTAACAGTCAACATTCAAATCCTATAACATTCAACATTCAAATTCTCTAACAGTCAACATTCAAATTCTCTAACAGTCAACATTCAAAATAACATTCAAATCCTCTAACAGTCCACATTCAAATCCTCTAACAGTCAACATTCAAATCCTCTAACAGTCAACATTCAAATTCTCTAACAGTCTAATTTCAAATTCTGTAACAGTCAACATTCAAATTCTGTAACAGTCAACATTCAAATTCTGTAACAGTCAAAATTCAAATCCTCTAACACTCAACATTCAAATTCTCCAACAGTCAACATTCAAATTCAGTAACAGTCAAAATTAAAATTCTCTAACAGTCAACATTCAAAATAACATTAAAATCCTCTAACAGTCAACATTCAAATTCTCTCACAGTCTAATTTCAAATTCTCTCACAGTCTAATTTCAAATTCTCTAACAGTCAACATTCAAATTCTGTAACAGTCAAAATTTAAATCCTCTGGCAGTCAGCATTCAAATCCTCTAACAGTCAACATTCAAATTCTCCAAAAGTCAACATTAAAATTCAGTAACAGTCAAAATTCAAATTCTCTAACAGTCAACATTCAAACTCTCTAACAGTCAACATTCAAAATCTCTAACAGTCAACATTCAAAATCTCTAAGATTCAATATTCAAATTCTCTAACATTCAAATCCTCTAACAGTGAACATTCAAATTCTCTAACAGTCAACATTCAAATCCTCTAACAGTCAAACTGCAAATCCTCTAACAGTCAACATTCAAATTCTCTAACAGTCTAATTTAAAATTCTCTAACACTCAACATTCAAATTCTCTAACAGTCAACATTCAAATTCTCTAACAGTCAACATTCAAAATAACATTCAAATCCTCTAACAGTCAACATTCAAATCCTCTAACAGTCAACATTCAAATCCTCTAACAGTCAACATTCAAATTCTCTAACAGTCAAAATTCAAATCCTCTGACAGTCAATATTCAAATTTTCCAACAGTCAATATTCAAATTCTCCAACAGTCAACATTCAAATCCTCTAACAGTCAACATTCAAATCCTCTAACAGTCAACATTCAAAATCTCTAACATTCAACATTCGAATTCTCTAACATTCAAATTCTCTAACATTCAATTTTCAAATCCTCTAACAGTGAACATTCAAATTCTCTAACAGTCAACATTCAAATCCTGTAACAGTCAACATTCAAATCCTCTAACAGTCAACATTCACATCCTCTAACAGTCAACATTCAAAATAACATTCAAATCCTCTAACAGTCAAACTTCAAATCCTCTAACAGTCAACATTCAAATTCTCTAACAGTCTAATTTCAAATTCTCTAACAGTCAACATTCAAATTCTCTAACAGTCAACATTAAAATTCTCTAACAGTCAAAATTCAAATCCTCTGACAGTCAATATTCAAATTCTCCAACAGTCAATATTCATATTCTCCAACAGTCAACATTCAAATCCTCTAACAGTCAACATTCAAAATCTCTAACAGTCAACATTCAAAATCTCTAACATTCAACATTCGAATTCTCTAACATTCAAATTCTCTAACATTAAATATTCAAATCCTCTAACAGTGAACATTCAAATTCTCTAACAGTCAACATTCAAATCCTGTAACAGTCAACATTCAAATCCTCTAACAGTCAACATTCACATCCTCTAACAGTCAACATTCAAAATAACATTCAAATCCTCTAACAGTCAAACTTCAAATCCTCTAACAGTCAACATTCAAATTCTCTAACAGTCTAATTTAAAATTCTCTAACAGTCAACATTCAAATTCTCTAACAGTCAACATTCAAATTCTCTAACAGTCAACATTCAAATTCTCTAACAGTCAACATTCAAAATAACATTCAAATCCTCTAACAGTCAACATTCAAATCCTCTAACAGTCAACATTCAAATCCTCTAACAGTCAACATTCAAATTCTCTAACAGTCAAAATTAAAATCCTCTGACAGTCAATATTCAAATTCTCCACCAGTCAATATTCAAATTCTCTAACAGTCAACATTCAAATCCTCTAACAGTCAATATTCAAATTCTCTAACAGTCAACATGTAAAATAACATTCAAATCCTCTAACAGTCAACATTCAAATTCTCTAACAGTCAACATTCAAAATAACATTCAAATCCTCTAACAGTCAACATTCAAATCCTCTAACAGTCAACATTCAAATCCTCTAACGGTCAACATTCAAATTCTCTAACAGTCAAAATTCAAATCCTCTGACAGTCAATATTCAAATTCTCCAACAGTTAACATTCAAATTCAGTAACAGTCAAAATTCAAATCCTCTAACAGTCAACATTCAAATTCTCTAACAGTCAACATGCAAACTCTCTAACATTCAACATTCAAATTCTCTAACAGTCAACATTCAAATTCTCTAACAGTCAACATTCAAAATAACATTCAAATCCTCTAACAGTCAACATTCAAATTCTCTCACAGTCTAATTTCAAATTCTCTCACAGTCAACATTCAAATTCTGTAACAGTCAAAATTCAATTCCTCTGACAGTCAGCATTCAAATCCTCTGACAGTCAACATTCAGATCCTCTAACAGTCAACATTCAAATTCTCTAACAGTCAAAATTCAAATCATCTGACAGTCAATATTCAAATTCTCTAACAGTCAAAAATCTAATCCTCTAACAGTCAACATTCAAATCCTCTAACAGTCAACATTCAAATTCTCTAACAGTCAACATTCAAATCCTCTAACAGTCAACATTCAAATTCTCTAACAGTCAAAATTCAAATTCTCTAACAGTCAACATTCAAAATAACATTCAAATCCTCTAACAGTCAACATTCAAATCCTCTAACAGTCAACATTCAAATTCTCTAACAGTCAACATTCCACTCCTCTAACAGTCAACATTCAAATTCTCTAACAGTCAACATTCAAATTCTCTTACAGTCAACATTCAAATTCTGTAACAGTCAAAATTCAAATCCTCTAACAGTCAACATTCAAATTCTCCAACAGTCAACATTCAAATTCAGTAACAGTCAAAATTTCAATTCTCTTACAGTCAACATTCAAACTCTCTAACATTCAACATTCAAATTCTCTAACAGTCAACATTCAAATTCTCTAACAGTCAACATTCAAAATAACATTCAAATCCTCTAACAGTCAACATTCAAATCCTCTAACAGTCAACATTCAATTTCTCTCACAGTCTAATTTCAAATTCTCTCACAGTCTAATTTCAAATTCTCTAACAGTCAACATTCAAATTCTGTAACAGTCAAAATTCAAATCCTCTGACAGTCAGCATTCAAATCCTCTAACAGTCAACATTCAAATTCTCCAAAAGTCAACATTCAAATTCAATAACAGACAACATTCAAATCCTCTAACAGTCAACATTCCACTCCTCTAACAGTCAACATTCAAATTCTCTAACAGTCAACATTCAAATTCTCTTACAGTCAACATTCAAATTCTGTAACAGTCAAAATTCAAATCCTCTAACAGTCAACATTCAAATTCTCCAACAGTCAACATTCAAATTCAGTAACAGTCAAAATTTCAATTCTCTTACAGTCAACATTCAAACTCTCTAACATTCAACATTCAAATTCTCTAACAGTCAACATTCAAATTCTCTAACAGTCAACATTCAAAATAACATTCAAATCCTCTAACAGTCAACATTCAAATTCTCCAAAAGTCAACATTCAAATTCAATAACAGACAACATTCAAATCCTCTAACAGTCAACATTCAAATCCTCTAACAGTCAACATTCCACTCCTCTAACAGTCAACATTCAAATTCTCTAACAGTCAACATTCAAATTCTCTTACAGTCAACATTCAAATTCTGTAACAGTCAAAATTCAAATCCTCTAACAGTCAACATTCAAATTCTCCAACAGTCAACATTCAAATTCAGTAACAGTCAAAATTTCAATTCTCTTACAGTCAACATTCAAACTCTCTAACATTCAACATTCAAATTCTCTAACAGTCAACATTCAAATTCTCTAACAGTCAACATTCAAAATAACATTCAAATCCTCTAACAGTCAACATTCAAATCCTCTAACAGTCAACATTCAAATTCTCTCACAGTCTAATTTCAAATTCTCTCACAGTCAACATTCAAATTCTCTAACAGTCAACATTCAAATTCTGTAACAGTCAAAATTCAAATCCTCTGACAGTCAGCATTCAAATCCTCTAACAGTCAACATTCAAATTCTCCAAAAGTCAACATTCAAATTCAATAACAGACAACATTCAAATTCTCTAACAGTCAACATTCAAACTCTCTAACAGTCAACATTCAAAATCTCTAACAGTCAACATTCAAAATCTCTAACATTCAACATTCGAATTCTCTAACAGTCAAAATTCAAATCCTCTGACAGTCAATATTCAAATTCTCCAACAGTTAACATTCAAATTCAGTAACAGTCAAAATTCAAATCCTCTAACAGTCAACATTCAAATTCTCTAACAGTCAACATGCAAACTCTCTAACATTCAAATTCTCTAACAGTCAACATTCAAATTCTCTAACAGTCAACATTCAAAATAACATTCAAATCCTCTAACAGTCAACATTTAAATTCTCTCACAGTCTAATTTCAAATTCTCTCACAGTCAACATTCAAATTCTGTAACAGTCAAAATTCAATTCCTCTGACAGTCAGCATTCAAATCCTCTGACAGTCAACATTCAGATCCTCTAACAGTCAACATTCAAATTCTCTAACAGTCAAAATTCAAATCCTCTGACAGTCAATATTCAAATTCTCCAACAGTCAACATTCAAATTCAGTAACAGTCAAAAATCTAATCCTCTAACAGTCAACATTCAAATCCTCTAACAGTCAACATTCAAATTCTCTAACAGTCAACATTCCACTCCTCTAACAGTCAACATTCAAATTCTCTAACAGTCAACATTCAAATTCTCTTACAGTCAACATTCAAATTCTGTAACAGTCAAAATTCAAATCCTCTAACAGTCAACATTCAAATTCTCCAACAGTCAACATTCAAATTCAGTAGCAGTCAAAATTTCAATTCTCTTACAGTCAACATTCAAACTCTCTAACATTCAATATTCAAATTCTCTAACAGTCAACATTCAAATTCTCTAACAGTCAACATTCAAAATAACATTCAAATCCTCTAACAGTCAACATTCAAATCCTCTAACAGTCAACATTCAAATTCTCTCACAGTCTAATTTCAAATTCTCTTACAGTCTAATTTCAAATTCTCTAACAGTCAACATTCAAATTCTGTAACAGTCAAAATTCAAATCCTCTGACAGTCAGCATTTAAATCCTCTAACAGTCAACATTCAAATTCTCCAAAAGTCAACATTCAAATTCAATAACAGACAACATTCAAATTCTCTAACAGTCAACATTCAAACTCTCTAACAGTCAACATTCAAAATCTCTAACAGTCAACATTCAAAATCTCTAACATTCAACATTCGAATTCTCTAACATTCAAATTCTATAACATTCAATATTCAAATCCTCTAACAGTGAACATTCAAATTCTCTAACAGTCAACATTCAAATCCTGTAACAGTCAACATTCAAATCCTCTAACAGTCAACATTCACATCCTCTAACAGTCAACATTCAGATCCTCTAACAGTCAACATTCAAAATAACATTCAAATCCTCTAACAGTCAAACTTCAAATCCTCTAACAGTCAATATTCAAATTCTCTAAAAGTCTAATTTCAAATTCTCTAACAGTCAACATTCAAATTCTCTAACAGTCAACATTCAAATCCTATAACATTCAACATTCAAATTCTCTAACAGTCAACATTCAAATTCTCTAACAGTCAACATTCAAAATAACATTCAAATCCTCTAACAGTCCACATTCAAATCCTCTAACAGTCAACATTCAAATCCTCTAACAGTCAACATTCAAATTCTCTAACAGTCTAATTTCAAATTCTGTAACAGTCAACATTCAAATTCTGTAACAGTCAACATTCAAATTCTGTAACAGTCAAAATTCAAATCCTCTAACACTCAACATTCAAATTCTCCAACAGTCAACATTCAAATTCAGTAACAGTCAAAATTAAAATTCTCTAACAGTCAACATTCAAAATAACATTAAAATCCTCTAACAGTCAACATTCAAATTCTCTCACAGTCTAATTTCAAATTCTCTCACAGTCTAATTTCAAATTCTCTAACAGTCAACATTCAAATTCTGTAACAGTCAAAATTCAAATCCTCTGGCAGTCAGCATTCAAATCCTCTAACAGTCAACATTCAAATTCTCCAAAAGTCAACATTAAAATTCAGTAACAGTCAAAATTCAAATTCTCTAACAGTCAACATTCAAACTCTCTAACAGTCAACATTCAAAATCTCTAACAGTCAACATTCAAAATCTCTAAGATTCAACATTCAAATTCTCTAACATTCAAATCCTCTAACAGTGAACATTCAAATTCTCTAACAGTCAACATTCAAATCCTCTAACAGTCAAACTGCAAATCCTCTAACAGTCAACATTCAAATTCTCTAACAGTCTAATTTAAAATTCTCTAACACTCAACATTCAAATTCTCTAACAGTCAACATTCAAATTCTCTAACACTCAACATTCAAAATAACATTCAAATCCTCTAACAGTCAACATTCAAATCCTCTAACAGTCAACATTCAAATCCTCTAACAGTCAACATTCAAATTCTCTAACAGTCAAAATTCAAATCCTCTGACAGTCAATATTCAAATTTTCCAACAGTCAATATTCAAATTCTCCAACAGTCAACATTCAAATCCTCTAACAGTCAACATTCAAATTCTCTAACAGTCAACATTCTAACTCTCTAACATTCAACATTCAAATTCTCTAACAGTCAATATTCAAATTCTCTAACAGTCAACATTTAAAATAACATTCAAATCCTCTAACAGTCAACATTCAAATTCTCTAACAGTCAACATTCAAAATAACATTCAAATCCTCTAACAGTCAACATTCAAATCCTCCAACAGTCAACATTCAAATCCTCTAACGGTCAACATTCAAATTCTCTAACAGTCAAAATTCAAATCCTCTGACAGTCAATATTCAAATTCTCCAACAGTTGATATTCAAATTCTCCAACAGTCAACATTCAAACTCTCTAACATTCAACATTCAAATTCTCTAACAGTCAACATTCAAAATCTCTAACATTCAACATTCGAATTCTCTAACATTCAAATTCTCTAACATTCAATTTTCAAATCCTCTAACAGTGAACATTCAAATTCTCTAACAGTCAACATTCAAATCCTGTAACAGTCAACATTCAAATCCTCTAACAGTCAACATTCACATCCTCTAACAGTCAACATTCAAAATAACATTCAAATCCTCTAACAGTCAAACTTCAAATCCTCTAACAGTCAACATTCAAATTCTCTAACAGTCTAATTTCAAATTCTCTAACAGTCAACATTCAAATTCTCTAACAGTCAACATTAAAATTCTCTAACAGTCAAAATTCAAATCCTCTGACAGTCAATATTCAAATTCTCCAACAGTCAATATTCATATTCTCCAACAGTCAACATTCAAATCCTCTAACAGTCAACATTCAAAATCTCTAACATTCAACATTCGAATTCTCTAACATTCAAATTCTCTAACATTAAATATTCAAATCCTCTAACAGTGAACATTCAAATTCTCTAACAGTCAACATTCAAATCCTGTAACAGTCAACATTCAAATCCTCTAACAGTCAACATTCACATCCTCTAACAGTCAACATTCAAAATAACATTCAAATCCTCTAACAGTCAAACTTCAAATCCTCTAACAGTCAACATTCAAATTCTCTAACAGTCTAATTTAAAATTCTCTAACAGTCAACATTCAAATTCTCTAACAGTCAACATTCAAATTCTCTAACAGTCAACATTCAAATTCTCTAACAGTCAACATTCAAAATAACATTCAAATCCTCTAACAGTCAACATTCAAATCCTCTAACAGTCAACATTCAAATCCTCTAACAGTCAACATTCAAATTCTCTAACAGTCAAAATTCAAATCCTCTGACAGTCAATATTCAAATTCTCCACCAGTCAATATTCAAATTCTCTAACAGTCAACATTCAAATCCTCTAACAGTCAATATTCAAATTCTCTAACAGTCAACATGTAAAATAACATTCAAATCCTCTAACAGTCAACATTCAAATTCTCTAACAGTCAACATTCAAAATAACATTCAAATCCTCTAACAGTCAACATTCAAATCCTCTAACAGTCAACAATCAAATCCTCTAACGGTCAACATTCAAATTCTCTAACAGTCAAAATTCAAATCCTCTGACAGTCAATATTCAAATTCTCCAACAGTCGATATTCAAATTCTCCAACAGTCAACATTCAAATCCTCTAACAGTCAACATTCAAATCCTCTAACAGTCAACATTCAAAATCTCTAACAGTCAACATTCAAAATCTCTAACATTCAACATTCGAATTCTCTAACATTAAATATTCAAATCCTCTAACAGTGAACATTCAAATTCTCTAACAGTCAACATTCAAATCCTGTAACAGTCAACATTAAAATCCTCTAACAGTCAACATTCACATCCTCTAACAGTCAACATTCAAAATAACATTCAAATCCTCTAACAGTCAAACTTCAAATCCTCTAACAGTCAACATTCAAATTCTCTAACAGTCTAATTTAAAATTCTCTAACAGTCAACATTCAAATTCTCTAACAGTCAACATTCAAATTCTCTAACAGTCAACATTCAAAATAACATTCAAATCCTCTAACAGTCAACATTCAAATCCTCTAACAGTCAACATTCAAATCCTCTAACGGTCAACATTCAAATCCTCTAACGGTCAACATTCAAATTCTCTAACAGTCAAAATTCAATTCCTCTGACAGTCAATATTCAAATTCTCCACCAGTCAATATTCAAATTCTCCAACAGTCAACATTCAAATCCTCTAACAGTCAACATTCAAACTCTCTAACATTCAACATTCAAATTCTCTAACAGTCAATATTCAAATTCTCTAACAGTCAACATTTAAAATAACATTCAAATCCTCTAACAGTCAACATTCAAATTCTCTAACAGTCAACATTCAAAATAACATTCAAATCCTCTAACAGTCAACATTCAAATCCTCTAACAGTCAACATTCAAATCCTCTAACGGTCAACATTCAAATTCTCTAACAGTCAAAATTCAAATCCTCTGACAGTCAATATTCAAATTCTCCAACAGTCGATATTCAAATTCTCCAACAGTCGACATTCAAATCCTCTAACAGTCAACATTCAAATTCTCTAACAGTGAACATTCAAATTCTCTAACAGTCAACATTCAAATCCTGTAACAGTCAACATTCAAATCCTTTAACAGTCAACATTCAAATCCTCTAACAGTCAACATTCACATCCTCTAACAGTCAACATTCAAAATAACATTCAAATCCTCTAACAGTCAAACTGCAAATCCTCTAACAGTCAACATTCAAATTCTCTAACAGTCTAATTTAAAATTCTCTAACAGTCAACATTCAAATTCTCTAACAGTCAACATTCAAATTCGCTAACAGTCAACATTCAAAATAACATTCAAATCCTCTAACAGTCAACATTCAAATCCTCAAACAGTCAACATTCAAATCCTCTAACAGTCAAAATTCAAATCCTCTTACAGTCAATATTCAAATTCTCACACAGTCAACATTCAAATCCTCTAACAGTCAACATTCAAATTCTCTAACAGTCAACATTCAAACTCTCTAACATTCAACATTCAAATTCTCTAACAGTCAATATTCAAATTCTCTAACAGTCAACATTTAAAATAACATTCAAATCCTCTAACAGTCAACATTCAAATTCTCTAACAGTCAACATTCAAAATAACATTCAAATCCTCTAACAGTCAACATTCAAATCCTCTAACAGTCAACATTCAAATCCTCTAACGGTCAACATTCAAATTCTCTAAGAGTCAAAATTCAAATCCTCTGACAGTCAATATTCAAATTCTCCAACAGTCGATATTCAAATTCTCCAACAGTCAACATTCAAATTCTCCAACAGTCAACATTCAAATCGTCTAACAGTCAACATTCAAATTCTCTAACAGTCAACATTCAAACTCTCTAACATTCAACATTCAAATTCTCTAACAGTCAACATTCAAAATCTCTAACATTCAACATTCGAATTCTCTAACATTCAAATTCTCTAACATTCAATTTTCAAATCCTCTAACAGTGAACATTCAAATTCTCTAACAGTCAACATTCAAATCCTGTAACAGTCAACATTCAAATCCTCTAACAGTCAACATTCACATCCTCTAACAGTCAACGTTCAAAATAACATTCAAATCCTCTAACAGTCAAACTTCAAATCCTCTAACAGTCAACATTCAAATTCTCTAACAGTCTAATTTCAAATTCTCTAACAGTCAACAATCAAATTCTCTAACAGTCAACATTAAAATTCTCTAACATTCAAAATTCAAATCCTCTGACAGTCAATATTCAAATTTTCCAACAGTCAATATTCAAATTCTCACACAGTCAACATTCAAATCCTCTAACAGTCAACATTCAAATTCTCTAACAGTCAACATTCAAACTCTCTAACATTCAACATTCAAATTCTCTAACAGTCAATATTCAAATTCTCTAACAGTCAACATTTAAAATAACATTCAAATCCTCTAACAGTCAACATTCAAATTCTCTAACAGTCAACATTCAAAATAACATTCAAATCCTCTAACAGTCAACATTCAAATCCTCTAACAGTCAACATTCAAATCCTCTAACGGTCAACATTCAAATTCTCTAACAGTCAAAATTCAAATCCTCTGACAGTCAATATTCAAATTCTCCAACAGTCGATATTCAAATTCTCCAACAGTCAACATTCAAATTCTCCAACAGTCAACATTCAAATCGTCTAACAGTAACATTCAAATTCTCTAACAGTCAACATTCAAACTCTCTAACATTCAACATTCAAATTCTCTAACAGTCAACATTCAAAATCTCTAACATTCAACATTCGAATTCTCTAACATTCAAATTCTCTAACATTCAATTTTCAAATCCTCTAACAGTGAACATTCAAATTCTCTAACAGTCAACATTCAAATCCTGTAACAGTCAACATTCAAATCCTCTAACAGTCAACATTCACATCCTCTAACAGTCAACATTCAAAATAACATTCAAATCCTCTAACAGTCAAACTTCAAATCTTCTAACAGTCAACATTCAAATTCTCTAACAGTCTAATTTCAAATTCTCTAACAGTCAACATTCAAATTCTCTAACAGTCAACATTAAAATTCTCTAACAGTCAAAATTCAAATCCTCTGACAGTCAATATTCAAATTCTCCAACAGTCAATATTGAAATTCTCCAACAGTCAACATTCAAATCCTCTAACAGTCAACATTCAAAATCTCTAACAGTCAACATTCAAAATCTCTAACATTCAACATTCAAATTCTCTAACATTCAAATTCTCTAACATTAAATATTCAAATCCTCTAACAGTGAACATTCAAATTCTCTAACAGTCAACATTCAAATCCTGTAACAGTCAACATTCAAATCCTCTAACAGTCAACATTCACATCCTCTAACAGTCAACATTCAAAATAACATTCAAATCCTGTAACAGTCAAACTTCAAATCCTCTAATAGTCAACATTCAAATTCTCTAACAGTCTAATTTCAAATTCTCTAAAAGTCAACATTCAAATTCTCTAACAGTCAACATTCAAATTCTCTAACAGTCAACATTCAAAATAACATTCAAATCCTCTAACAGTCAACATTCAAATTCTCTAACAGTCAAAATTCAAATGCTCTGACAGTCAATATTCAAAATCTCCAACAGTTAACATTCAAATTCAGTAACAGTCAAAATTTAAATCCTCTAACAGTCAACATTCAAATTCCCTAACAGTCAACATGCAAACTCTCTAACATTCAACATTCAAATTCTCTAACAGTCAACATTCAAATTCTCTAACAGTCAAGATTCAAAATAACATTCAAATCCTCTAACAGTCAACATTCAAATTCTCTCACAGTCTAATTTCAAATTCTCTCACAGTCTAATTTCAAATTCTCTAACAGTCAACATTCAAATTCTGTAACAGTCAAAATTCAATTCCTCTGACAGTCAGCATTCAATTTCTCAAACAGTCAAAATTCAAATCCTCTGACAGTCTATATTCAAATTCTCCAACAGTCAACATTCAAATTCAGTAACAGTCAAAAATCTAATCCTCTAACAGTCAACATTCAAATCCTCTAACAGTCAACATTCAAATTCTCTAACAGTCAACATTCCACTCCTCTAACAGTCAACATTCAAATTCTCTAACATTCAACATTCACATTCTGTAACATTCAACATTCAAATTCTCTGTGACGGAACAAGGCCACACCCCTTTCCGCTATGTGTTTTTCTCCCGCCTCTTTCTGCGCTTCAGCAAGAGAATTGCAAAATGCCGGTGATAACCGGATATTATCAATGACTTTATTCGCTTCTGGGCTGTATTCCCCAGACTGCTGTATACAGGGGACATCACAGGACTGTATGTTGGACAATAATAGGATGTTATACTGACTGTAATCATATCTGAACTGGGTTCCCCAGACTGCTGTATACAGGGGACATCACAGGACTGTATGTTGGACAATAATAGGATGTTATACTGAATAACCCAAACAGGTTATTCCATTAGGCTGAGTATGTGTGCCACTGGAGGGAAATAGTCCCTCATGTTATGTAAATGACTGTAATATGTTCCCAAAGCTTTGTATACTGTATCCCATACTGTTAAATACATATACGAAGGCAACAAGATAGTTTTCTGGGCACAGGAGAAACTGGTATGGAGGATCAGCGTTGCTCGTGGTTACGTCACTGCCTCCAGGTCCTGTTCTTAGTAAACCGATGGTATCATGAATAAGGGATTTCTGACTCTGATGTTAATTATGGCAGTCTTCCCTAATGCGTATTACTTAACCCCTTCCCGACATTTGACGTACATTTACGTCATGGTCGGGATGTACTTCCCGACACATGACATAAATGTACGTCATGCCTTTGAATTGTCACCGCGTCTACAGACCCTGACAGCAGACATCCTCCCTCATTGCCCAGGGGGGGCAGCGATGCCCCCCGTCATGGGCGATCGATGCGATTGGCTGTTCAAACGTGAACAGCCAAAAGCAGCGTTAAACTGTGTGATGTGTAAAATTTAGACTCTGCTGCCCCCTAGTGTCCAAAAAAATTAAAGGAGGTTGAAATAATGATGTAATAATAAAGTTTAGATATGGTTTATGTTAGTTATTAACTATTTTGAGTGGTATGATTATTTGTCTCACAAGCAGCAAATTTTAAATTTTGCAAATAGCAAAATGTTCCATTTTTTTTACGACATTTTGGTATTCTTCACAAAAAAAAAAAAAACTGTATCGACCAAAATTTACCACTTATTTAAAATACAATGTGTCACGGGAAAACAATCTCAAAATCACTGGGATAAGTAAAAGCAAAAAAAAGTTATCCCCACTTAAGTGATACCTGTCAGATTTGAAAAAAAGGCCTCTGTCAGGAAGGCAAAAACAGGCTGTGTCGGGAAGGGGTTAAATATTGTAACTGTATATGTGGAGACAAATGGTCTGGCTAGAAGTGACCAAATGCTTAGATTAGAATCTGTTCAGTTTGTGTATAGTTTTTGTTTCAGGGATCAAAGGGCCTCTTTATAGGCTGTTTAGTAACAGAGACAACAGGTAGTAGCAGAGACATACACTCCCCCCCCCCCCCCAAATAACAAGAAGCTAAAGGATGGAGAACACCAGGGTCAGTCTCCAGAGAAGAGATCTGTTCACATGAAGGTGTGAAACCCCTCACCTACACATACTTCAAAGCCAGATGAAGGGAGTGAGTTAATCAGCCCCTGAACAGGTAATAGGAGACCCTGTTACATTCATACAACTGCACCCAGCATAGGAAGGGTTAAGAATTCCTGAGGGAGGGGGAGAGGGGTGCTTTTGGGATGTAAATTGGTGTTTGCAAGGAGAGAAGAGAGAGAAGTGAGTGAGAGTCAGTGCTGGGAGTTGTGGACTGGCGTGTCCTGCCCATTTGAGCTTAACCTGATGTGGTAATGTGGTAAGGTTCTGATAACGTGACTAATACTGATGACCTTTCTGTATATATTGTATATAGACTGTAATTGCTGATTTTGCATGTATAACCCGTGTGTAAAATAAAGGTAACGCTTTTGTACTTTTGCTATTGTGTATTCCTGTGCGATCTTTGGAACTCGGAAGGACCCGTGGGGGGCTATGCAAGAGGCATAAGTCCCGGGATCCTCACATTCTCAACATTCAAAATCTCTAACAATCAACATTCAAAATCTCTAACAGTCAACATTCAAAATCTCTAACAGTCAACATTCAAATCCTCTAACAGTCAACATTCAAATTCTCTAACAGTCAACATTCAAATTCTGTAACAGTCAAATTTAAAATTCTGTAACAGTCAAAATTCAAATTCTGTAACAGTCAAAATTCAAATTCTCTAACAGTCAACATTCAAAATCTCTAACAGTCAACATTCAAAATCTCTAACAGTCAATATTCAAAATCTCTAACAGTCAACATTCGAATTCTCTAACATTCAACATTCGAATTCTATAACATTCAACATTCAAATTCTATAACATTCAACATTTAAATTCTATAACATTCAAATCCTCTAACAGTCAATATTCAAATCCTCTAACAGTCAACATTCAAATTCTCTAACAGTCAACATTCAAATCCTGTAACAGTCTACGTTCAAATTCTCTAACAGTCAACGTTCGAATTCTCTAACAGTCAACATTCACATTTTCTAATATTCAACATTCAAATTCTCTAACATTCAACATCCAAATTCTCTAACAGTCAACATTCAAATTAACATTCAAATCCTCTAACAGTCAACATTCAAATCCTCTAACAGTGAACCTTCAAATTGTCAAATAGTCAACGTTCATATTCTCTAACAGTCAACATTCAAATCATCTAACAGTCAACATTCAAATTCTGTAACAGTCAACATTCAAATCCTCTAACAGTCAACATTCAAATTCTGTAACAGTGAACATTCAAATCCTTTAACAGTCAACATTCAAATCCTTTAACAGTCAACATTCAAATCCGCTAACAATCAGACAAATAGACAAACGTAAAGACTACTCACTCCCAGGCTCTTGTCACCTCCCTATCCTAAAACTTTCCTAACACGAGACTAACTGCCCTACGCTCACTTAACAACATTGCATTAAGCCTTAGGTATCTAGGGGGAGATTCTCTGAAACTCACCGCCCAGCTCCGCCCCCCCTTCGCCGCCCATCGCAATCATAATTATCGCATATATTCTAACATATGCGATATTTATAGCAAAGGACAGCTCTTGCATTAAGAGCTGTCTTTTGCGGTGAGAGTCGCCGGGTCCCAGCAGGTCTTGGTGACTCCTCCCTCCCTCCTACACCCGGCGCTGCTGCTGCACCGTGCTCTCCTCCTCCCTGCACCCGGAGGAGGATTAGTGCAGGGAGGAGGTCACAGGTCCGGGCAGCACAGCTCTGTGCTGCCCGGACACAGGTGAGG
Source organism: Crinia signifera (assembly GCF_055691185.1). Taxonomy (NCBI): domain Eukaryota; kingdom Metazoa; phylum Chordata; class Amphibia; order Anura; family Myobatrachidae; genus Crinia; species Crinia signifera. The sequence continues at coordinate 54,612,996 of NC_139228.1, forward strand.
GGGGAGGGGGCGATGCGGGGCGGCGGGGGTCTGTGCGGGGTGACGGTGGGTTTGTGTTAGAAGCCCATTGGCTTCTATGGGGCGATTGCCCCTCGCCGCGGTAACCCGGCAGGGGATGCTTAAAGCATCCCGAAATAAAATAAAAACCCAGATAACGGGGTTTTTACCGCATTTTTACCTTAGAGAATCTCCCCCATAGTCCCTCAAACAATTGACTAATATGCAAAACAGTAACATGTCAAAAACACACAAACAACAACAATAGGAACAGAGCATACAATGGAAGTTTACTTACCAACCTCCCCTTACCTAGAACCGGCCCTACTCATGAACAGCCGTTCCCGGTGATGTGAAGGGAACAGATGTTCCCCCCTTTCTTTACTAGGTCTGGGCCATGGGAAGAGTCGCCGCCGAGCCCACTGTTGCCAGGGACTGGACCTCTTGGAAGAGGATGAAAATCACCCCCTCCCCTCAAGAGGCCTAAAATGACTAACAGGCCTTTAGCGATAGCCTAGAGCCTGACTAATCAATTACACAGGTGACTCTGGCCTAGTGCCAGAGTCACTTACCACCCTCCTAGCTGATCCCAGGCCTAATGCCTTTCAATGGCCACACGCCTAGTGTCTGAATCAATAGCCCTAGGCCTAGAGCCTGTCCTAGAGGGCCTCGGGCCTTACGCCCTGCTATTGTGCCACGGGCCTAGTGCCCAGCTATGGGGTCTTGGGGCAGGATGCCACACCTACAGTACTTTGGGGCCTGGAGGGCCCAACACTCATGTGGCCCTTGGGCCTAATGCCCAACCTACAAGGAAGGGGCCACAGGGAGGAGGGGCCCAACTAATCTCCACGGGCCCAGGAGGGCCTGACACTCAAGTGGCCATGGGCCGAGAGGGCCTAACTGAATTACCCACAGGCCGGAAGGGCCTGACAGTGCCCACGGGACTAGTGCCCGACACCCGGTGGTCTAGGGTAGGGGGGAAGGTGGCCGGGGGCCACCTACCTGGTGTTGGGAGAGGCCGCGGGGGACCAGGCTACCTCAACTCTGATGCTTCCCACCCTTCGCTGGCCTCTCCATGGATGGTCGCCATCTTCTTTTTTCTGCCGCTGGCCTGTCCTGGCCAGCAGCGGCGCTGCTTCTCTTCTTCCTCCAGAAGGCGCCAGAGATCTTCTTGCTTGATCCCGGCGTCTTCTGGCCTCTTCTGCGGGCGCCAGAGCTGTTTTCTCTCTCCACCGACATCTTCTGCACCATCCTCCGGCAGCTTCCCTCTTCAGCCGGGGCGCTCCGCCAGCGTGGGCTCTCCTTATTCCTTCGCCTCCCAGAGGCGTTGATTGGCTCTCCGCGGCCGTTTCCTATTGGCTGGCGATTTGGGAGCCGTGATTGGCTCCCGAATGGTGCCAGTGTTTAAATGCCACGGGTGGCGTTTTCCATTGGCGCCCACAATGGCGCCAATTTCAAACAGCCGCCTCTCTCCTCCACAGCGTCGCTCCCCCGCCTGGACTGTCAGTGCTGGGATCGGTTATTTGATCCCAGGTCTATCTGGAGCTGCGTCCCGCTGGGGACACAGCTCCATCTCCACTGTCTGCCACTGAGGCTCCGGTGCTGGGAGCATGGAAGCTGTCCCAGCACCGGAGTACATTATTACACAATTATAAAGCACGTATCAGCTTTCAGTCTGATGCAGGCATCTTTCATCGCCATAAGTGTATATTTGCACCAGCCCACTGCCATCTGACAGTGATAAGGTTTCCCCATACAGATGGAGCAGAACTCAGTGCACATTTTGCACTGCAAGTCATGCAGTAACAGGTAAACAACCAGTGTAATTCATGAACTAGGAGAGTTCAGCTCTGCAATAATGAGGCAATAAATTCTGCTCTACATGCACTTGTGTATTTCCGCTTCTTCTGGTATAAAGATGTAATACTGAGTTAATAATAAGTCTAGAACCTGGGGCTACTGGATCAAGACACTTTAGATAACAGCAAACTCATACAATAAAGAGAACAGGATGTATAAGCGACATTGTTGCAGCACTGCCAGAAACCTCCTTTCTCAGGAATGAAACTAAATCCTTCTCCCCGAGGGCCAATCGCGATGCGACGCATTGAACGCACCGTGGCGGATTCAAACCACATTTCCTGAGACCTCCAAACACATTTGAATAAATCATGTTTACAAATGAAGCTTGTAAGCAGCGAGTCCCTGTTTGATAAGCGCGTGAAGTGCGGCTGGGCCGGAATTTAGCTTTCAGTACACATTCAGCCGCACAGCAGTCACAACTTGGAATTTAATAGTGTGACCGCCAATGTTTCTGGAGGTCAATGGCTGTATGGATATTCTTCTGTGCCAATCATCGTGTTACCGGTTAGAACCGTCCCCAGGAAATCATGTAATTACCTGCATTAGGAACGTGTTAGAACAACTACAAAGAGCTGCAAGTTGCCACATTGTAATCTGCAGTATATATGTTTTACATTATTGGATGAAATATAAAGTTGGTATTAAGTATGAACATTTACAACTTCGTCTGAAGGTTCTGTGTAGAAGTGTAAAACTACAATAAAAGTTTTTTACTACTTCTGGTCACACTTGCCTACACTCCAGTGGCGTATTTATAATGGTTGCAGTGTGTGCTCAGCACACGGGCCCCAACCCGCACACGCAGCACCCATTATTTTAATGCATACAGCTTCGCAGTCCCGCGACAACAGGAGCAGCGCTGCAGAAATAGCCAGAAAAATGCCCATTGCACCCTCTAGTGGTCAGACTCTAAAGTGCAGCACGGCGCATTTCTCTGCATAGAGGAGGATCCCCGAATGGAGAAGGCTGCTCATGGGCCTCATCCTCTATTATAACACCCTTGCTACATTCCCAGATTGTCCAGGAGGGTCAGTAAACTGCGGTGGCTCTCCCAGTCCCCCAGAAAAGGGGGCAAGTCTCCCCGATTGTCAGCAGTCCTCATAACCCCGCCATCTGAAAGGACCAATGATGCAATTACGTTGAAGTGTTTCATCACGGGGCCACAATGATATGATTTTGCAATTAGATATGTGCACTCAGTGATCTCATTCATGACAGGACCTAGTGGGGTGCCCGGGCATCGTGAGCAATAGGGGAGGGTTGAGCTGGAGCCATGCTATAGACCCTCACTAGCAATATATCCTCTGTCGTCTGCATGTACAGAAGACAGATGGTATCCAATCCCTAACAACCCGCAGGAGAGTGCAACGATATAGGCGGTTATTTAGACCTAATCGCATTGCTTCTACTTTGCAGAGCCCAGCTATCAGGTATTTGCTACCTGCCAGAGTGTAGTCCCGCCCTGTGCAAGCCTGCAATAATATCGCAGCCCTGCGATTAGCTACAAATTTATTCGCAATCACTCAACATGGAATGATTCCCCAGTGTGCGCAGTCTGTGCATAGCCCAGGACTTACTCAGCAACTGCGATAGAAACAGGCTGATTGGGGGCGGGGCTGATGTCACATGACTTCCCTCATACACCTGGCCACGCCTGACTTTCCAAGATAACAGCTGCTCCCTATGTGATGATTCCTCAGTGTGTGCAGTCTGTGCGTAGCCCAGGACTTACTTGGCGATTGTAATAGAATCAGGCTGACGTCACATGACTTCCCCTCAAATACCAGTGTGTTCTTGTTTTGCTTATTGATTTATGTAAACAACTGTAACTGGGCGCAGCTGATCCCTTGTGGCACCATATAAACAAAGTATAATAATAATAACACCACACTTTTATAAGTGACAAAAACATAAATACATGGAGACACGCAGGGAATAAATATATGTGATTCCTGGAGAAATCCAAACTGAAAGGTAAATATTTTGTTGTCTGGCGCTGTCCTCCGTAGACACAAGCCACACGCTACCGCAAATACGACGTGTTTACCAGCGGGACAAAACAAAGCACAAAAGCTGATTGTAGAACATAGTGTTTTCATTTCTTTTGCTAGTAACAATCACAGCCGCCATCAATAAACCTGGATTATATACTGTATTTACCTTTTTGTGTCTCCTGGGAGGAGGATGGAAACTGTATTCAAATATTAGTGAGCAGGTTGGATGTGAGATAAACCTGTGTCTGTTAAAGTGGCAGCGTCTGGACGCAGAGTGACAATTCTGTACACATTGTGGGAGCTGTGTGGAATAGGAAATCAGAGATTAAAGGAGGTTATTCTAATTGATTTGCTTCCCTGCGGAGCTATTTTTAGAGACTGAGCATGTGCATTTATGCGCTTGTGCAGCCTCTTTGTGCGAGCGGGCATTGGGGAATTGATCATTCGCCGGCCGTTCACACACAGCACTGGGGGTGGGGGGGCATGGGGCGGGGGCCCATGGTCGCATCCATGGGAATGCCCAGTGTTTCATGGGCGTTCCCACGAAAATGCTGGCCGTTCCCATGAAAATGCTGGCCGTTCCCATGAAAATGCTGGCCGGTCCCATGAAAATGCTTGCCGGTCCCATGAAAATGCTGGCCGTTCCCATGAAAATGCTGGCCGTTCCCATGAAAATGTGCTTTTGAAGTGGGTGCGGGGGGGGGGGGGGGGCGTGCAACTGATGTCAGCGGATGTCAGCTGCCTGCCTGCCACAGAGGTGTCTTAGATCTGCGAGCGCTGTAGAAATCATTTGATTGTCAGCGATTATGAAATGATTTTGTCCACCCGGACCTTCCTGCGGGCGGCGGGCGGTGTTTAAAAGACTGGCAAAAGTGTGAATTTTGCAGTTTTGCGGGTCAACCGGAATCACCCCCATAGTCACAATAGACTATTCCCCACAGCGTGTGACGTCTTATACCCCGAAAGGTGGCCAAACGCGCTTTCGGAGAGCGTAAGCCAGAACCTCTGACATAGGCCTGTGCATATGACATCACACAAGTTGTACAATGAGAATTGAGCTGAGGACCATTTTGACTGGATTTGGTTTTGGTTCTGGTTCAAATTCGTAGTCCGATTTTGGATTGGTTTCGGATATTTCCCCCCAAAAAATTAAATCACATAAGGAGTTATTTAGACCTGATTGTGAATTTGCAGGCCAGCCGATAATCAATAGGCTGTGCATGGATACGGTCCGTAGTACAAATGCGCCAGGCCATCCTGTGATGAAATCAAGCTAGTTTTTGAATTGCTGGCTTTATGCAAGGTGATTGACAGGAAGCCGGCGTTTTTGGGATATACTGTAACTGGACATTTTCTGGCAGTGTCAGGTATTACAGAGGCATGGTCAGGTATGTGAGGGGAAGTCATGTGACGTCAGCTCCGCCCCCGGTTAGCCTGTTTCTATAGCAGCCGCAGAGTAAGTCTTGGGATATGCAGACTGCGGACACTGGGGAATCATTCCATGGGAGTGGCTCATAATTGGATTTGCAGCTAATTGCCGTAATTTTCACAAGTCATGCTAAGCAATTCTCAGGCTTGCACAGGGCGAGATTCAACTCTGGTTGGGTGGCGATTACCTGATCGCAGGGCTCTGCAAAATAGCAGCCATGCAATCAGGTCTGAATGACCCACAGAATATGGTCCTTTTTGTTTTTGCTCCTAGAGTATTATTACCCTAAATAACTTTAATTTACAATCATTTGCACTTACCTCACAACTCACAATATTGTTCACTAACATAGGCCAAAGGCTAGCTGGTTACTGAGCAACATAGCAGCAACACAAACAGGCAGTTATTTCTGTTGAAAAATGTTTTGCAAATATGGTCATGTGTTAGCAATAACCAATCAGATCCACTTGCCGGTACTTCCTATAGAAAAACAATCCGACATACAGTACACATTTACTAAGAATACTGTGGGGAATATCCAGGGCTATTTTTCAGCAGGCTCCAGCAGGAACTGAGGCCCTTATTCTGGTTCACTCTTTCTGACAAAATATTTCTTAGATGGACAAAACCATGTGCACTGCAGGTGAGGCAGGTGTTACTTGTGCAGATATAATTAGATTTGGGTGGGGTTTTACACCTGCCTCACCTGCAGTGCACATGGTTTTTTCCATCTAAGAAATATTTTGTAAGAAAGAGTGAACTAGAATAAGGACAAAAAGCAATTAACCACTAAGTGGAAAAAATCGGGCGCAGTGGGTTATAAGGTTATTTATGTCTGTATATATAGGTCCACAGCTAAGATGGCTGCTCCCAGACACCTAGAAGGACTAAATTGCCTTTCTAGAATCAAAAGAACAAGAACTAAATTAAAAATAAAGAGAGCGCGCACTGTGTTGATCTATTTGATTTTTTTACTCAATTAAAAATAGGTATAATTACACAATAGATTTAAATAAAAATACACAATATAAATGATTACACATGCAGATACAAAAAAATAGATATAAAATTTAATTTGATTGTGGGCATCCGACATTAATCTTAGACCTGATTAGTAAGAAGTGCCTCTGTTCAAACAGTGGGATCCTTATAGAAAAATCGGTAATAACACTCTTGAGAAGATTGATGTTAAATTCACATTGGACTGTTCATATGAAATGATATAGATATTACCAATCGCTGTCCTCGTCTGTGTGCGGTGTTAATTGCAATCCTCACATCCGTCCGCTTCAACCGGTGTTGCTCTGATGTGAATGAGCTGGTACCGGGAGCAGACTCTGTGATCTGGGTGTCTGTTCGTCCGCTGCAACCAGCGTGGCCCCGAGATGGAAAGGGCTGGCGCTGGGAGCTGACAAGCCGCGATGTATGTTGCTGACGACCAGCGTGGCCCCAGGTGGAAAAGGGCTGGCGCTGGGAGCTGACAGGTCGCAGAGTGTAGATGGTAGCCCAGGAATCCTGACGGACAGACGCACCTGGAAGGCACTGGGATCGAGGACGCAGAAGGCGTTGAAGTGAAACAGCAGGTAGCCGAGTCCAATGGTATAGGAGTTAAGGAGTATAAATCACTCAGAGGCGGTCAGGTATCTTTGGAGAGGTCGGATGCCACAGGTCCTTGACGCGTTTCTCCGTCTGCGAATACTGACGGTTTCATCAGAAGGTAGTTTGTTAGTTACCTGCCCAGGTATAAAAAGGTAGTTCGGCCAATCAGCTTGTCGCAGCAATTAAGCCGCACCTGTAGCTTCATTGTGGGTCAGGCAATCAGAATATGTATGTCTGCAATTAAGCTGTACGGACTCAGATGTAGTTTGCATAACAATTCAAAAGATTTATATCTATACTTTAAAAAACTATATATACAGCAGTGTAGCAACAATTGTTGCTACATCCGACCTCTCCAAAGATACCTGACCACCTCTGAGTGATTTATACTCCTTAACTCCTATACCATTGGACTCGGCTACCTGCTGTTTCACTTCAACGCCTTCTGCGTCCTCGATCCCAGTGCCTTCCAGGTGCGTCTGTCCGTCAGGATTCCTGGGCTACCATCTACACTCTGCGACCTGTCAGCTCCCAGCGCCAGCCCTTTTCCACCTGGGGCCACGCTGGTCGTCAGCAACATACATCGCGGCTTGTCAGCTCCCAGCACCAGCCCTTTCCATCTCGGGGCCACGCTGGTTGCAGCGGACGAACAGACACCCAGATCACAGAGTCTGCTCCCGGTACCAGCTCATTCACATCAGAGCAACACCGGTTGAAGCGGACGGATGTGAGGATTGCAATTAACACTGCACACAGACGAGGACAGCGATTGGTAATATCTATATCATTTCATATGAACAGTCCAATGTGAATTTAACATCAATCTTCTCAAGAGTGTTATTACCGATTTTTCTATAAGGATCCCACTGTTTGAACAGAGGCACTTCTTACTAATCAGGTCTAAGATTAATGTCGGATGCCCACAATCAAATTAAATTTTATATCTATTTTTTTGTATCTGCATATGTAATCATTTATATTGTGTATTTTTATTGAAATCTATTGTGGAATTATACCTATTTTTAATTGAGTAAAAAATCAAATAGATCAACACAGTGCGCGCTCTCTTTATTTTTAATTTAAACTAGAATAAGGGCCTCAGTTCCTGCTGGAGCCTACTGAAAAATAGCCCTGGGAATATCAGTGCCCAGTAATAGTAGTTACCGAGCAGCAAAGAAAAGAAACCCTAAACCATATGCAAAATAGAAACAGCAGACATAGATGCCCCCGACATGAAGGTGACATGCCCTGAGCAAATGCCAATTCTCAGTGCCCAATCTGAAGCTCCCGTCTGGGGGCCCTGGGCCCCCATGTAAAGCCCTGACCAATCAACCTTATTGTTGAGCAGTTCCCCAAAATCTTACAGTGTGGGTTATATACAGTGTAGGTTTTCCATAGTGCAGCTCAGATACAGTGTGGGTTGGATACAGTATGGGTTGGATATAGAGTGGGTTGGATACAGTGTGGGTTGGATACAGTGTGGGTTGGATACAGTGCAGCTCAGATACAGTGTGAGTTGTATACAGTGTGGATTGGATACAGCATGGGTTAGATACAGAGTGGTTTGGATACAGTGTGGGTTGGATACATTGTGGATTAGATACAGCATGTGTAAGATACAATGTGGTTTGGATACAGTGTGGGTTGGATACAGCATCAGTTAGATACAGTTTCGGTTGGATACAGTGTGGGTTGTAACCAATGCATCTTAGTTGCACCCGCTGCCAATAAGATTGCATTGCACTGAAAAAATTGCAGCCCGACGTGCAACTTGGCGCGACAGAAATGCCACATCGGTGCCACAATGAGCCTGGCATCATCTGTACATCAGGTTTATGTTGATGATCGTTCCTGTTTTCAGCTCTATACATTCTCTATTAATTCTTGGACACAACGCATTTTGCCTGGCAGGATCTTTGCTTAATTTCTTCATTAAGAATTTCCAGATGAGCTTTGCGTGTCTAAAATAATTTAGATATGGACCAGTTTTGCTTAATTACCAGTTAAAGTGACTATTGTTAGAAATAAGCTGAAAGATTGATTTTCTTCTGCATCAAACAAGGCTTTGAACAGCAGAAATTCAAATTAAAGGGAAAATCAATTGTTCTCTGTGCAGCCAGAATTTTGCACAATGGAATGGGCCTGAGTTTTCTCCAAGAGAAAACATAGCGTCCGGAGTGTGATGTCCAGGGCTGTTCTTCAAGGTACTTCAAGGTGAGAGTGGATCTGTCTCTGCCATGGGTAGCAGGAATATCGTCTGACCAGGACTTATGTTCCCCATACAAGTTGCTTGTAATGTGTGCGTAACACAATAAAATCTTATTTATATTCCCAAATATATCTTATTGGTAAATACTGTGTTACACATGTAACACCCTTCTGATTGTAGTGTGCCACATGAGTCCCCTCTGTAATCTCCGATCAGTGCAAGCACTGGAATCATGGCTTAGCTCCTCAGGGGCATGTCCTGCCTGCCACTGAATCACTCCGCCAGCTTAAGAACACTTTGCAAAGGTTGTGGCTTAAAGCAATGACAGCATCTAGGTCGACAACAAAAGGTCAACATACTAGGTCGACATTGACAAAAGGTTGACACATGAAAAGATCAAAATGAGTTTTTAATTGGGGTTTTTTGCATCAATATTGAAACTTGAGCACACAGACCCCCAATTAATGTAGCACATACCCTTGTATGGCTTATTTCATTGGCAGTGATTCAGGGGCCAGGGATCCAGCTCTTGACATTGACTGTTGACCTTGAGAGCTTGTGAACTATAGGATTAATGCTGTACTCAAGGGGGTAAATTTACTAAAGCTTGTAAAAATAAGGTTATGTTGCCCATAGAAACCATAGCAACCAATCAGATTATGTCTATCTGTTTCTATGACGCAACAGAGAAATGATAGACATCATCCGATTAGTTGCTAGGGGCAACATCATCTCTTTTTTTTAAGCTTTTGCAAATTTACCCCAAAGTATCTTGATCTGACTGGTCCTGGACATCTCTCAGAGTAATCAAACATCTTGGCAGAACTGTCTCTGACAACCTGATAATGTCTAACAGGTAATACATGGGATACAAACCAATGTCTCCTGCAATGTAGGTTAGAATAGTATTTGTAGTTCCCCAATAATTAATTCAAGCAGAACAGATGCAAAAGTGGTTCAAACCAGCTCTGATGGCAAAACCAACTGAAAAATCCTCAATAAAAAATTCCCATCCAAAAAGGAACATCGACAATATGTAAATCACCCCCTGACTGGAGGGACCCAGGAGCCCCAATCAGCCTATGCAGGCCTAGGTCTCTTCCGTGGTCAGTTAAATGCGTTGTCTCCTAGCAAGGTCATACAGATGATCTACCTCAACTGCTCCCATGATGCTGCATGACCTTGTGAAGACTTTGCCTGAGCCACGTACCAGAATGGCAAGCAGAAACCACTGTGTGCTGTCCATTTATTTTGCTACTGGGAAAGCCATTGGCATATCAGAGATTACATTATAGTCCAACTAACCCCACTTGCTCCTTATAGTCATTGTAGCCTAACAGACCTCACTCACTCCTCATAGTCATTGTAGTCCAACGGACATCACTCTCTCATCATAGTCATAGTCCAACGGATATCACTCACTCCTTATAGTCATTATAGTCCAACTGACTTCACTTGTCCCTCATAGTCATAATAGTCCAATGGACCTCACTCGCTTCCCATTGTCATTATAGTCCAAGGGACATCACTCCCTCCTCATAGTCGTTGTAGTCCAATGAACCTCACTAGCTTCTCATAGTCATTATAGTCCAATGGACCTCACTCGCTCCCAGGGGCGGATCCAGGATAAAATGACAGGGGGAACACCATGATAAAAGAGGGTTTGTGTGGGGGAGGGGCGTGTTAGTGGTGCCAGTGTACATCCTAAGAGAGTGGCAGAGAGAGGGTGGGAATGGGATTAAAAATAGGCCCTGGCATTTAAAGTATGCAGGCCCACCATGGCGACAAATGTGAAAGATGTAGTTAAGCGCATGCCGAAGGCGCGCTCTGGAAAAGGGGTTGTGGCCACTCAACAGGGGGCATGTCATTGAGTGTAGTGTACCACACCATATACAACTTCTACAAATTATGCAACAAAATACTAGACCCCATTATACTTGCCCCTTGCACATGATGCCAAGGGGGAATACATGCTCGCAGTAACCAGGCAGAAGTGATAGCCACTGACAGTGGCAGAGCCTGGCTGTATTCAGGTCCCGACTATTTGAAATAATACCCCTTTCACACCAGAAAATGCATTCCCAGGTTGGCCCCTTTCACACCAGCCTAGTACCTGCATTTTCTGGTGTGAGGGGGAGCGAAAACAACGCCAACCCCCCCCCTTTAACCAGTTATCTCCTTTAACCGGTTATATCTTCGGAACCAACTGACCCATTTACATGAGACAAGTATCATATTGAAGAACTTTTGAGTGGGCTTTGAATGATTTTGGTCCAGTGAAACTGGAGCATTTGGTTCCAGAGTAATCTGCCCTCAAAGTACATGAACAGCCATGAAATTACATTTAAAAAATAAAAAATGGTTTATCCGCAATATCTCTGGAACCGATTGACCGATATGGACCAGCCTGATACCATATTGAAGGCCCAGCGATTTGAAATTGAATGATATCAACCACAAGCTTCTGTGATGCCAGGGGAGGAACTGGCAGCTGTCCAAACTGGGTGGGGTCGGAATTAACGGGTCCCATATTATCCTATGGGGAAAAACGTTACAGCTTTGCCTTGCGATATCTCCGGTTCCCAGGGGGCTAGAGACACGGGGCTGGGCTCGTTGGAAAGCCCTGGTCCTCAGCTACAAATAATGACAGGGGGCACGTGCCTGGGTGCCCCCCCCCTGAATCTGCCAATGGTAGTCATTATAGTCCAATGGACGTCACTAACTACTCATAGTCATTGTAGTCCAACTGACATCACTCACACTTTATAGTCATTATAGTCCAACTGACTTCACTTGCTCCTCATAGTCATAATAGTCCAATGGACCTTACTCACTCCTCATTGTCATTATAGTCCAACAGACCTTACTCGCTCCTCATAGTCATTATAGTCCAACTGACCCCACTTGCTCCTCATAGTCATTGTAGCCCAACAGACCTCACTTGCTTCTCATAGTCATTGTAGTCCAACAGACTTCACTCACTCCTCATAGTCATTATAGTCCAACACACCTCACTCGCTCCTCATAGTCATTATAGTTCAATGGACCCCACTTGCTCCTCATAGTCATTATAGTCCAACAGACTTCACTTGCTCCTCATAGTCATTATAGTCCACTGGACCCCACTCGCTGCTCACAGTCATTATAGTATAACTGACCTCAATTGCTCCTCATAGTCAATATAGTCCAACAGACTTCACTCTCTCCTCATAGTCAATATAGTCCAACTGACCTTACTCGTTCCTTATATTCATTAAAGTTAATGGACCTCACTTGATCCACATAGTCATTATAGTCCAACTGACCCCACTTGCTCCTCGAAGTCATTATAGTCCAACTGACCCCACTTGCTCCTCATAGTCATTGTAGCCCAACAGACCTCACTCCCTTCTCATATTTATAGTCCAACTGACCCCACTTGCTCCTCATAGTCATTTTAGTCCAACAGACCCCACTCGCTCCTCATAGTCATTGTAGTCCAACAGACTTCACTTGATCCTCATAGTCATTATAGTCCAATGGACCTCACTCGCATGCCATAGTCATTATAGTCTGACAGACCTTGCTCACTGCTCAGTCATTATAGTCTAAAGGACCTCATTCACTCCTCATAGTCATTATAGTCCAAAGGACCTCACTCACTCCTCATAGTCATTACAGTCCAAGGAACCTTACTTGCTCGTCATGGTCCCACCTACAACTGCAAAGTGACTTTGTTGGGTAGGTCCCTAACAATCCATGCACCACAACTGCTGTGGGGACTCTTTACATTGTATATACAAGGTATTATCTCCATGCTCCTTCCCACCTAATGTTTCCTTCTTATTTTTTTCAAAGTAGGAAAATAAATCACATTTTTAGCTGCCCTACTAAACTGTCTACAGCTAAATTACAGTACAAAAGTGTAACTAAATTTAGTGGATATTTTACACCCACAATGCAACAATCCTACTGAGTAACTACCGAATATATACGTTGCCTCTCGTAAATGTGCTTGCTAATAACATCCATAAATCTATATTTAAAGTTCCCATTACTCTGACAGCACTTGAGATTTTCTACGCTACATTAGTATTTGCTCTGTAGTTGGGATACAAGCTATTGTTCTGTATTAAAAAAAAAAAAAATAAAGGTTTTTTTATCACTAGTGTCACATATTTGCTGGGGATATTGTAGTTTCAACCGCATCTCACACATCCCTATACCCTTCTTGTCACCTGACAGAGTTCTGTAACATAGGGAACTCATGCACATACAATGTGATAGGGAAAAACATAAATGTTAATAAAGTGTTAGGGTGTGTCAACCTGGAGCAGACCAGCCATACCATCAAAGAGGGAATCACACTCCCAAACCCATCCCATGCACATGTTTTTCCCTATCACATTGTATGTATTATTTTAACCACACCTTCACCTCCTTACATAGCACTTATGTGCTTCTTATTTAACACCTACTAACTTTCATTTGTGTGCTGCCCTGGAGTAGTCAGCCTGTGCCGGCATATTGGGGGCCCACACCCCAGACCCATACCCAGTGTTAGGGACCCCCAGTGACAGAGATGCCTTGACGTACGGCCTGGGGGCTTAACCCTATATCTGCAGATATATGCAACCAAGATCTCTGTATTATCTGATTATTATATGTATATTTCTCATTCAGTGTGCAATAGGGATACAAACTGTTTTTTTTCCTAACCAGATTTACCCCTCCCTGTTGGCACCTGAATGACAGACCTCTGATTGAGCAGCTTGCCAATAAAAGTGTTGTGCAGTTGAGAGAGGCACAGATGGGTCAGCATTAGGAGGGATTGCTGACACCTGAGTGCCATTGGAGAAGCCAGGGGTCTCTCCAGGTAAGCTGGCTCTCAGATGTTGTAAGCCATTATCATGTGGCCTTACACTGGGCTATTAGGCCCATAAATTTGTTATTGTGCATGGGATGGGTTTGGGAGTGTGATTCCCTCTTTGTTGGTATGGCTGGTCTGCTCCAGGTTGACACACCCTAACACTTTATTAACATTTATGTTTTTCCCTATCACATTGTATGTATTATTTTAACCACACCTTCACCTCCTTACATAGCACTTATGTGCTTCTTATTTAACACCTACTAACTTTCATTTGTGTGCTGCCCTGGAGTAGTCAGCCTGTGCCGGCATATTGGGGGTCCACACCCCAGACCCATACCCAGTGTTAGGGACCCCCAGTGACAGAGATGCCTTGACGTACGGCCTGGGGGCTTAACCCTATATCTGCAGATATATGCAACCAAGATCTCTGTATTATCTGATTATTATACAGTATGTATATTTCTCATTCAGTGTGCAATAGGGATACAAACTGTTTTTTTTCCTAACCAGATTTACCCCTCCCTGTTGGCACCTGAATGACAGACCTCTGATTGAGCAGCTTGCCAATAAAAGTGTTGTGCAGTTGAGAGAGGCACAGATGGGTCAGCATTAGGAGGGATTGCTGACACCTGAGTGCCATTGGAGAAGCCAGGGGTATCTCCAGGTAAGCTGGCTCTCAGATGTTGTAAGCCATTATCATGTGGCCTTACACTGGGCTATTAGGCCCATAAATTTGTTATTGTGCATGGGATGGGTTTGGGAGTGTGATTCCCTCTTTGTTGGTATGGCTGGTCTGCTCCAGGTTGACACACCCTAACACTTTATTAACATTTATGTTTTTCCCTATCACATTGTATGTATTATTTTAACCACACCTTCACCTCCTTACATAGCACTTATGTGCCTCTTATTTAACACCTACTAACTTTCGTTTGTGTGCTGCCCTGGAGTAGTCAGCCTGTGCCGGCATATTGGGGGCCCACACCCCAGACCCATACCCAGTGTTAGGGACCCCCAGTGACAGAGATGCCTTGACGTACGGCCTGGGGGCTTAACCCTATATCTGCAGATATATGCAACCAAGATCTCTGTATTATCTGATTATTATATGTATATTTCTCATTCAGTGTGCAATAGGGATACAAACTGTTTTTTTTCTTAATAAAAGAAAAATACTCTTCAAAAAACAAGAAGCTACACGTGTATTTATTATATTCATATATATGTTTTATTTATTTTAAATTATTGTAAAGGATCTCACACGTCTAGGGCACTGAAGACACTATTGTGGGTATATTTATAAATATATATAGATAGATATACCACAAGAAATGCGTGGAAAGCGCCAGAATTTTTTTTGTGGCAGAGGGAGCAACATTTCTAGTTATGCAACTGTAAATGACTCTGGTGGTTTCTCCTGCCCTGTCCTTCAACTGACCTCTGCCACGTGTAATCACTCCAGGGTGTATGATACGCCCATGCCTCTCACATGACTATAACTGTTCTCTGCTTTTTGAATTGTAAAACATACACACACACACAGGAAAACAAACCAGAAGAATAAGAAAAACTATTTCTCCTAATGTGGTGTGACAAATGCAGGCACCTATGCCAACTACAGCAAAAATCTATTGTATCATCGAACATTGCCGGAGATATATCCCAGTGCTGAAGAGTAACAGGGAGAGATCTACAGTGTGACACGGTATCAGCGTCAGCTTGTCATAATAATCACAGATAATGTGATATCAGCAAATACGTCCCAAGTTGGCGACTCTACAGCTCTGTAATACTTAATCCATTAACATAAATATCCTATTGAGTCTCATTCATTCTATTTCCCTCCAATTCCTCAATCCACCTCATTCAGGCCTAATTGCGCGGGTGCTGGATGACCTCCTGACAGTCGGAATCCCAACTGTTAAAGTCTGACAGTCAGGATCCCGACTTACAGGGGATATTCACCCTCATGGGGGTTCACGAACCCCATAGAGGGAGAATAGAACCTATGGCAAGTCTGCAAGGGGCATCATAGCACTTGCCCTCCTGTCAGAGTCCTGTCAGTCAGGATTCCGACATCAGCCTAATGACCACCAGAATTCCAACAATCGGAAGGTCATGCCAGAACCCAATTGACCTATTTCCCCAATTCCCAAATCTTCCTCATTCAGTCCCAACTGCATGAACTCCCCGATTCTCCAATCTCCAACACTTAGTCCCAACTGCACCAACTCCCCAATTCCTCAATCTCCCTCATTCAATCCCAGCTCCCAGATTCTCTGATCTCCCTTATTCAGTCCAAACTGCACCAACTCCCTGATTCTCCGATCTCCCTCATTCAGTCCCAACTCCCCGATTCCCCAATCTCCCCCATTCAGTCCCAACTTCACCAACTCCCCGATTCCCCAATCTCCCCCATTCAGTCCCAACTTCACCAACTCCCCGATTCCCCAATCTCCCTTATTCTATCGTAGGAAATATTACATCACCCCAGTTACAGCATATCAAAACATACTGATTATATGATCATACAATAGCCTAGACGAGTATTATTATTACTCTTCCTGTAAAACACGTAATAGGGTTCACTTATAAACATGTTTGCAGACATAAAATAATTGCCTTGAAAAGCCAATAGTATTTAAAGCACTTTTTATGTTAATTTGGCCACTTGAGGATTGGTTTCTGAATTTTCTGATGTTTAAATAATTTATTTTTTAGCAAACTTTATTTGCTGAAAGACTTAATACAATGGAGCTACTTAATAACATTGTCTTTATCAGTCTGCACAGCAACAACAGCGCTTGGTTGCTATGGATTATAGCTGTTTTTTATTAAGTAATGCTATAGTATAAAATATATATATACTGTATATATAAATACTGAGATGCTGGGATATTGACAGCGGAGATCGTAGTGCAGTATTCCCACTGAGTCCTCGGCTCGGCTAAGTGCAAACATCTCCATTTTGCTTTTAAACAAATAGGTCATATATGAATTATATATTTTAGAATTTATTAACCTATCCCATTTCTACCCGTCCTGAGTTCGGAGAGAATGCAATGTGGAAATCCATTGACTTATTGTGAGAATATTCACAGTCAATAAGAATTTATTCTGCGTTTAGCAGTTTTTATGAAGGATCAATGTATTGATAGACAGAAGACTGATGGGAGGTGAGGGGAAGCTATGGTTTAGAAAAGTTGTTTTTCACCTTGTGAGACAGAAGGGGGTAGGAAGGGTTGCGGGGAGTGTCCGAAATCTTCAGTAAAGCTTAGGAAGTCAGTTTCGCTAGTGAGAAATAATTTCCTGGGGAAAAAGGAGTGAGGATCTTATTTAGTTGCCCTGTGCCAAAAAGAGTATAAATGTAGACGTGGGCACAAAAAACATATACATCAGAATAATAGACACAGTGTAGACAACTCTCCCCTGGCCACCGCTGTTTCTTCTACCTGGCAGCACACACTGCAGTGGCGTGGGGCACGGCTCGCCTCACATACAGGAAGTGTACCACCAGTATTACACTATTCCCAAAGCTCTGGAGCACGGGTGTGGTATAGGGGTCCGACAGTCATTATCCTGACGTCGGGATCAGATCCTGTCTACTATCTTCTAGAGGGTGCTAAAAAAAATATAAGAAGTAGATTCTCATTGGTTGCCCATAGCAACATCACATGTGAAGTAGAATACACATCTTAGTAAATTTCCCCAATAGACTGAATGAGGTGTATTGCTCTAGAACTCTGGTTCCTGGGTTGGTTGGTTTTCATGACCTGCAGGTGTCGCCATTGCTATATTTGTTCTTGATACAGTAAATAGTCAGTGACTAATATCAGTGAACAGATTGTAACGCGCCAACGAGCTATATAAGAGCAAGTAAATAAGTATCAAATCTCTCAATGCTTTGCTGGGGAAATATACTTGTTATGTAAACTGAAATGTAATCAGCTAATGTAATATACATTTACACAGTAAGTTATAGAAAATGATATATCGGTGACAGTTCTTCACTTATCGGTTGTCATGATGTCCCATCAAGCACAGGAAAGCTGCGTTCTCATTTACACCCACAGATAAAGAGCAAGGAGCATGCCGATTTCTATGACTGAGTATAAACAAACAATATTGTAGATCTAATTATCTTGTAATAGTCTCTGCATTCACTTAACACTTTCTGAAAAGGTTAATTTGAACTCTGTCCTCAGGAGCATTGATATAGTGCAGTCACGGAACTCAAGTGATCAAACTCGCTAATTAGCATGTTTTGTTTAAATAGAGAATAGTGTGTAATGTAGTGTGTAACAGTATGTACAGTTTATATATACCATTACACCAACAGGGACTGTTTTATATAAATACATATACTGTAATATGGAATTGGTTCCCCTTTTGCAGCAAAAACAGCTCCCAATCTTCTTGGAAGCTTCCATCAGATGTTGGCGTGTTTATGTGGGACTAAGTTTGTACCCATTCATACTGAGTATGTATGGGGTCAGGCCCTGATGTTGGACAAGAAGGCCTGGATCGCAATTTTTGGTTCATTCCAAAGTTGCTGGATGGGGCAGAGGTCTGGGCTCTGTGTTGGTCAGTCACGTTCTTCCACACAGAATACACCAAACCATGTCTTTATACTGTAGTCCATGCTTTGAGCACTGAGGTACAGTCATGTTAGAATAGAGAAGGGTCTTTCCCAAACTGTTGCCACAAAGTTGGAATCAGAATTGTCCAAAATGTCTAGGTATTGTGAATCATTAAGATTGTCCACAGTACCAGTACCATGTAGAGGTGGCATCCTATCACTGTATCACGCAAAAATGGCATCCTATCAGAGTACCATGCAAAGATGGCATCCTATCACTGTACTATGCAAAGATGGCATCCTATCACTGTACTATGCAAAGATGGCATATTATCACTGTGCCATGCAAAGATGACATCCTATCAGAGTACCATGCAAATATGGCATCCTATCACTGTACCACGCAAAGGTGGCATCCTATCACTGTACTATGCAAAGATGGCATCCTATCACTGTACTATGCAAAGATGGCATATTATCACTGTGCCATGCAAAGATGACATCCTATCAGAGTACCATGCAAAGATGGCATTCTATCAGAGTACCATGCAAAGATGGCATCCTATCAGAGTACCATGCAAAGATGGCATATTATCACTGTTCCACGCAAAGATGGCATCCTATCAGAGTATCACACAAAGGTGGCATCCTATCACTGTACCACACAAAGATGGCATCCTATCAGAGTACCATACAAAGATGGCATCCTATCACTGTTCCATGCAAAGATGGCATCCTATCAGAGTACAATGCAAAGATGGCATCCTATCACTGTACCACGCAAATATGGCATCCTATCACTGTACCACGCAAAGATGGCATCCTATCACAGTACCACACAAAGAGGGTATCCTGCCACAGAACCACGCTTGTAGTCACTGAGCTCATCAGAACGATCCATCTTGTATGACAAATGCTTGAAATGGAGACTGGCATGGCCGGGCTCTGGATTTTATACACCTCTGGCAATGGGTCTGATTGAAACACCTAATTTCAATAATTAACAGAAGAAATCTAAACCAATAATGAGGTAAGAAATGTGCAGAATTTGTAGTAAAAGTTCAAAGAGGAGTTGAAGACTCCAGTCTTCCTCTCCCTTGAGAAGGCTTTTTGCCAAATGCCAATATGGCCGCTGAGAATGCTATTGAACTGTCCAGGGGCACTCTTGCTTGTTTACTGTGTGCAGTGGCGTAACTATAGAGGGTGCAGGGGATGCAGCTGCTATGGGGCCCGCAGGCTTGGGGGCCCCAAGGCAATCCCCTGCACACTCTATAGTTAAATAGCCTAAAAAGAGCCTGTTTGATGAGGGGACCAGGACAGACACTGACGCAGCCAGGAGCAGGGGAACATCGCAGGTGGAAGCAGGGGATCTGACCAGCACCAACAGGTACAATAGAACAGTTACAGCAGCAAGTGACCTCCGGTGGTAGAAGCAATGGGTTGTGAGCAGGAGACCAGTGCCGGGCGGAGCAGGAGACTGGCGCAGGCGGGAGCAAAGGACAAGCGCCTGGGGGTCAGGAGACTGGTGCATCCAGGAGCAGGGTGGCGGTGCTAGCAGGAGACCAGCGTCGCTAGCGGGAGTCGGGCACAGCTGGGTGGTGGGGAAAGGCGCAAACAAGTAAATTATAACAGTGGTGGCAGTGGCTGTATGAGCGAGGGGGCCCGAGACTGTGGGCAGGAGACCAGCGCTGTGGTGGAGAGCAGTTGACCAGGAAGGGGGGGAGGGGAGCATGCGACCAGCATTACAATGGTAGGGAATTAGGAGTGGTAAAAAGTGATGCCTGCCTGTCACCCTTTCAAACTCCTTCTCTCCCTCCCCTTCCATTACTCACCACCTCACTCTCTCTCTCAACCCCCAATCCCCATCTTGGTCCTCTATTTTGCCCATCTCCATCTTTCCCCCCACTTTCTCATAGCTCCTATGATTGCCATGTTTAACACCTACTATCTAGCTGTTCCAGCATCCTGGGACTCAGCTGGGTAGCTGCATGACACCCATTACGCTGAAGACTGCTCCATGACAACCAGTGTGTATACAACAGTGAGTATGGCCGTACCTGCTATCTATCAATAACAAACACCACTGGGAGACACTGTACAATGGCCTCACCTCCTACACTTCTCATAATAGGCCTTTGGACATTTCCAGCTCCAGCTCCAAAGCTGGAGAGGTGGAGAGAGCGGAAAACTTCACTATAGCCATAACCCCCTGGTATGTAAGGCCAAGAGATTATTGGTTACCCTTTTGGGAGGGTCGTCTGATTTTTGGAAACCTTGTAGCCGGTGCGGGAGATTAGGCAAACATGGTTCTAGACTACCTTTGTTGGGGTCGAAAACATTTATAAACATATCTTAAAATTTAAATTGTTAATTAAAATAAATAGCTAACCTAATTTGTATTCAATGTTCTGTGTCCATGTGTTATTTTAGAATAAGATATTCATGTTATGGTAATCCTGCATGTGATTGACACGGGGACACACCTATTGGCTGATACGTTACTCCCCCTATATGTCAGTTACCAGGAATGACGAGACGAGGATCAAGGCTGGCGTTATGGACAGTTGGTCGGACAATGTCTGGATGTACAAGCAGCTCATATTAGCACAGAATCCATCCAGCTGCTAGATATCAAGTCCATTAACAAATGTCCCTCTCTGTTGTCCTTCCCAATTCTGGCTGCCAGTTCAATACCTGTCAAAGCTGTCACCACTTGGCAATAATTACTTATGTAAATATCTCCGGCAACATTAATCATCTCTTCCTCTCCATGGCCTCCGGGATGATCTTTATTTTGCAGAATTGCTTGGCTTGCACTTATAACACAAAACTTTTATCTTCTTGGTACAAATACAATAAAGCAGGTTTTGTGTTCTCAATTACTGTTAGTTGTTTACAAACCTGAGTTCCAAATTCCATCAATAGAGCATTTCATAACTGTGTTAATATGTTGAAAGCATTGCTGTTTATATATCTTATATATTTAGCCAGATCTGTCAATCATGTGTGTGTGTATAACGCTGGGCGGAGTTACACAGTCACTCCTATCTGTCACTCATGTGTTACACAGTCTGAAGTGGGGTGGTTGGCAAGATGGCAGCTACCAACCTCCGGCTTCTACCTTCCGCAGGACCTGCCACCCGCACCAACCAGGTGACAGTGTGCTGTGGTAGCCCCAGGGGGAGCAGGGTTGCCTGGCTATCCCTGGGTGGGGTCTCCGGGAGCAGCCGCCCTGGGGCGCCGGACCAAAGTTCTGGCAGGTGGCAGTTAGAAATTGAGGCCCCGGCTTCTGGGTGGCAGGTAGGCCCCAACTGGCAGGAATGTGTTTAACATTCCCCGGCTCTGCGGCAGCGACCTGATGGCTCTAGGGGGACTGGTGGCAGTGATGTGGGGAGGTTGTGAGGGCAGGAGGGGCACAGAGGGCAGCAGAAGAGGGAGTTTGTGGGGTATTGGGGCAGGAGCACAGGAAAGTTGCCTGGTGTCCTCTTCCACCACAACCGCTGACCACTTCTCAACCAGGACATGGGGGGTGGCCAAGCACAGAGTACAGGAGTTGCACCACACCCCCTCCCGGCAGCATCTCCTTCCCCCCACCACCGTGCCCTTCTGCCGGGAGGTTCTCTGCCCGCACCCACCCCCTCCCGGAAATTAGACACAGGTTTTTTGCAGGGTTTTTCCTGGGTAATACACGGGTGTACATCAGTGTGAACAGCACAGACCCGTGTTTTTCACACATGATGCCAAAAAACAAGCTCATTGGGGGATGTAATCATGTGATATGTGACATCCATTATATGCTACGCACGTACGTATACATTATACGCAATTATTATACATATACAATATACGCATTATACATTTTACGCAAGTACGTATACATCATATGCTATACAAGTACGTATATAGTGAAAATCACTTTAATGTACATATGATTAAAATATGTACATAAAAACATAAATGTCTTGTCCTTATTATTAATATTTTATTAAATGTTGTAATAGCCATGATAAAATCTATGCAGTGTGCTGGTGAAAAAAGCCCTATTTAAAATGACATAATCTTTAGGCAGCCAATAAAAGCTGTTTTTAAACAGCCAAAGTAATTAGTACAAATTTGCCAACAGCCAATCAAAGCTGCTATTACATTCCACACACGTGTTGGAAGGCAGACCATGGAAAGCAGTGTGAAAGGAGCAGACACGGGAAATTCCCGGGTCTGAGGTGCAGTGTGAAGGGGGTATTTTGAGCTGAGAAGCTCTGTGCCCCCCCAAAAATCCGGCAAGAAAAACCTGGGATTTTGCAGGGGCGGCAATGAGAACATGGTATAAGCAGATATTTGACAGAAACAAGAGACCTTGTTCCTTTAAATTAGGAGATATGGTATGGCTATCGACTAAAAACATCAAATTGAAACAGCCTTCATTTAAATTGGGTCCTCGTTTTATTGGTCCATTCCGCAAGGTGGTCAACCCTGTCACATTCCGTCTTCTGTTACCACTAACTCTGAAGATTAACAACACTTTTCACTGTTCGCTCCTCAAGCCTGCCATACAGCATAGCACCGTTTTCCAGAAACCGCCTCCAGTCATGGTGCAGGGGAGAAGGGAGTTTGTGGTGGAAAAAAAGCTTGAATTCCAGGGTTACGCGGGGTCGCTTAGATTTTTTGGTACACTGGAAAGGTTCCGGCCCTGAGGAGAGATCTTGGGTGTCAGATGGTGATCTCAATGCGCCAAAGCTTAAGCGCCTCTTTTTCCTTAAATTTCCGGAAAAAAACTGTTTTTAGGGGCTCCTTGGCCCCTCGTCAAGGGGGGGTGGGGGTACTGTTAGCTGCCGTCGGCAGTCACATCAGGTTGCTATGGCAACACAGATGTGACCACATTGCTGGAGCTAACTTTGGTCTGGTCAGGCCACCATCCTGCTCTGACATCAGACCAGGAAATGTGTGGGCGGCGGCAGGGTATTTCAGGGAGGCTTTTGCTACAAACAGGTGCTGCTGATATTTCCTGCTTTCACTTAGGTGTCAGAATTGTCTGTAGTCAGTCAGCCTTATCCTGTGATTATTCCTGTGCGATTAATTAGTCAGCCTGTACTTAGTTGTAATCCTGACTAGTCAGTCAGTTAGCAGTATTAGAAGCAATTTGTGAGACTTTAGTCAGCTAGTCAGCCAGTTTATCTGTGTACAAATTGTTAGACTAATCCTGCTAGTCTGTTCTCTGAGAGGGATTTCCAGCCTGAGACTAGAACACTGAATTGTAACAGCTGCAGAGAGCCTTTACCTGTATGTAAGCTTTGGAGTGGTGTGCTCTCCCTGCCATTACTCCTTCGTGTCAGTACAGGTAAGCCTGCAGCTGAGCGATTCAGTGGAGCTGGTGGTTCTGCCGACACAGTCGGCTCTGGTACTTTCAGTCGGTCTCATCAAATCTGGTAACACACTGCTCCATCTGGTGTGTTCCAGATTATATACTGTGTAAAACACCACACATTTGGTAGGGATCTGTATACACCAGGGTGATTATTTCATCTTTGTCATCTCTGGTGGAGTATCAGATTCACTACTTATACCATCCTTCGTATTGTTACGAGATAAGTAATATTACCTACATCTCTGTACCATAACTCTAGGTACATCATTTGTGTGTCATCTTCTACGTATTGTTACGTGTGGCCAGTTGTGAGTAAACAACATTGGGGCAGATTTATTAAGCTTGGAGAAGAGATAAACTGGAGATAAAGTGGAGAAAAGGTAAAAGGAGATAAAGCACCAGCCAATCAGCTGTGCTTAAAAAAGACAGTTGAGAGCTGATTGGCTGGTGCGTTATCTCCTTTTACCTTTTCTCCGCTTTATCTCCAGTTTATCTCTTCTCCAAGCTTAATAAATCTGCCCCATTGTCTCATCCATGCAGGTTACAGTACTGTATCTGTCAAACCAGCTAGCTCCCTGCTAACAACTACTACCTAGTCACCAACCAGCTTTCCCAGCGTCCGTCATCATAATATTCCCCTCAGAAAGCCTTTTATACCTTAGATTCCTCCCCTCTTAACCAGATGGACAGGCAAAGGATACTCCCACTTTGCATTTAAAAAGGGGCGCCTCACAGCTGCTCTGTTGGATTAATCACATTCTTTCAGCTTCCCTAGGCTGAAGAGAAGACACCAACCAAAATCAACCAACCATCCTATCCTCCAAATACATGGTTTTAGAGAATAGGAAACTTATTGGGGCCACATCAAAACTCCACAAAGACAGCACTGAGTAACATAGTGATCTGGTCTCTGTGAAGTTTAAAGGCCATTACTCACCGCTTACACTTCTATGTTTGTCTGCTGATTGTGATGCTGTGACCACTCTCTTCTCATGCAGATACTACAATCCCTAGGTCTGCAGGACACAGTGCTTTCTTGGGTCTCATCCTACCTATCTAATCGCTCTATCAGTGTCCGCTCCTCTGTTTCCACCTCCTCCCTGCTACCTCTATCAGTTGGAGTACCTCAGGGCTCAGTCTTACATCCTTTGCCCACCAATAGACACCATTAATGGGACCATCGATGGGTAACCTCCATGGTGTGAAACCATCTGCAAGGGAACCATTGATGGTTTCATACACCGATGTTCACACTTCAGTTGGTTGTGGGCCAATGAGTGCTCAATGAGAGGTGGGCAGGCTTTGTGGAATTGTCAGGGGTGGAGCTAAGCTCGATGTTACTTGTGCATCAATGATAATAGGAAACTAATTAATTTCCTTCAATGGCAAAAGTATTCAACATTGGTCATAGACCATCGATGATGTTGAATCATTCCTAGATCATACCCTGTTGACTTAGTGGCTGTCGTGTCACTGTTACTTTGAATCACTTTTCTTTGGATCCTGGAACTAGGGGGTGTGGCTCGAGGAGGAGGGCGTGGCTTCTTGGGAGGGGCATGACTTTTCAACATGGATTTCCGATGGATGGCAAAGTTTGAAAAAGTAACAAAAAAAAAAATCCCTAAAAACTTATGTTGACATTTTCATGCATTGACCAATAGACATCATGTATATGTGTGTTGACCTATTTACTGTCAACCTAGATGCCTGTAATGACGCCACTTCTATCAGTCATCCCAGGCTTTGAACATTCTTGTTAAATATTGCACCAAATGAATTTCTGCTGCACACTGATGAAGTAGGATGCAGGGCAACGCAATGTATGGTCCCTGCTGGAACTACACATCCCAGCATGCCCTTTCACATTATGAACATGCCATAATAGCACAACTCTGGCAGGGCATGCTGGGATGTATAGTTCCACAGCATCTGGATGGCCACATGTTATATTGTTATGACTCAGGAGGAACCTGTATATATCTGCTGTTCCCTGACAGGAATGTTCTGACAAATGAGGCCTAATCATACCGTGGGCGCAGATTCCGGCCCAGCCCGTGTTATTACCTCATTAGCCAAAAGTTTCTGTGTGACCTCTACATTATAATGTTCTGCAATGTCTGCCAGCTCTCTGCTTCCCCCGTCTCTATCTGGAGTACAATACATCAAACTGACTGGACTTTGGCCTGTGTTCCGCGCACAGACTCTCCCTCACTATAGGAAACATCAGCACCAGAGGTACAGACCCATCCCGTCTCTGCTTCATGTGGTCCTGAGCACTGGACATTACTATGCTAGCCTAGGGGGAATATGGGGGAAGTCTCTGGAACTCCCAGAAGAGTAGGCTACCTGCTCACTTTCTAAGGAAGCGGCTCTACCACTTCTAAGGGGGCGGAAACAATATGACACATTTCAATGCAGATTCTATGCATTTATATTGGACCCGACCCCTCATGAGTGAGCCACAAATTACTACATTCCCTAAGAGGGGGCGGAGCCTAACGATGAGTACCGGGTCCCGCCCCCACAGGACAAAACATATACAGTATGGTATGGATGGGGTTCTTGTTAATCGGTTACCGTTTAAAGGGTTGACAATGTCTAGGTAGACAGTCAAGAGGTCGACACAAAAAGGTCAACATGCACAAGATCGACAGTGACAAAAGCTTGACATGCGCAATGCTGACATTATCAAAAGGATGACATGTATTACTGCATGGTTGCCATCGATTGTGTTAGTGTAAACAGCCATCAATGGTAGCATACTACATAATGTATGACCATCGATGGTTTTACCTATCAATGGTCATCCCTTTTATTTGAGAGGGCAGAGATATGCTCTGTGTCCAGGTCCCTTGGGTAAAAAAAATAAAAAAAAATTTGGTTATGCTGTGCCATCGATGGAGGGAAATCATCTGATTGGTCTACGGTCATCAAGCATAAAGGTTGACATGACTGAAGGTCGACATGCATGAAGGGCAACCTGACTGAAGGTCAACATGCATGAAGGTCGACATGGGTTAGGTCGAAGGGTCCTTAGGTTGACACAAGCATTCGGTCAACATGGTGAAGATTGACAGTTAAAAGTCGACATGGGGTTTTTCACTTTTATTTGAGCCGATATGTGCCGACAGGTGGTATTTCATGCCCTACCGTCCACTAGGGCATGGTGGGAGAATAAAATAGTGTGCCGAGTGCAGCGTGCCATGTGAGGGTATGCAGTGCACTTTTTAAAGTGTCCATGTTGACTGTGTGAAAACCCAATGTCGACCTTTTGACTGTCGACCTTCCCCATAGCATCCTAATGCTTGCGTCTACCTAAAGACCATGTCGGCCTTCATGCATGTCGACCTTCAGTGGTCAACCTTATGCTTGGAGACCTAATGTATCCCATCCAATGATCCCATTTCCCCCTGCTTTTCCCCCATCAATTGCAAAACTATAACTTACCAGTTGCAGTAACAATGAAGCTTCATTAATGACACCAAGAACTTGTAAGACTGACACGTTAGAGATGACACGATGTTCAGTGTAGACATCTCCAATGACGGATCTCTGCGCAGTATGGCTGACATCTATCACTTCCCAGGGCCCCATATTTAGCATAATCACACCATGCATTTAATACATAAGGAATGTGAGTGATGATTGACAGGGAGGCAAAGCATTAGTGTTACTGAAAGGACAATGCGCTGCCTTCCTGTATCCTGTGGTGCGTACGGACAGGCGTTATCCAGAGATGATACATGACTGTCATTAGCATATTACACTTATTAGCATTGGCTGCGGCATTCCCCTCTAATACACTGACACTTGCTTTAGACTATTCTGCAATTTAATCAAGATATGTCTATATATGTCTATATATATATATATATATATATATATATATATATATATATATACACATATACACTGTATAATAAAAAGGGTCACTGTGTAATTAGAAATGGGAAATATTCTATTCATTCGCAAGTCAGAAAACATTGTTTTTCTCCCAATGTTCCTGTTTCCAATTTGTCTGGGCTGGGGGAACAGAGCAGGCATTGTTCTAGGTTCTCACATCTCTACAAGACATCCCCTACTCTCCGCTGAGTCAGACCTGTTCCCATAACCCGCCAACATCAATTTCTCAACTCTTCAGACTTTCTTTTCTGCATCATAAAGATATCTGCACATCTAAGGTGTCTCTCTAACCTTTCCAAAAGTTCACAACTGTTTAAAACACCACCCCGGGGTCTACTGGAGGCCCCAACTGTGACTGTGACCGGTGGCTCGGTGGCTCGGTGGCTACGGAATAGACAATATGCAGGCACTCGGCAAAGCTGGACAATGCATATAGAATGGCGATATATATATATATATTAGTGTTCATTCTAGCACCCGCCAACTTTAAAAATCCATGCAGTTCCTCTTACCTGCCTGGGGTGTCGCTGTTTGCTATGGTGTTTCTAGCACAGGTCTGGCTTGCACATCAGTGCTGATATAAAGACCACACTGTGCTAGAAGCATTACAGCAGACAGCAACACCCTAGGCAGGGAAGAGGAACTGCATGGGTTTTCAGAGATGGCGAGTGCTAGAATGAACACAGTGGGCGAGATTTATTGTGTTGACGGTTTTTCCGAAAATGCGATTTTTGCTCAAATGGCCCTGTATCGCCGTTTTTTTTAAATCGCATTTTTTTCCAGAAATCGCATATTTAATGAGGTGTGTATTCCGGCATGAAAAGTGCGAGAAAGTGCGATGTAGGGCGATTTTCGGGATGAAAAGTGCGATTTTTTAGTCATGAAAAGGTGCGATTTTGTAAAAATGTGTGATTTTGTGATTAAAAAAAATAATAATTGGCGTGAGGTCCCCCCTCCTGTACATAACCAGCCACGGGCTCATTTAGCCGGACCTGGTTACAAAAATACGGAGAACAAAAAGCGTAGGGGTCCCCCGTATTTCTGAAACCAGCCCCGGACTCTTGGACCGGTCCTGGTTCCAAAAATATGGGGGACAAAAAATCTGGGGGTCCCCCGTATTTTGAAACCAGCACCGGGCTCCAACAGCTCGCAGTGTCATGCCACAGCTGGGGGCACTTTTACATAAGGTCCCCTGGCCAAACCATGAGCACCGTGGCTGGTCAGCCTTGGACGGGGTACCTGGAGGAGTGGGGACCCCCCCAATAAAGGGGTCCCCCCCCCAGGCTTCACCCATCCAGGGCTGAAGCCCGGGGCTGTCACCGGCGTCCCTGGCCATTGGACGCCGGCCTGATAGGGTTAAATTTACATTCCTAACATTGCTTAATACAGGAGAACTACAAGTGCCAGCACACCTCCCCCGCATGCTGGCACTAGGAGAACCACAAGTCCCAGCATGCGGGGCATTAATGGGCCCGCTGGGACTTGTAGTCCACTTGTAAAAAGAATGTTAAAATAAAGCACACACACAGAAAAGTAAAACTTTATTACATACACACACATCCACACACCTCACTTTTACACCGCTATACATACCGATCCAGGATCCAGCGCTGGTCTCTCTGCAGCAGAGCCGGACAGCCCGCACTAACAGCGGGCTGAACCGACTTCCTCCGATGCAGCTAACAGCTTCTGTCGCGTTGTCCCAGCGCAACAGAGGCTGAGAGCGTCTCCGGCTTATGTGTCTCCATGGAGACGCATAGCTCAGCCAATCAGGGCTGAGCTATGCGTCTCCATGGAGACGCATCGCCCAATCACGCTCTCAGCCTGTGTAGCTAGGTGCCATGGTGCTGGATCAAGGGCATGTTTCGCAACTGTGTCCCGTCAGGGGGGTTTCTTGTCACCAGGGACATGGTGAAGGGGAGATTACAGCCTCCTTGTGTGGTCCGGACCATCCGGCTTTTGCTACATGCCCGGACCATACAGGGAGTCTTTATTCTCCCCCTCCTCCACTCTTTGGTTGCAGGTGTCACAGGCAGCCCCCTGGAGAGGACACCCCCCGGACCGGACGCTACAAGCTCCAGACTGCAGATTTTGATGTCTGGTCCGTCAGTCCGGAGGTCCAGTTTTTACCTATACCCAGCACACTTACGGTATGTTCCTACCTAATAGAATGACTTTCTGATAACTTACATCTGCCAGCGGTTTCAGGTGAGGCTAAACCAAAATGGACACCAGAACCAGACTCACTCATACAAGATAATGTTATGCCAAAGACACCAACAATGATTAGTGCTTTCTGCAGCATAACTTCTACTGTAGTTTCTACAATCATTCCTGTTATAATTACAAACCCTCTGACATGACCCATTCCACCAGATACAAAATGTTCTGCTCCTGGATTTTCCTGGCCAGTGGCAATCGCAGGGGTTGGGGCTTCAACACAGTCCAAATATCAAATAGGGGAACCGCACCAATTACCGCCCCAAGCCCGGTACAGCTCTGCTACTGTATTTGAATTTTGTACTCTGCTACAGCCACCCGATTCCCTGGATCTGCCACTCAGGTGTTCCCGTGGCTGGTAGAATCACCCGACTTTGAAACCAACGGACTTTTGCTGTATGTACCACCCATTAACTTGACGACCAAGGAAGGTTCCGGAGCCTTGAGGATCGTAGAAGTTTCCTGGGTGTAATCTCCCACAACGTTGTTACCGGCTGGTGACTATATGCTTTTAATTTCCTGAAAATTGTGAGTGCTATAATAAATTTGTTATCCTTAAGCAAAAGGTGTTGACTATCACTTTTTCTTCCCTAGAAAATCTATCACGAAAAAGGTTATTTCATACAGCATACATCGGAGGGCCCGGACCTATGCATACATCTGGGTGTCCAATTGAGAAAAGTTTACAAGGACTCTTTTCCTCCTTCTAATACTGAGGACATTATTGCATTATTCATGTCTTACAGTGTAAGTGTTATATGATTGGAAAAGCGCTAGGGGTATATGATATCCTTTTTTGACTTGCTATTGTTTTTAAGGTTGGTGAACCTTCTCAATCGTATACCAAGCAGTCTTCCATTGTTCAGTGCAAATAGAGTACAAAACAACCTTGTTTTCTCTGGATCTGCCACTGGCAAAGAAGTCCGGAAGAGGAGAATTTTGCACCTATGCAAAGAATCATGTAAGAGAGTATTTCATCATTTCATTCAAATGTCATTGATGGACTTTGCTAACAATGATAGCAATTGCTGGACAGTTGATATCAGAAGCAGGTGTCCCTGCATCTGAGCAATATTGAATTGCGCCGTAAGTTAAGTATCCACTGCCTCAACTATCAGCAAGTTGGATAGCTAATGATAAAGGGCAACCTGATGAATAAATATGACATTTTTTTTCTTCCGGCCTTCAGAGTACAAAGCTAAAATATTAATAAAAAGTAAAGTTTAAAAAAAAGTACACACTGGAAACATATTATCGGGTATCTTGATAGCAGTTACTATGTCCAATTCCGCCCCCCCTTTCCCAAATGTGTAGCCCCTTTCACGTGAACCGGATACCTGATTCCTACCAAGAGTTTCAACCACAGAAACATAACCTGGTTTAGTCGTAAATTACCCGTACGCCGCGTACATATAAAATATTCAGACAGACAATGAGTCTTTTGTTCCGCAACTGTTACCAGAATGTTACAGAATGTGTAAAATGAGACACTTCACCTGTAGAATTCTCTCGCCGACTTCTCAGCCGGATAATTGTTCCCAGCTCCGGCTGCCGCCAGTGTATGGGAATGGCAGGTACTGTACAGACAGACAGACGATCTGTCCTATGTACAGGACGGCTGAGCCATTGCCATGGTAAAACAATATTATCACAAGCAAAAACCAACCCGCCAAAGCTTTCATGTCGCGCTTTAAGACAAACAGCGAATTATTGCAGTGTTACAACGTTTCAGCAGCTCGTGTTGCTAAACAAGAGGCCAGAACCTCAGTGTGAGACAATTGAGCAGTCAGCGCCGTTACACACACCTTAAATTAACAGCGGTGAGAAATGACTGAAAGGCAATGAAAACGGAACAGTTATTTTTAATTGTTTTACTACGGTTAATTCTAGAAAAAGTACCTGTTAAAATGGTCTGATTAGTCATTAGTGTATTTAAGCTCTCTAATAAAATATACTTAGGAGACGTATTGTAGCCATATGGATATTATACACTAAGTAGTGTAAGTGTGGATTGGCTCGCCTCTAACACCGTATAATGGAATGAATGGGGCTGACTGTATGTAATGAGCTCAGCAGACAGTTAAGCTGGCCATACATCTACAGATCGATTGTCAGATTGGGCTGGTTGGAACAAAAACCTGGTAATGGATGAGAGCAAATGACAGTTGACCATTTGCTTTGAAATGCTGGAAAACTGCCAAAAACTGTCATCCAGATATTACCAGGTTTCAACCAGCCAGATCTGACAATCGATCTGTAGATGTATGGCCACCTTTACTGTACACCTGCACCCATGAATCGGTCTATAAGTGGGGACGTCATGATTGCAATTCAATTGAAAGTGTATTTATTTGCACCCTTTAGGTCATCTTTATATGTATATGAATGCATTGCATTCTGGGGCTTAGTACATTTTCTCTATAACAGTGGTTCTCAACCTCGGTCCTCAGGACCCCCCCGAACAGTGCATGTTTTCCAGGTCACCTGGCAGGTGGAGCTGATTATTTCACCAGTGATTTTGTGTGGAGACCTGGGAAACATGCACTGTTTGGGGGATCCTGAGGACCGAGGTTGAGAACCACTGCTTTATATTAATATCAAACTTGTTTGGTGAAATTGACTAAGATGGGAGTACTATTTCACATGGGATGTTGCTATGGGCAACCAATCAGAATCTACTTCTAATGTATTTACCACTCTCTAGAACAGGGGTGTAAACGACCCCCGTAGGCAGTTTGTGTGGCCCGCCCAACCACCCGACGGTCTGTACAGGAGACAAGGAAGGGAGTCTCACGTCACCACTTCACGCGAGACTCCCTTCCTTGTCTCCCGTACAGACCGCCGGGAGAGAGTTCACGCGACAGGCAGCCAGCAGCAGGTAATCAGTGGTGGCCGAAACACGGGACATGGGGGAATAAAGGTACTGAAAAAATGGCAAATTTTGATATGGCTCCTGGAAGGATTTTATCCTTTTAAAATGGCCCTTGTAAGAAAAAAGGGTACTTGTGTATTATGACGGCGCCCATCGCATCACAGACCATAAGGCATGCGATGGTATACGATGCGATATCGTTCCCCAATGTCATACAATTTTAAAATTGTATGGCATTGTATATGGCATACAATGCGATGGGATGCGATTATAACTTGTATAAGCACCCTAATGGGTGCTTACAATGTTAAATGCACCCCCACTATGAACGTGAACCCAAAGCGTAGCGAGCGCAGCGAGCCCGCGAGGGGCGGCGGTACGCGTCCTTCATACCCCCACTATCCACGTTGGCGTGGAGTTGATTTTATAAAGTGTGGCGAGTGCAGCGAGCCACCGCGCCCGAAGCGTGGCGAGCGCACGCACATAACTTCACAGGCATACGCGTCCCCTCGCGGGGCTCGCTGCGCTCGCCACACTTTATAAAATCAACTACACGCCGACGTGGATAGTGGGTGTATGAAAAGGTCGGAGGACACGTACCGCCTCCCCTCGCGGGCTCGCTGCGTTCGCCACGCTTCGGGTTCACGTTTATAGTGGGGGGATGGCGTGGGGGTGCATTTAACATTGTAAGCACCCATTAGGGTGCTTATACAATTTAACATCGCATAGGGGGCTTAAATCGCATCGCAGTGCATCGGGTGTATGGCATGCGATGCGATGAAAAATCGCGCGACTAAATATGGGGGGCGCCGTGATAATACACAAGTACCGAAAAAAGGTTCCCCACCCCTGCTCTAGAAGATGATAGTATCTGATTGATTGCCCATAGCAATATCCAATGTGAAATAGAATTCCCATCTTATTAAATTTCTCCTGCTGAGAGCAGCCAGGCCTGCCCAGTTGGACGGTGGTGTGGAGACAGGGATGTGAGTTGGGGGGTGAAGTAGGGAAAGGGGGTGGGATGGATATGGGCTTTAAAAAGGAAGTGGGGTAGAAGCGTGGAGGCCACAGTCACATCGCTGTAGCCACACCCCCAGATTTACAATGCTGAGATAACCGTTATTGTAAAGCAGGGGCGTGGGGTTGTATGCCGATCGGACTGCACACTTTACTCACCAAGTGGATAGGCAGGGCGGGCCCTGTAAAATTGGGAGACTTGCCTTTCCTTCCAGGGGGGGCTGGAAGGGTCCCTCAATTTTTAGGAGCCTCCCAGCTATTCTGATAGGGTAGCTTAGAAAGACAGAAATGTAACAAAACACTTTTAAATTAATTACAATTCATTAAAAGCCTTTAGAATGTAAGCTCTCACGAGCAGAGCCCTCTCTCCTTATGTGCCTTTCTTACAATATATAAACCTCTGCCACCCTGATAATTGCTTCAGTGTCCTGTCCCCTGATGCAACTATCCATATTAACCATGTACTTGTCCTAAACTGTCTTGTACTGTAATTTGTTATGTGTTTTTGATTATAACTATGCTCTGTAAAGCGCTGCATAATTTGTGTGCGCTATATAAGAAACTGTTAATAAATAAATAATAAATAAATTAAAAGCCGTCAATATCGCTTCTGTGGCTGACTCCTCCTCCTAGCAGGACCATAGATGTCACACTCTCTTTATTTTAAACATAATATGCATAACATGCATATGTACATACACACATGCATACAGTATATATATTTATATATGTCTGGGACAAACTTACACCATACCTCCCAACTGTCCCGATTACCGCGGGAAAGTCCCGATATTCGGGGACGTTCCCGCGTCCCGCCCGGGGCCGCCATTGTCCCGGGGTGGGGGGGACAGTTGGGAGCCCCCCCAGCTTGCCTAGAATAGACGCTGTGCGCATGCGCACAGCGTCTATTCAGCGACGACGAGCGACGAAAACGGGGGCGTGGCCGGATTTCGCGTCACCCCGTGAGGCCACGCCCCTTTTCTCGAGGCCACGCCCCCTTTTCGTGAGCGCCGCGCGAACGTCCCGACCTCCCAACTTCAAAAGTTGGGAGGTATGCTTACACCACTGGTACTACGCATCACTCCGTGGATGCGATATATCAGTTACTTACCTGTGTCACTAATGCATCGCCCACCTGCTGCTCCTGTCCAGAATTCTGCCAGAGAAGAAAATGTGTTGCTAAATATGCAAAACCCCCTTCTCTCTCTCCCTCTCTCTCCCTCCATCTCTCCCTCCATCTGTCCCTCTCTTTCTCTCCCTCAATCTCTCCATCTCTCTCTTCCTCCATCTTTCCCTTTCTCTCTCTCACCCTCCATCTCTCCCTCCATCTCTCTCTCTCTCTCTCCATTTCTGCCGCTGTCTCTCTCACTCCATCTCCCCCTCTTTCCCTCTCTCTCCCCATCTCTCTCCTTCTCTTACTACACCTATATTTCATTATGATGCTGCGTAGTTCTAGTCATCAACAAACACCATGACAACGAGTTTGCTGTACTCTGTAGTAATTCTTGGTATCCGGATGATAGGTCTTTGATGTCTAGGACAACAATCCTCAACATCAAAATGCCAACATGCACTAAGTCGACATTGACAAAAGGGTCGACACATGAAAAGTTTGACATGAGTTTTTCATGATTTTTAAAATAAAATTGTTTGAACTTTTTCCTACTTCTGCTTCCCGTGGACTACAGTTGGGACTGACAAAGTGGGCCGAGCGCAGCTCTCATATAAGTCTCCGGCAGGCATTGTATTGCACGTGCGCTATTTGACCTGAGAGCAAAGTCTGAATCTGTAAAACTTCCATCCTGCAAATCAACGCTGGCTGCAGAATTCCTCCGGAAAATTCCCTAAACAGGCTTGTTATGTAAAACAAAGTGCTTGACGCTGTGGAACATGGCTGCCAAGTGTTCCCTGTGGGCCCCCGCAAAGGAGACTTTATGAGCAACTGATGGTTTGATGAACACCTTCTGCAATAATTCCACTATTCCAAAACACGACCCGGAGCACTGCCCCCAGCAGCGGGTGAACCCGCTCTAACCTCCCCCCCACCTCCCCGTTCCAGCGAGAAAATCTGTTTCTCTTTATTTGACTTTATTTTTGTTATCCGAGTGGAAAAATACCACAATCCTGAGCCTTAAAATAGCTGTAGAGAAACACAGCAAATGGTCCAGCGGGGTCGTAAATATTAACAGATCTTGTAGAGCCACTTTGTTCTGATCGCCAGGCCTAATAGAAACCCGATATTGCACGATGTCCACCTGATCAGGCTGGTGCTAAATAATTATAGACGCCCTAAAAGCAGCCAGGAAGCTTCGTACATCATCTAAAAATGAGTAATGTATTTTCATATCGGTCTGTGGCGCAAGCAGTATAATAGATCCTCGCGGGTTCTTCCCAAAGACGCCAGCGAGTGACGAGCAAACGCTGTCTTCCGAAAAGAAAAAAAAGGGAAATGTCTGCGACACTGTGTGTTTTTTATTCCTATATAAATAAATGTTATGTTTGCAAATATGTTTTATTAATGAATGTCTAAGGCCATTTGGCAAAGCACTTTATTAGACGGACGATTATTCCCCTGCATTCATATCTGTGGCAGCTTCGTAATCTTCATCCCACTGTCATCCGCATATAGATGAGACGGCAGCGCGTCAGGTGGTCACATCTTCATAGATGACTTCAGCATTTACGGTCTGATTCTGGGGCGGACGCAGACATGGCGGCTACAATCGCGTCTGCGTCTTGTTACTGTCCGCATCCGATTTATAGAACTGAGAAACGCATGTGGAACAAGAACCCTCATACATGATAAATCCGTGGTGCGTTTGCTATTTTATTAAATGGACAAATTGGCTTTTTCCGCCGTGTACTGCAGAAGTTTATGTATTAACTTGTGTTCGCATATTATATTACGCCTGGTTGTAGATTACAATGTTTAGTTATGGGCCTAATTCAGACCTGATCGCAGGACAAATTTGTTCTCAAAAGGGCAAAGCCATGCTGCACTGCAGGTGGGGCAGATGTAACAGGTGCAGAGAGAGTTAGATTTAGGTGGGTTATATTGTGTCTGTGCAGGGTACATTTTTGCTTTATTTTTACACTGCAATTGAGATTGACATGTCAGCATTTGCTTTTGCTGACCTTTGTCTATGTCGATGTAGTGCATGCTGACCTTTGTCAATGTTGACCCAGCGCATGTCTACTTTTTGGAGTCAACCTGTTGACTGTCTACCTAGACCATGTCGACTTATAATTTGGATACCACGCGTAAGTATACGGGAATATCATTGGTCAGCGCTGATGGTGGTGGAACGTTCTCTACTGTTTTTCATAACCGCAAATGATGTTGTCGTCCTCTGGCAGAGGCTGTGTCATTGGCAATACAAATGATCACAGTGCCAGTCAGTATTGCCCACCTCTGCCCTATCACAGTGGTGACTGAGGCACCACAGAGGGTGAGTTACCACAGTAGGAAATGAATGGGATTTGCAGTGAAATCATCGCACTACCTGTGATATACAGAACCCATTAATCAGAATATGGGGCGCCCAGGACGTAAGTTGGGAGCATTACCACACTGGGAGCCTGGTGATAAACGTCACTGTGCTGGAAGCATGTGCATGTCTGCTGGTATATTGTTTCAGCATGATCTCCCTAAATGATGATCGGACCCTTCCTACTTGCTGCCTGGGACGCTCATCACCATGTGATCCTACAGCTGCCCATCTATCATGGATGGGCATTCCAGTCACTGAATAATGGGCCTCCTCCTGTAAATCAGAGATCTCCTAGGCGAATATATATATATATATATATATATATATATATATATATCTCAAGCTTCAAAAAGTGATAAAATGGAGAGTGATAAAGAAACAGCCAATCTGCCATGTTAGAGGCTGGGTTTGAAAAATAACCGGTAGGAGCTGATTGGCTGGCTGTTTATCACACTCCATTTTATCACTTTTTGAGGCTTGATACATCTGGCCCAAGCGGAGGCTGGCGGCACTCACAGGACTTGCAGACAAAGCAATACACAGACACAATGCCCAGGGGCGACGTTTCAATCTTTACTGATCTTTTTCAAGGAGCTTGAAAGAGATCAGTAAAGGTCGAAACGGCGCCCCGGACATTGTGTCTAGGGATGCCAATCCCAGGGCATTTTTTCAATCCCGGGAATCGGCGATTGAAAAATGCACAAAAAAATGCACCCCCCCCAAAAAAAAACCCTGCCCGTCTCTCTGAAGCAGAGACGGGCAGGGAGACACTGCCCAGTCGCCGTTATACTTGGACGCGCGTGCCAGTGAGACGCACGCGCGTCCCAGTCCCTATCGCCGGTGCTCGCCAGAGGAGAGGATCTGGCGAGCTCTGGCATTAAACGTGGCCGGCTCAATCTGTACATGCAGCAAACCAACTTCACAGCCAACAAACTTCACATGAAAAACAAAAGAAACTCATTTTCCCACTCATCGCTCCGTATACGTATTGTCTCAGTGTCTCCAAGGTACTGAGAGTCAAAGTCCCTGGCACTACAATACTTGGCCTACAAACTGGCCTTTATCAGGCATCAGTGTCCTGAGCAGCAGACTGACCAGGATTTAAATCCCTGCTACTGCAATAAGACCCATTTTTCAGCTGTGACTGCGAAGGTCCAAAAACCTGGACCAGAGCCGTGAGCTTCAGAGCCCACCCCTCTCTTCCTCAAGCACACCTCAGAGACCGTATACTGGCTTTGCACTGAATTAAGCTGCAAAGCACTTTCTCTGAGGCTGGACTTTTCTTTAACACTCTACAATGTTAGGTAAAATACATCACTGTGTGACCGCACTGGCTTCACTGTGACTAGCAGTGACTCCCTATTGGAAGAGCTACCTGCCAATCACATACATGACAAGATGCCCTATCTCCTTCAAGGACTGTCAGATGGGGATGTGATTAGCAGAGTGCCATTATGTGCCTTTCAGGCAACCGATGCAGCCCATTGAAGCTGGTGTTTTGCATATGTTCGGTTGCGCCGCTCAGTCATTTGTGACTGAGCCAAACTTCAAAGGTCATCCGATCACTATGAACATCATTGTGATTCGCTGAATATTGACCTTTCCCAAACAATGGGACAGGTCCACTTTAAAAAATCCCACAGGGCCTGGCAGTCCTGTTACGTGCAACATTCATTCCCTATGGAAGGGTCGCCACAAACCCTCATTGCATATTCCTTCTGCGCTAAACACGGCGGCGGCATTAAACCCATTGTACATTGTTTATTATGAGAAATTCTCTTTTACAACAAACATCAATTTATTTGCATGGCCGATGATAGATTGTTAACTGCATTCGCTCGGCTTGATGCAACCTTAATGGAAGCCCCAAAGGCTGATTTTTCACGCGCGGTCCCAATTGATTACTTTATTTCCTTTCTGCCAGGTAAGAGGAGGGAAAAATCCCCCATTAATTTCAAAGAGAACGTTTTAAACTCGGACTCCCTACGTGTTTCCATTGAACATCGCCGAGGAGGGGGATATGTAGCGTCTTCCCGCAGGCACTGAGCGGATTTGTACCTCACTTATCTCTCACTTTGTTATAAATGTGAATGTTCTGCAGACTTTATTAGACTTGAGGGAATGTCTGGGGACGTGAAGATGAGTAATTAGCCCCCTGTGGTGTTCAATTTAGTGTGCAGAACAAAGTCAGCTCTCTTTGGCTTTGAATATTTCTGCAACAGTGGCTGCGGTAGGAAGCGCCTCGTAATGAAACACTTTCCACCTCTCCGGGTTATGGATCACGCAAAACTTCTGAAACTTACTGTCTTGACAGGTGAAGCCTCTTTTAGGAAGAAATCTAGGCCAGGAATACAAGCGGCTTCATCTCAAAATATAATGAGCGGCGATCAAAAGCATGCACGTATAAGTACAGTAACGCTGCTTCACATTTGTCCACCATTGGGTTTCCCCTCCAGAAGATGGCGGCCAGGCTGGCACTGAAGGGCGTGAATTGGCTGGTGGTGAAGCGATCTCATCATTGGGGCCCCCAATAGGCAGTGATGCAATTACGGGAATCGGGAGGTGATACAATATGAATCGCATCATTACCTGACTGAAGACTGGTCGGGTGGAAGTCACGCACAGAAAGACTGGCCCTGGCACGCCACTTGATGTTTGGGAACCTCTTGTCTGTTCCGGGAGTGTAGGCAACTACTGTATGAACTATTTCAGAGATTTCTTGGAAGTGAAAATGTTTTTTAGTAGGGGGAGTTTTTCTACATACCTCCTAACTTTTGCATCTTGGGAGTTGGCACAGCTGCAACTGAAAGGGGGTGTGGCCTTGTGAGGGTGGGCAGGGCCTTGGGTGGAGGGCGTGTCCTAGTTAAGAGACCACTGTTTCCGTTATATTGGGGCACTGGGTCCTATCACAGTGATCACTGGCTCTGCCAACTGTACCTCCCCACCCCACCCACCCACATGGCACAGGCCAGTGGGCAGGATATTAGAACAGTATATCTGAGCGAGTGAGAAGTTGGGAATTGTGTTGTGGTGATGAGCAGATGCTGCTGGTATCACAGCTAGATGTCTGGTGAATTTGGTCATTAAGAGGTGATTTCGGGACCTACCAAGTGATGTCACCTGGTCGCGGTTGGTGAGCCTATATTTTTTGGCCAAAATGATGCTAAGCCCCTCAAATTTACACTGTTATTGCAGAGTTTATTCTTATTATTCTGATTAGCAGCGTTTAGTTTTTTGAGTGTGCATCTGCATTTTTTCTCTGTGTAGAACTACAAGTCTCAACATGATAGCAGCTCCCATCATGTTTGGAAGTAAGGCGTGCCCATAATGGAGCAGTCCTCATCCTGTAATTGCTGCAAATTGTCACTCTCATTTACTGTAATTGTTCAGCTGTACGTTATATTCAGCACCGCTAGGACCCGGAATATTGTCTCAGAGTAGACCGAGCGTTAACTTGTAGATAATAGAAATGATCACCCATAATTGCATGCATTTGACTCACATCGCAGTCTAGGAGGAACGAGTGCCCTGGGCCATTGTATTAGTCAAAGGACTGAACTGACAGCTTATATACAGCGGAAGACTAGGAGCATCCCGTCTGTTACTACATACAGTACATGATGCTACAATTACCTTCCTACACAATTATGTGCTGACTCAATTAAGTGCTGACACAAATATGTGCTGACACAAGATCCGTGAGGGTGGGGATGTAAGAAGCATGACATGAATTTTTCACAATGACCATTTCCATGCTTTCCCATCCACACTGACTCCGAGTGTAACCGGTAATGGCCCGAAGCACGATGATACTTCAGGGAGATTCCAGGCGTTAGTAAAATGTGCAGCACGATTGAGGCGGGGGTCTGCGCATGTGCAACCCCCCCTGGTACAATGCCTTCGCTGACTTTCACCCTCGCTGGGGCGTTCCCTCCAGTATTGGAGGACACAGGGCACTAGCAGGGGAAAGCCCAGCGTTTTATGGGTGCGCCAATAAAACCGCTGGATGTACCCCTGTGAATGCAAGCGTGTCTATGCCGGCTTGAGGCCAGAGATTGACATCAGCTCCCGCCCTGAATTCAGCCAGGATGAAAGTCAGTCAGTCAGTAGTCTGTTTTATCAGCGAAGGGGAAAATAAATAATTTGATGGGGAGCGACAGTCGAATGATTTCTCTCCCGTGTGGTCGCATGTGAGGGGATGTGTAAATGTACACATACACTTTCATGGTAATGCGGGGATTCGCGCACGATGGGGGGTGGCATGGTGTTGGATCGCGTTTACCTGCTCGCTAGGCTGCAATTATACGCAACCTAGTGAACAGGTCTGAATCAGGCCCATAGTCTATTGTACACAGCCACACCATATAACACACACCTTATAACGTACATTATACACACCCCAATATTACATTATACACAGCTCAACCCATATTACATTATAAACAGTCCACTCTTTATTGCATTATATACACAGCCCCCCTCCCCCCACACAAACACATTACACAATGTATTATATACACAGCCCCCCTCCCCCCACAATGTGCACACAGTTACTCCCTCATATTACAGCCCCACCCCCCAGCACACTCACCTACCTGTGTTGCTCCTTCCAGGGGAGTGCAGGGACCCTGCCGGGTGATGGGAGCAGTCTGTGTGGTGGTGGGGGAAGCAGCATAGGGCAGCCGGTGACAGGACAGTCAGAGCAGGGAGAGCAGCAGCCTGATGCACGGAGCGTAGTGGGCGTGGCCAACCTCAGAAGCCCTGGCTGCGGCTGACTCCCCTGCTCCTCCCGTTCACACACTTCCTGACTGTGGCAGCAGCTCGGCCACCATTAGCCACAACCCTGCGGTGGCCGGCTGTGATTTAGCGTGCAGGCCCCGCCCCCGGCGCATATGCGCAGCCCGGATGCTATCAGAGTGAGTGACCCCAAAAACGGTGAGGTGCTGGTAGGTTTGCGGGGCAGCGGGAGGCTGATGTAATCGGGAATGCGGGAGGGTAGGCATGTATGGAGTGAAGTGAGCCATGCTGGGGTATACGCTACATTAATTGAGGGTCCATGTGCTCAGGTATTGACATTGAAAATGCATGTTGACCCTTTCATGTGTCAACGTTTTCCACATCGACCTCTTGCTTTTGCCGACCTTCTGCCACTGCTGACCTAGCGCATGGTTGACTTTTTTTGTCAATGTCAACTTAGTGGATATCAACCTTTTGTCAGTGTCGATTTAGTGAATGTTGACCTTTTTGTATCAACCTAATGACTGCCTACCTAGACACTGCCCGTGGGCCGATCACACCCAGTTGCGGCACATTTGCGCTCTGGGCCTCATCCTCCCCATGTACATGAAATGCTCTGAGATCCAGGGTAGGTTCTATCAGTATCCCCTCTGCCAGGATTATTGATTAGTTATATTGCTGATCAGAATCACGTTACTAGGTAATTGCAGTGAGAGGATAATACAGATTCCTCTGCTATTAATTATCATGCCATGAGTCGCTTATGCAATTAATATAATTATGTTAATCACCCAGAGGAATAAAAGATCACAATGAGCCCATAGTCACCGGAGATCCTTGATTGGACAGATAATCAGTGATCCCATAATCTCCATGGAGACTCACATTACAGTACTGTGAACGGGGGACGTCACAAACAACCTTTACCGGGTAACAGGGCAGGTGCCCAACACTGCAAGTACTGGGCGGGGGCCCATCTACAGTATATTGATTGTGACATCTGATAATTTATTGTATGTTCACCCCATGTATTACATATGTGTATTCTTCCTCATGTAACTGTAGCATTACTACCAGCATATCGTCCACCATCATGTACAGTCCCGGCAATGGGAACTGACCCTCATATATATATGATATACATATGATAGAGCCCCTGTATTGTGTAACAAAATAGTGGGAATATCACATGTTAACGTGTTCATTTGTGCATTGTGTAATGTTGAGATTTGCGCACAGCGGCCTCTAATCTACCACACTGGAGAGAACCACATGCAGCTGTAACGGCTGCGGGAAACAATTATATGTGAGCCTGGTGCTTCCTAATAAGCAGATGCGCACTCCCTGCCATTAACAGGAATCCTCTGGACAACGAAGAACTTTGTCAGGTTACTTCTTAATTGGATGTTAGATTTATCTCCGGAGAAAAGCAATATACAAGGCAGCGTCGCTGGGTATATCAGAGAGAAGAACTCTGGGGGGACGTGTAAGAGCCTGTGGTGTCTGCGAGTCCGGTGTATTTCCGGGGATTGTCAGCAGATGTGGTAAGCTGAGATATCAGATACAGTCACCAGAATCGCACCAGATAATCTCATCACAACATAATAAAAGATGGGGCGCAGGGCAGGGACCTATGCAGCTTTTTACAACGCATCTAAAAGTCATTGCGTTGAATCCAGCCTGTCAGCCATTTTAATTTGAATATCGCACTTAGGGGGCGATTCTGGTTCACACAGAGTAAACCGAATTTGGCCATTGTAACCGATGGTCGGGTTTGCGAATGTGCATTTCTGCTCATGTGCAAACCCCAGCCGTGGCGATTTACAGTGTCATTGGGACATTCACAGAGGGGAGGTTGGGGAGGCATGGAAGGGGGAGGACAGATGCGGCTCTGGGCCATGGGAACGCCCAGCGTTTCATACGCATCCATGGGAATGTGGGCGGGACTAAATCTGCCAGGGGCGGGCTGCTGACGTCACATGACGTCAGTCACCCGCCCTGTCTTCCTCACGGGCGCCTGCAAATATAAGTCAGTCTCCGCTGACTTGTAGGAAAAATAATCTGATGGTCGCTAAGAAATATGGTGTTTCTCCTGCTGTGGGCACATGTGTGTGGAATGTGTCTTCGTAACACAACCCCTCACATGGTTGCTAGGTGAAACGGCTGCGTGGGGCGGGGATTCGCCGGGGCGGTGATACAGAGGCTCAATAGCCTGCGAGTTTTGCAGCTTACTGAGCCAACCAGAATTACCTCCTTATTGCACTGAAAGAGAAATTTTTGTTTCCTTCTCACATTTGCTGTTCTGCCTGTCCTCTTGCGTAAAGCGGTGGCCTTATTTAAGCAGTGATAAAGTGCCGGGTGATAACGCAGATGGACGCTGATGTCTGAGGGCAGCGCAGGTAGCTCCCAGTGGAAATCTGATGGGGCAAAACCACGAGGAGGCATTGATGAGACTGCAGATGGAACCGGAAGTGACGAGACGTGGTTCATGTCCACGGTAACCGTAGACTTCTTCCGCCATTACCATAATTATTTTCAAGTACCCCCCAACCGGTCTGCAGCATACCCCCAGGTGGACACATACCCCAGGTTGGGAACCACTGGTCTATAATCAGCGCTGCAAGTATGGCGGTACGGGGTGGTACGGCGTACCATTAAAAGAAATACTGCCGGTACCCCGTACCGCCATAACAAATCTGCCCCAAAGTGTGTAATGCGCATGCGCGCATATGTAAGTGGCGGGGGGCGTGGTTTTC
The DNA here is from genome assembly GCF_055691185.1 of Crinia signifera. Classification (NCBI taxonomy): domain Eukaryota; kingdom Metazoa; phylum Chordata; class Amphibia; order Anura; family Myobatrachidae; genus Crinia; species Crinia signifera. Next base: position 54,657,876 of record NC_139228.1, read on the forward strand.
GCCGCCCCGCCACAGCTGATCGGAGCGGAGGGGAGGGGAGCGCATTGCGCTTCTCTCCCTCCCCTCCCTGTGTCACTCAGACTAGGCTGTCAGGCGACAGCCAATCAGCGCTCGCGGGCTGGCAGCCAATCAGGAGCCAGCCCGCGAGATAGACAGAGCAAGGCAGAAGAAACGGGAGATGCGCTCCCTCCCCCTCCCCTCCCCAGGGAAGCAGAACAGCGGGGGACTATAGGGGGGAGAGGACCTGACTGCCCCGGACACAGCCAGCACTGGTGAGTTGTGCTGCTGTGGGGGCATTTATGTGTGGCACTGTGGGGGCATATTATATCTGGCACTGGGGGCATATCTGGCACTGGGGGCATATGTGTGGCACTGTGGGGGCATATATCTGGCACTGGGGGCATATGTGTGGCACTGTGGGGGCATATGTGTGGCACTGGAGGCACATGTGTGGCACTGTGGGGGCATATGTGGCACTGGGGGCATATGTGTGGCACTGTGGGGGCATATGTGGCACTGGAGGCATATGTGTGGCACAGTGGGGGCATATGTGGCACTGGGGGCATATGTGTGGCACTTTGGGGGCATATGTGGCACTGGGGGCATATGTGTGGCACTGGGGGCATATGTGTGGCACTGTGGGGGCATATCTGGCACTGGAGGCATATGGGTGGCACTGTGGGGGAATATCTGGCACTGGGGGCATATGTGTAGCACTGTGGGGGCATATCTGGCACTGGGGGCATATGTGTGGCATTGTGGGGGCATATATCTGGCACTGGGGCACTGTGGGGGCATATCTGGCACTGTGTGGGCCTATTAGTAATGGGCATCAGTTGTGCGGTGTAATGAGCATTATGGTGTGGGGAATAATGTGTAACGGGCATTATGGTATGGGCCATATGTATTGGGTGTGTGACGCGTAACAGGCATTACTGTGTAAACTTTGGCCGTGTGCCTTTGGCGTGCAATATTCCAGCCACTTCCCCTAGTGTCATATGACCACGCCCCTGGTCACACCCCCTGACCACGCCCATACCACTAAGACCTTTTTCCTACTTGCACCACTGTCTATAATATTCTAATATCCGCACAATCAGCTCTCTGAGATTGGCCGACAGTCTGCACCTGCGACAATCTCAGACCCTGTTACAGACGCCCCCAGATGCGTCAGTTTTCTGTGGATATTGTAGGGAAGAGGGCAGCCCAAACAATGACCCTTATTCTGGTTCACTCTCAGAGGCAAATAGCTTCTGAAATGGACAAAACAATGTGCACTGCAGGGGGGCAGATGTAACAAGCGCAGAGAGAATTAGATTTGGGTGAGTTATTTGGTTTCTGCGCAGGGAAAATAATGGCTGCTTTATTTCTACACTGCAATATAGATCTCACTTTGAAGAAAAACCCCACCCAAATCTAATTCTATCGGCACAAGTAACATCTACCCCACATGCAGTGCAGATGGTTTTGTCCATTTGAGAAGGATTTTGCCTCTGAGCGTGAACCAGAATAAGGCCCAATATCATTAAAATAAATGTGAAGCTTAGGGGAGCGTGCTGAGATGATGACAATGCTCCGCAGCTGGTAGATGACACAACAATAGCAGATAATAGCAGTGATTGGGCCGGCTCTGACCTTACACAATACACCCTCTGCCCGCTCCTGCTATTAGTATCTGAGCCCTGGTCTAGGACCGCTCGGCAGCACGACGGGGATAAGTGTCTCATCACCGTCCCTCTCTGCATACACATCATTTACTACTTACTGCGCAATTATTATCTATTGTACCGCCAGCGAGAATACCTGATGATTCTTCAGCTAATCCCACTCTACAGAAGATAACAGTCGGCCTGATTGAAATCTCGTTAGACAAATAGATTTTCTCATCAATGCTCCACCGGGTAATGTGCAATTTGCTGGTTAATATTAGCTGGGGCCGGGTCGGAAATTCTGATTTTTCAAAAACCAGAAATTAAATAGTGGAGAAGCCTCTAATTGCGCACTCGGGTGACAACAGAGAGTCATTACCTTCAGTATCAATTCCACATCTCATCCCGACGCAAAGTGCTGCAGCTTTCAGCTTCTGTGCGATGAACAGAATTCTGGGTTTTACTTAAGGAATCCTTAACGTGACTGGACCAGCAGTGCGGCGTCATCGGAGGCCGGGCCTCACCTGTCGTACTCCGGTACACTCCAGAGATCTCAGCATAAACATGTTAGGAATCACAGGCGGAACTAACCCAGTACTGTCAGGTATGGATTAAAACCGTACTGACAGATCCCCGGAACACCAGACCGGACAGGCTCCAATCATCATTATATGTCATTCTGGAGCTTGGAGCATCCAGTCTGGGGACTTGCATTACCGGTGGTGTCCCATCCGGTGGGGCTGCTCTGACACCAGTCACCAGGGAGAGGAGAAGGGGGAAAATACAGCCTCCCTGCATGGTCCGGGGGTGTAATAAAAACCATAAAGGTCCAGATGGAGAAGCTGTGATCTCCCCTTCCCCATGTCCCAGTGAAATCTATCACAGAGACCCCCCCCCAGACAAGACACCCCCGGATGGGACACCTCCCGACCCGCCGTTCCAGGGTCTTATCCGGGTCCGGTTTTCATTTAGTCCCAGGACTGTCATTGGGTGTGGTATAGATCACAGACAATGTCTAGATAGAGAGTGAAAAGGTCAACACCAAAAGGTCGACGATGACAAAGGGTCGACGGTGACTTAGATTAGTAAGCACTACAGAAATCAATCGATAGTCGGCGACCATTATTTCGGGCACCCATGCAAGGCTGCACATGGATGTTTATGTAACACATCCATTTGAATCGCTATGGGGGAAAATCGGCGAGTAGCGGGGGCAGGCGCTCGACGCCTAGCGGGCGGTGCTACAAGGCTCGCAAGTGGTGAACTAACACTGTTTAGTGAGTCAACCAGAATGATGTCCATACTCAGCAACTACATTAGAATCAGGCTGATCAGGGCCAGAGCTGATGTCTTAAGACTTGCCCTAAAACATCCGGACATGCCTTTGTTTTCCCTGACACTCCCAGAAAACGGTCGGTGTCCACCCCCTAATCCCCATCAGGAGACAGAAATGGAAGCCATCGCTGCCTGTCCCCAAAACGGCTACAGACTGTCTATCAACTGATGCTTGCAGTCTTACTACATCCAACGACGCAGGACCAGTACTCACCAAGTGTAACACAGGTCCGGCACATGTACAACGCCCTGGCCAGCGGAACATTGGGTAATTCTGCAGATTGCTACCTGAATCAACCCCCCTAAACCACTTACAGTATAACTGTATCTGGTAACAAAAGCTAAAGTTGTTTTTGGAAACATCGGATACATCTGCGCACAATCAGAAGTGTCACCAGATGTACCTCGCTGTACATTCGTCACTGGCAGACACCTACATAGCAAGGAACATGTTTTACGGCTGGTTTGGGCAGAGATGGATTTCAGTTCAGTTTCCTGCAGGATGACATCAGTTTGGGGTTTTATTTTTTCAAAAGGAAACAGAGGAGAAAAATTACTGTAACAAAAAAAGTCAAATTGAATTAATTAGTTGCAAACAAGTGACATTTCCGAGCGCAGGATCTACGGTGGTTTTAGCACTTGAGATTTGAACTCAGAGAGGAAAGAAATCTCCTTCTTTCCAAACGTTAAACAGAAATTCCCAATTCCCCCATTGCTCTGTACTTTTAATGAAGTCTTTAGGTAAATTCCCAAAGCTGGGGGTGAAGAAAAAAAAAATCTCGCTATTTCGTTTCCACAGACGGGTAGCGAAGAACTTTAAACTCCCATAAAAGCATTAACAATACAATACACTTCCAAATGTTACCGGCGCCCAATGGTGGAACATTAAACATCTCGGAGAAGGGAATGAGTGATCTTTAGTCGCAGAAGCCAGGAGAGCACTTTATCTGCTCCCTGACATTTCCAAATGATAGGTAATAATGATGCTGTATGTGTAAAATTCTTTTACAGTGACATGAAAAGGAGCCATATTTTACCCATTATCACATTTCAAGGATCAAAATTATAGGGGTGGAAAAAAAATTCTGAGCTGCGAAAATCTCCCGGCCTCTCCGCAATGTTTCCTGTGACTGTTTTTCAATTCTCGGCTTTGGTGACGGATCAATAGAAGATGAATGAGATGTTAGACTCCACTTTATGATTCTTCAGAAGTTCAGGTGCTTTAAATACCACCAGGCCTGGACGGGTGTAGCTGACACATGGAGTGATGGGGAGGACTATGTGTATGTAACAACTTAACATGTAGGATGTTCGGTTGGGGGGATGTAATGAGACTCAGTTGCTGGAACTACAGATGGAGAGTTCAGTATAAGAAAATGCCGACTCGAGTCTCTGATGGGGTGAGTGTCAATGTGCTATAACTATTTGACACTTGCAAGGAGCGCGGTTAGCGTGAGAAAAACGCTTTACGTTAACTCTCGACATCAAATGATTTTGCTGACACTCTTCTGTTGTACGGCAACGGAAACTCATCTAGATGTATTAGCAAGAATTACTGCACATTCATTTCTTATTGTTCTTGCACTTTGGGGCCGGTTCAGAACTGCACCCACAAGTCCGAATTCGACCCCTTTCCAATGGTGGATCTACTGTGTATGAGCATTTTTTCAGTAATGCGCATGTGCAGGGCCCGGCTGTGAGCACATTCGGCAAATTTCTCCTTTGCCAAGGTGCTCGAAGCTGGGTACTGGTAAAATCTGGACCCGGACAAGACCCCGGACCGCCAGACCGGACATCAAATTCTGCATTCTGGAGTTTACAGCGTCCGGTCCTGGGGGTGTCCTGTGTGGAGGTGTCCTGTCCGGGGGGCGTCACGTGACAGCTGACACCAGGGAGAGGAGGATGGGGAGAATAAAGCCTTCTTGTGTGGTCCGGGCATGTAGCAAAAACTGGACCACATGGGGATGCTGTAATCTCCCCTTCCCCATGTCCCTAGTAACAGCTATCACAGGCTAACCCCCCCCCCCCCCCCCGGAAAAAACACCCCCGCCCCCCAATGGGACGCCACCCAGACCATACTGCTATGGAATGTAGATTTTGATGTCCTGTCCAGCGGTCCGGAGTCTTGTCCGAGTCCGTTTTTTACATAGTCCCCTCGAAGCCTGACTGACAGGCGTGGGGCCTGCCGGGGGGACCCCTGGCATTTCATGGGTATGCAAACATAAATGGTTGGTGCAATCATAGAAACGCCTGGAGAGCCTGGCCGAACACACAAGATCCTTTTCCTGCTTGGGGTGGGTGCATGACGTCAGCAAACATCCTTGCAGCCGCCGAGTGACTTCTGGTGAGGGCAGCTGTACTCCCTATGGCTCCCCAGTACAGTGTTGCCTCTGCTATAAGGGCTTAGAGATTAGCGCTCTTTGCATTTCATTGGTTCAGTACATCCAGGCTAAGGCAGCATTGTATAATGTGTGCCTGCTGCGCGGACTCTCTCTCTGGATGCATCGGGCTATCAGAGGGTAGAAGCCATTATTGTCCTGTTCATATTCTATGGCTTTCAGAAAGATGAAGCCAGCACAGTAAGTGGAACTGGAATAAGGTTTCCCAAGTTCTATGTAATGCTGAATGTGGAACACAAACACTCTCCATGTGTTATAAATGCTGCTATATGGTCCATTTAGAAGGCACTAATGTGAGACAGGAGCTTGTCAGACACTTCCTCACAGAACCAGCCAATGTACAAGATGAATTAGGAGGAGATGCTAAGCATGGAGTCTTTCTGTTCCCTTCGCTCACGTCTTACATTAATCTCAAGTTGTTGCTCCATGGGGTTCCTGCACAGGATGTGTGTTCTGGGTCGCCACAGAATGGTTGCTATGGTAAACATCTCATCTTCAATAGAACTCCCATCTTAGTAAATAAACTCCTTTGTTGGAGGGTCTGAATACTTTTGCAAGAAACTGGACACTTCAGAAAAATCATGCTTGAAGCAGTATTTATCATCTGATTATCAGGAAAAAGAACCAGGGACCCCCTGAGAGTCCCGTACGTGTCCCGTCCACTGAGGGTTGTAAGTCTCAGGATGAGGTATCCAGGTGGTTGCTGGAGAGGAAGCCTTTAGGGCTGGGAATTTCACGTAAGCCGATTTGGTGGAGGTGAATTTGGAGAATGAAAGCCCAATAAACACATCAGCCTGGGAGGACCGAGCCGGCCGCAGCTGGTCTCCCTGGATGCCGTGTAGTGTATCCTGTCTGACAACGTGTGTGCAGACTCCGGGGGGATTCATTAAGGGTAAAGTGTGGAGATCGTGTGACCCTCGGAGGAAGTGAAGTGCAACTTATATATTTGTCAGCATAGATGCTATTGCTGACTTCTATTAGGGGACAAACCTAGTGCGTGCTGCTATATGAAGAGCCTAAGATGCACATACGATGGCGATGAGGACAGCACTCAGCTGGATATTCTAGCCATACGGTCAACATTCACATGGTCGACACGGTCAAAAGGTCTATTTACCAAACACATGGACTCCGATTGGGAACGGTAACATGTCCTGAGCGCAGAGGTAGCGGAGCGAGGCACCTGCCCATAACATGGCAAGTGGTGAGCTGTGCGCGTGGATGCGGTTCACTAATTGGGGTCCACGTGTTCAGGTGTTGACATTGACACCAAAACGGGGAAAAACATTTTCCGCTTCATCCTTATATAGACCTTTCCAGTCTTGTGCGTGTCGATTTTATGGGGTGGACCTATTGTTGGTGGACCTGGATAATGTCTGCCATCTGTACCACACACCGTGCACCGTCCAGTCTCTCTCATTCTGCGCAGCTCTGCGCTGTGTAACATAATATTCATTCGCACTGAAGTAATTGTGTTCATATGGGAGTTATCAGACACTAAACATTAGCATACACGATGACAATAATTATATCCATAGCTATCATTTATTACTTGCTAAGACCTTACAGAATCTAAAAGATCATTGTCCCCATCCCGGAGCTAGATCCACGGACTTTAACCCTACAGGCGAGATTTAATGCATGATTCAGACTTTTGCGATATTAATGCAAAAAAAAACGTCTGAATTCGAACGTTTACTGAATTTTACAGGATGCGAATTGCCGGAAAATTTTGCTGCAAATTCACACATTCCAGATGTTTTCCCATTATAAAGTATACAACTCGCAAATGTAACGGGATGCTAATTTTGGTAAACGTTACTAAAAATCACCAACCAAATAGACCAGGTTCTGACAGGCGAATTAGACAGAACCATGCACAGATCATTAAGATTTATGCATGGTTCTGTGTTAATGGTTCTGTCAAAGTTAAAATAAAATAAAAAATGGCGTGGGGTCCACTATAACTATGGTCCAAGCTCATGAGCCTCTACTGCTGATTCTCAGCAAATCCTTGTGGGACTAATGATAGGAGAGAAGACAGATTGCCCTGACCCCGGTGATCTGCGTCATCTTATCTCAGCGTCTGTTGCAGCTGCTGCTGTGGCTAGAGTGTGTGTGATGTGTGGAATGTTGTATTAGTATCTTAAGTTAACCACACAAAAATGACAATACAATTATTATTTTTTTACCACGGGATCATTGTTAAAGTAAGAGTTCACACAATGTCAAATTGCATTTGGAATTTATTGCACGGGCGTTGCATTTATCATTTACAGGGTGAGAACAAAAGAGATGTCACAGGGAATAGTTGCAAACAAGAAATCCAGTATTGCAGGCAGCGGTGACAGTAGCAATACTTGCAAAATTTCCCACAATTCATTGCTACTCCCATTGAACATGACATGCCCATATGTGGTGCTAGACACGCCCATAGGGTAGAGGCCCCTTAAGTGGTATGTCACGATTTCCATGGCGTGCTCTACAACAGACTATAATCTCCCTGAAACTAGCTTTTATATAAGTAGGCATGGCTTGCTGGATGGCAGCCGGCGCAGAGCAACTACAGTGTGATGGCGTGTGCATGTCATGACCCTTAATATTTACTCCATCCAGTTGCAGTCAGTGGAACGTTGGTCCTGGATGATTAATCGGGGAAATGACATAAATTACAGATGTACCACAAAGCTGTGCAGAGTATGGGGGCTGCTTTGTTATGTGTGTGGGTTTTGTGGCTGTGATGTTATGAGGGAGGTTCTCCTTATACTTCACACAATGAGTTTCCCAGGCCTGAGCTCTCAGAGCTGTGGGTAGGAATCAGAAAGAGAACAGCCTTGTGTCAGCTGCAGCCTTGTCAGGGGGAGAGCCATTCACAAGACAGATGTGCACAGGCTGCCAAGATGCAGACGGCCCCACATCCTATTCCTCCCACAAGCCAGTGTGTTCTCTGGTTCTAGCAGAGAGGAATGGATTGCGCTATCTGTAGTTTCAGGAGATGGCGCCAAGGGAGTGGCCACACAGACCGCGGCACTATGGCCCCACCTCGTGAAATGCGGCATCGGAGCTATTATATAAAATAACCCCTATTATGCTGTAATATTTGAGCAGCACCAGCAGGACAGGAAGCACAGATGTACCAGATTGCTGGCACCGGCTGCTCAGAGAGTTCAGGATAACAGGATTGCAAAGCAGCACTGGCAGGACAGGTAGCACAGATATGCCGAATTGCTGAGCAGCACCAACAGGACAGGTAGCACAGATGTGCCTGATTTCTAGCACCGGCTGGTTAGAGAGTTCATAATAACCGTCTTGCGAATCAGTGCCAGCAGGACAGTTAGCACAGATGTAACGGATTGTGCATCAACACCAGCAGGATAGGTAGCACAGATGCGCTGGATTGCGGAGCAGCACCAGCAGGACAGGTAGCACAGATGCAAATGATTGCAGAGCAGCACCAGCAGAACAGGTAGCACAAATGTACCGGATTGCGGAGCAGCACCAGCAACACAGGTAGCACAGGTAAACTGTAATGCAGAGCAGCACCAGCAGGACAGGTAACACATATGTACTGGATTGCAGAGCAGCACCAGCAGGACAGGTAACACATATGTACTGGATTGCAGAGCAGCACCAGTAGGACAGGTAACACATATGTACTGGATTGCAGAGCAGCACCAGCTGGTCACAGAGGGGGAGATTCTCTAAACTAAAAATGCGGTAAAAACCCGTTATGGGGGTTTTACCGCGTTTTGGGATGCTCTAAGCATCCGACGCCGGGTTACCACGGCGGGGGGGGGGCATCACCAGAAAAATCTGGCGATGCCCCACAGAAGCCTATGGGCTTCTAACGCGCCCCCGCCGCCCCGCACTGTCCCCCCCTCACCTGTGTCCGGGCAGCACAGAGCTGTGCTGCCCGGACCTGTGACCTCCTTCTCCCTGCACTATGATCCTCTTCCGGGTGCAGGGAGGAGGAGAGCCCAGCGCAGCAGCTACGGGTAAGGGAGGGGAGAGCCGCCGGGTCCCCATGGGACCCGCTGACTCTCACCGCAAAGGACAGCTCTTAATGCAAGAGCTGTCCTTTGCCATAATTATCGCATGTTATGAATGCGGTAAGGGGGCGCGGATGTTAGAAACCCCCCCCCCAGAGTACAGGACAGACAGATTGCTGAGCCTCACAGTCAGGGACCAGTAATACATGTGTGTGACACAAACTATAACCAAACAGGGATCTGCTGGCCGGATGTATAAAACAGCCCCACCAATCACCAGGAGATACAAATAGAACACACATAGCAGCACTTCTGGGGGCAGCCAGGGATGGAGCCATGCTCCAGTGACCACGTTGCCTAGCAGCAGGTGGCCCACATACGGTGTGTTGTTCTGCACGTGGGTCTCTGAGTGAAAGCTGCCACGTGGCCCATGAGTCTGACACCGACACACAATTCATGAATTATTGGACTATTTGAAGCTCACCTTGTACTTCAATTCTCTTTCCTTCACCACAAAGTCTAGCTATGGCTCTGGCAGGAAATGATGACAGTTTAATAATATTTGTATTATTATCAGAGCAACAATTGAATTGCTTCAATAGATGCCTATTACTATAGACAGCCAGGTGGCACAATTGAATTCCCCTCAAGGACTTAATTAAAATAAACCCAACCCTCCCTTATTCAACCTATCAGACTGAAAAAAAACATGTGACTTTCCCATAATCCAGCCTCAGCCTCATAGATTATCCAACAAAAGGCCTTCTGTGTCTTCCTGGCTATATTTGGCGGGAAAGAATGGCAGAGGAGCGGCCATCTTGCTGCTTCCCCTTCAATACATAAGGTATGCAAATCATACTCTAATGGGGTCATATACAGGGGCGGATCCAGGAGAAAATTACAGGGGGGGGCACCATGACAGGGGGATGGGAGTGAGCAGTGTTAGTAGTGCCAGTGTGCATTCTCAGAGAGTGAAGCGAGATAGAGAGGAGGAGAGCAGAGAGAGAGTGAAGGAATGGGATTAGAAATAGGCCCTGACATTTTAAGTCCACAGGCCCATTGTGGAGTGAAAAGTGAAGATGGTGTTGTGTGCGCGCCAAAGGCGCGCACCTTTTTTTTTTTGGGGGGGGGGGGGGGGGGCGCGGCCATTCCAAAGGAGGAGTGTCCTTGAGTGTAGTGTACCACACCATATACCACTTTTACACATTATGCAACAAAATAGTGGACCCTATTATACTTGCCGCTTACACATGATGCCAAAAAGAATGAGACAAAATTTCCATAATGCCACATGGATTAAGCCAAAATTCAGATAACGCCACATGGATTAAGCCATAGTATAGATAATGATGTATAAATAGGGACATTGCGCGCCGTCGGCGAGCCAAAAATGTACACAGTAATGCCCATTACACATAATGTCACACACCGTAATACCAATTAAATATAATGTCACACACTGTAATGGCTATTACATATAATGCCAACAAAGTAATTGCCATAAAACACAATACCATACGTTGTGATGCCCATTAAACATAATGCCAATACCAAAATGCCCATTAAACATAATAATGCCTATTACATATTATAACATTTAATTGCTGCTTACCTACATACTTATTGTCAGAGGAATATCACTTGTTGCCAGGGGTTACATGCTTCTTGCCAGGGGTTTTGTTCTTGTTGCCATGCCATGGGATTGATATTTTTTTTTTTTCCAGGGGGGAGCCAGGGTGCATGCTTGTGAAGGGTTCCATTTAAATAGCGCGCCAGCGCTACCCAAATCCACACTTCCGGGTAGCGCTGGCCGCACTCTTCTGTTCTGACAAACACTAGAGGTATAGCAGTACCTCTAGTGACTGTCTCCTATAAGGCGGCGGCAGTGCTGTAGCTAGGTGCCATGGTGCCCGGAGCAAGGGCATGTTTCGCGCCCCCCCATCCCTCTCAATTTGTAGTAGGTGAGGCTCCTGCTCAGTTAAAAGTGGGCATGGACCAACATTACACCACACACCGTAATGCCCATTGCACATTTTAGTGAACTTTGTAATTCCAATTACACATAAGCCCACACATGATGCCCATTACATACTATATAAAACACCGCAATGCCCATGACATACTATATAACACCGTAATCCCCATAACATACTATATAACACTCTGTAATGCCCATTACATACTATATAACACACCGTAAATGCCCATTACATACTATATAACACACCGTAATGCCCGTCACATACAATATAACACACCGCAATTCTCATTACATACTATATAACACATAGTACTGCCCATTACATACTATATAACACACCGTAATGCCCATTACATACTATATAACACACCGTAATGCCCATTACATACTATATAACACACCGTAATGCCCATTACATACTATATAACACATGGTAATGCCCATTACATACTATATAACACACCGTAATGCACGTCACATACTATATAACACACCGTAATGCCCATGACATACTATATAACACACCGTAATGCCCATTACATACTATATATCACACCATAATGCCCATTACACATTTGACACATAAGTGCCACTTACCTACATGCTCGATGCCAAGGGGCTTCATGCTTGACTGAATCTGCTTGGGTGCAGCAGGGTGGGAGGGTGCTTGCAGCAGGGTGGGTGCAGTAGGGTGGGAGGGTTGTGTGTGTCCCCCGCCCGCTCCGCTCGCCCGCGTCTCCATGCTCGCCCACTCCACAGTGTGCCCGGCCGGGAGAGAAATGTGCTCCTATCCTACGTAAAATTCATATCTCCCACTGGACCGCTAGCCAATAGGCGCTCGCGGTCCAGCAGCTGCCAGTTGATTGGCTGCTGGACCGCAAGCGCCCATTGGCTAGCAGTCCAGCAGGAGAAGTGAATTTTATACAGTAGCACATCTCTCTCCCGGCCGGGCACAGCGGGGGTGGGGGCAGCAGAAATAAAAAAAAACGTCTGAAATGACAGGGGGGGCACGTGCCCGGGTTGCCCCCCCCCCCCCCTGAATCCGCCAGTGGTCATATATATATATATATGTATTGGAATAGATGCCTCTGACTTTCTGGATTACATGGATATTTGGCCTTTGCAAGTCATGTTTCCATCATGCATAAATACCCCTTTTCTACTGACATCTAGATCCCTGGTTATTGCGCATTAACCTGGGATTTTGCTCAATGGAAAAAGGTCCATCCGGGTATCTAACCCTGGTCACCTGGCACGACTGGGGTGAGCTTCAGTGTAAACTGGTAACTGTCTGTCCGACTTTGCCGCTTCCTGATGCAAGGATATAATAATGTCATCATCAAACACGGGCACCCAAATGGCAGAATTACAGGAATAACCTAAACAAGGCCCTATACAGGACCCCCAACCCTCTCCAGCATGTGGAGATGTGACATATAAAATGAGGTAAGTACTTTATTAGATATCGCTTCCTGCAAATAATAACATCAGCAAAAAACATGTCTGTCTTCTACATCCTGTTGTTCCCTTGGTAACGTGAACCCTAGAAGCCATTTAATTTCCAGCTCACTCTGTCCCTCACAGTAACTCCCAAAGTTAAATATTAGAGGTTATAAGCACAGGAATGTCAGTTCAGTATATTATATAGATGAACCCGCTCCCTCGTCTTTGTAACACCCCTCCTATCTTGCCGCATCACGGTGCAGGCTGCATAGTCGTCTCCACCTCAGCAGAAGGGTGTAAGGATATAATGTGGAAGAATATTTTAGCCCTGCCTGCAATACATAAATACAGAAGTGTATTGAAGACCAACGTTTCGGGGACTAGCCCCTTTGTCAAGGTGCAAGTGAACAACAGTGTGCATAGCAACATAACAACTTTAAATAGGGGTGAAGGATGAAAACATACCGTGTAGCCCCGTCCTGCGCTGTGTCCAGGAGGAAGTGTGTGTCTCGCTTGCTTGGAGCGCAAGCTGTTTGTTGCTGCTATGGAGACCAGTCAGTGACTGGTCTCCATAGCAGCAACAAACAGCTTGCGCTCCAAGCAAGCGAGACACACACTTCCGCCGGGACACAGCGCTTCACTTCCGATTAGACCGCGTCCAAATGTGAGATCCCCGACGGCGCAGGACAGCGCTACACGGTATGTTTTCATCCTTCACCCCTATTTAAAGTTGTTATGTTGTTATGCACACTGTTGTTCACCTGCACCTTGACAAAGGGGCTAGTCCGGGCTAATCCCCGAAACATTGGTCTTCAATACACTTTTTTGTTGAAAAAACCCATTGAGTTCCGCTGTTTGGCTGCTTGCTAAGCAGAGTCCTTCTATCCATTTGTATCCAGAAGGCACCAGGGTAGTTGCCTTGTATCAGTGGAGTGCCGGACCACCATTTCTTATATATATATATATATATATATATATATATATATATGGCAGGGACAGCATCTTTACACATTAAAGTTATGTGGAAGGTCAAGATTTTAGAGCAAGAAAACTGATGTGATCAAGGTTGGGCTGATTAGCAGCACCTGTGCTCTCCTGATATAAGTGTTTCCAGGGCAGAGGGTCATTGCTCTTGAAGGTGGAATAGCTGCACAGGTGATAGGCCGGGGTGTTGGCTATGGTGGAACTTTCTGAAGAGTTTGTACTATGCTGTGACACCTGGATGCTGCAATGCTGTAACCATTCTTGCTTATGCTGATCACCTGGTATGCTGTTTACCTGCTACAAAATAAAGACCAAGACTTATTTTATCCAGTGTATGTGATATACATACATACATACATACACACACACACACACACACACACACAAAAGAGATAGACACCTTCCAAAATACCTCTACTTAATTCCAGTCTCCTGAAAGAATTATTTTTAAATCTCAATTTCATCAGGCACAAAGCACTTTCTGCTGCTCTCCGCAGACTCGCTATAATCCTCCCACGTCCCCCACTTCAGAACTGCAGTTAAGATAAAGGTGATGGAGCGTTTTTTAATTGCAGCACAGCCAGTTATAAATCTCCCCCCCCCCCCCTCCTCTCCCTGTGCTGGAGGGTGCGCTGCGAGGGAGGGCGACTGATTCAGAGAACCATTTCAATAAAGTCATATCTTATAAGTTAAGGGGAGGTGATCCAATCTGATGTGAAAGCCAAACGAGGGAACAAGTACAGAAATGATTGTTGTGCGCTTTGAAGGACTGAAAAATCAAATGGAATGAAATTCTGCAGTTTGGGGCCTTGCCGTCTGTTCCTGGCTTACTGCAATGTATGACCTGTTCATAGTTAATGAATCTGCATTTCCTATTAAATGAAGGCAGCAAACATCATTATAACTCTACACCCTACACTGGCTACCTGTAAAACAGTGAATCATTTTCAAGATTGGCTTACTCACTTTCAAAGCCCTACATGACCAGGGCCCAAGGTATCTGCAGCAGCTTCTGATTCCATACTGTCCTATTCGATTACTACAATCTATTGAAGGAGGACTAGTAACAGTACCCAGAATCTCCCTGAATTCATCTGGGGGTCGAGCTTTCAATTTTGTTGCTCCAACTCTATGGAACTCTCTTCCTCGCACATTGCGAGAAGCCCCCACTGTAGAATCCTTGAAAAATCGACAAAAGACGTAACTTTTTACTCAAGCATTTTACTGATATCTACTGTAAAGCTTGTTGTGTATTTTGAGCTGTAAAGACAATTGTAAAGCACTTTCCTATTGGGAGAAAAGTGGTATACAAATATTATTATTATCATGACCCTGCCCTGAGCAGGCAGGTTAATGCCTGCATTTGGACGGGCCCTCCTAGCATTTCTATAGGCACACCCACCGTTTTTGTAGGCTGGGGATCCACCCCCTTCCCCCGTCCCTGAACTTACGATAGCTCATACTTGCCTATTTTAGATTTCGGGAGGCTGACGGCCATTCCGTGAGGGTAGGCAAGCCTGCGATAGCTGCTTAAGCCTTTTTTATTTTTTTATTAACCCTTTAGCTAATAGCCAGAGCCTGGTGCCAATATACCCATCTGAAATAAAGTAGGGTTTACCCACCTGCGGCACAGAAAGCCAAGGGAACTTGTTCTCATGGTTTCTGATGGCGTAGCCCAGTACACATGCAGCTGACACTTGGTTTATTAAATGAGAAATTGAAATAACTTTTTATAAGACATTTATGTCACCCACCTCTCTGCCTGCCCATAATTCTACACCTTTGTTGAATAGCAAAGTAATAAAACACAGTAGGATAAAAACATTTCATTTGGATTTGAGTGGTGAGGATCTTGTAGCGTTCTGTCATTCCCCTATCAGAATCTGCCACCAGGGTCGGCAGAAGAGGGGAACAGACCTGCATTGGCGCGCCACTGGGAAACCATTCATTCTGTGTTGAACAACAAGCAGTTGGATGTAATTTCACATCTAATACATGTAGAATAGTTTTAATATTTCTGCCGAAGGTTGGGGGAAGAAAAACATAAAGAGAGGGAAGATGAGAGAGATAATAAATTGGGTCAAGAGGCCCAAATAGCAAGACAAAAAAGTAGATGGTTTAAAATTCCTGAAGCCACATGTATAATAGTAAATAAAACCTAAGAAAAAACTAAGAAAATAAAAAACATTGCACCAAGTGAAGTAAGGATTTAGAATTCAAGTATATCAGCAGATGGTCAATCCTTGGAACCTGGCTCTACTAACAAGTCACTGATTCCTCATGGAATCATGCTACTTCCTGGTTAAATCCAACGCGTTTTGTCTTCAGACTTCATCAGAGGTATAACAGTGCTGTATAAATGTATTGTTTTACAATTTCATATATAAACTTGTCAAGTGGTGGTATATTCATCAGATGCTTCACTTTTATATTTTTTATGTTCAGATAAACCGAATTGTGCTTCCTTTCTCTTCCCGAAATCACCAAAAGTAATAAGCATTCATTTCCATGACTTTTCCAAGGTTCCCTATGCTAGAGTAAAACTTTTTTGTTCTTTTACTATTACTATGGATTATTAAATTTAATTTACTGCTTTTATAAAATGTATTTGAGGCCCTCAAATCAGGTTCTGGTGTATAGGTATCTCTGTATCAGTGTCTGATCTTATGCAATTCCTTGGCATAATTCGAGCCACTAGCACAGCTGGGATTTGAAACTAGATAGCCGAAGGCTTAGAGGTTACCAGGAGATGAATAAACAAGGATCTAATACTAACTTCATGTGGTTGACAGGGACCCAGAGCATGGAAACAGGGTCTAACCCACTGGTTTTCATCAGGGACTTCTGCAAGGGGTTTTGGGCTTTGTGGCACAAGATGGGCAGTTCATGGCCCCCTGTCTGGGTCACTTGGAGCCAGCACTTAAAGGACTGGAAGAGATGATAGTATGGGAGAGTTTTGGAAACTGGTACAGACAGTAACTGGAATTAATGATAAATAGTATTGGGCTGCAACCGATGATCATATGAAAAATGAGTATCAGATGGAACTGATGGTATCAGCTCGGAACTGATGGCATTGGATTGCAACCGATGTTGAGACAATATTGGACTGGAACCGATGATGTCACACTGGAGCTGATTGTATTGAACTGGAACCAATGGTATCAGATTGGAAATGATGTTGACATGACATTGGGTTGGAATCGATGGTATCAGACTTGATCCGATGATAAGACCATGTCGGTCTGGAGACAATGTTGGGATGATATCAGACTAGAACCTTTGATATCAAACTGGAACCCATGTTGAGACAATATTGGACTAGAACCGATGGTATCAGACTGGAACCGATGTAGGATCATAATTGCAGAGATCCAAAGTATAAGCAAGAAAAATACTCAAAGCTATAGTCTGAGATCAAAGATGGCCGACTGATGCTGTGTGATTTGTGGCACAGACAACCCATGAGCATTGCTGGTGCATCTCATGGTTTCATATCTGTGGAGAAGACCAGATTGGCTGTTACTGGCAGCTGATCACCACAATGACTGGGATTGGTGAGAACCTTATCAGATGATGCAATCAGGATGGCAATGTTGCTGATTTGGCAGGAACTAGGCCATGAGGTACTGTACACCAACCCCACAAGCAAAGTCCTGCCCTCTACTAGTACAGTATGTACTGTATCCCTAATATAAATTCTAGCCATGCAGCACCTGGGTATCCACACCAGCGCACCGGGTTCTCACCAGCTACCGGACAGGTAAGAAAACCATCTCTGATTCCAAGGTCTCTCATAGGAGCTGTGATACCACCACTACACACAGAGATGAAGGATTCTGACCAAATCCGTTACCGCACAGCACATGTTGATGTATTAGTCTATCCCCATTCTCTGTCTCTACATGTAAAAGCGATGGAAGCTTCTGTCTCCTACATAAACCATTGGAAGACATGATTGTACAATGCGCACAGGAGCATTAAGCTGCCATGTCGCCTTCCTCTGTCACCTCTATTATGATTAACCTTTCAGTTTAGAAGTATTCCTGCCCTTGATACAGATAAAGGATTCCTATGTACAGTCGCCCATTGGCGTCCGGATTAAACCTTATCTGAGCGGATAAAAGATAGAATCCGCAACAGAGTATTCTGTATCTGAGGAATATGCAGCCAGACACTGACTGTCCACAGATAAGAGAGGTCAGAGACTTGCGCACTTACATCACTTACGTGTAATCACCTTCACCCCACCTGAATGCAGCTCAGCCCTGCACCAGTAGGGGGCAGACACGTACTGCACCTGCTCCCTAATAATTACTGGGCCTTTGTGCCTGACTTTCACTGATGAAGAATCACTAACAGGCGGGAAATGGGGCAGAAGTTCGCTGTCTAATCTTTTGCACATAATGTGCTCATTAGGTGGAAGCTCAGGTGCGTTTTCCACCTCATTGGCCGCACTCTACAGTTCCTTGAAACTCTTCAGCATTAGTCTATTAAATTAGTATTTTCACGGGAAATGCTAAATCGAGAGACTGATCGTTGGATTAATTAAGCCAATAATGTGCTTATTTTTGAAGCTGTAGAAAATATATTTTGAAGGGGAAATACACGTTTTCTTTTGTGTCTCACTGATATCCCCATAAGGGTAAACTTACTAAAATGGGAGTTCTATTGAAGATGGAATGTTGCCCATAGCAACCAATCATATTCTATCTATTATGTTAAAGAAGGTGGCAAATAAATAAGAAGTAGAATCTGATTGGTTGTTATGGGCAACATCCCATCTTCAATATAATTAACATCTTAGTAATTTTACCCCTTAGTGTACAGAAAGCCCCTAAGCCTGATACCTACAGTCCAATCTTTGTAAATGGCTAGAAGAACTTTGAACCAATAAACTTAACTTGCCATAAAATGCCATTAGTTTACCGATATCTTCTGACATGGGAAATAGAACGAACAAGGAATGTTCTTAACCCTCTGAGTGCCAAGTGAATTTGTCAAAACCGGCGTGAAAATTGTCAAGCAAACATTTATATCCATCATAATGACCTGCAATGTCACCTTATATAGGAAACAATCCTTTTTTACACAACATTTTTTATTTGAATTTTTATAACAAATGTGAGTGATGCCGGCATTTTTAGTGGATATTTTGAACATCGCTCAGAGATGTTGGGACTGAAAGGATTAAATTGCAATAAATCCAGGGTCTCAAAGTGGAATGTTAGGAGAGGAGGGGCCTTGTGAATTCTCCGTCCAGGCAGTGGTGGCACCATTGTCAGTGACATCTGTTGCAGCCATAATAACCCAGAGGATTCCTAAAACGAGGCATGGTCTTATGTGGCCCTGATGACATCACTAAGGGACGCATGGTCTGAATATGGCCCTGATGACATCACAAAGGGAGGCTTGGTCTCATATGGCCCTGATGACATCACTAAGGGTGCATGGCTTAGCAGGAGGAATCCCGCATGACTTTGGAGACTCCTTCTCAGTGGCGGGAACCGGAATCCAGATGATAGGTATACAGTGAGCATGTCAATACCATATGGTCAACATGCACTGTCGACATTGACAAAAGGTCAACAAAAGCAAAAGGTCCACATGACAATGGTCGGTACATGAAAAATGTTTTTCACAATTTTTTTTACCCTTTTGATGGACTTTACATTACACATTACAGGTGGCTGGTAAAATTACAAACATATTAGGAGATCATTTGTGAGGTGGGCCCCGAGATTTTGGCTCCCTAGGGGCCACCACAGGGTTTGATCTGGCACTGATCCAAACACTGGGAGCAGCAGTTGTTTTCCTGTCCTGATAAAAGGTTTCTTCTTATCCAATCACCTTTCTCCTGGGCAGAGGGGTGGTGACCGTTCTCAGCAAACTCACTCATTAAATATCTAGTACTGTAGCGTTAATGTTCTGACTTCTCCACAAGTAACAATGACAAAAGTCACAAAACTAATACATTTCATTTTTTCCCTGAAGTTGATTGTTTCTTTATGGTGGAAAGTTTCCCAGCTCAGGGTTAGAGGGTCCTCCGCGCATCGGATGACCTCCCAGCTGCAGAAAATAACAGTAATGCAGGAAAAGACAGCGGCAGATGAGATCATATCAGGTTTCATCCAGGAGTATTGTCATGCCAGGCCGGCGTGTCGCTCGCCCGCAAAGCAGATGGCAAATACTTTCATCGAGGTTTATCCATTTCTAGATATTGCAGGTCACATATGGAGCAAACTCTCCTCACATTCAGCAGACAAACGTTTAAATGGAACACTGGCTTCTACGAGGGAAAAAAGATGGACTGACACTGTCTATATATTTATAAATTTAAAGTGAAATCCAAGTATTAGGCTTTATTCAGACCCGATCGCACGGCTGGGCGATTATCTATAGACTGCATGCGTACAGCTTGTAGTCTGCATGCGTGAGGCCATCCGGGATAAAATCCTGACAGTTTTTTTATCGCTGGTTGTGGGAAAGTTGATTGACAGGAAGCCGGCGTTTGTGGGTGGTGACCACCTGTTTTGTGGGAGTGTCAGGGAATACACAGGCGTGCCCAGGTGTTTGAAGGGGAAGTCATGTGACGTCAAATCAGCCTGTTTCTATCGCAGCCGCTGATTAAAGGTGCCCATACAAAATGTGACTCCTCCCCTTGTTGTATCCAATCCCCTCCAGCTGCCCCCCAGGACCCTCCCTGGGCAGCAGGATCGAATGCAATGCATCGCATGCGGTTGACCTTTCTCTGCTGCCGGGAGGAGGTTTTACATGCAGCATGTATGATCTCCGGCTGCGAATGGATTTGCAGCTAATCGCCGATCCAGCTATTTTCTCAGGCCGTGCTAATCAATTCCCAGCCCTGCATGGGGCAGAATATCACTCTGGCGGTGCGGCATATACCTGATCATAGGACTCCATCACTGTGCGATCAGCTCTGAATTAGGCCCATTGTATCTCTGTAATGTACTAAGGGTGAGATGTACTAATCCTTGAAAAGTGATAAAATGGAGAGTGATAAACCACCAACCAATCAGCTCCTACCTCTCATTTTTCAAACACAGCCCGTGACATAGCAGGTAGGAGCTGATTGGCTGTTGGTTTATCACTCTCCATTTTATCACTTTTCAAGCTTAGTACATCTGGCCCTCTGGCAATACCCTATAGAAGCCTACAGACTTACAGTATTTCTGCATCGCTGCTGTCAGAGGCACAGGCCATTGCTTACAATCTCTATCCTTTGACAAGATGTATCAGCTTTGTGATCCTCGGGAAGGTGCTGACACAGGTCCACCCATGTCAGGTGGAATTAATGACCACATAATGGCGCCTCTTCTTCATCTATATAAATAGGATGCAGGCAGGAAGCCCTCAGCTGATTTTCTGGCCCTAGCAGCGCAGGACATCTGCAGCCTATCATCTCCAGTGCGGCTGTGCCGGGCCAGTCAATCTGTGACAGCTGTGCCTGGCAGGCAAATGGCCACCTCCTCAGAGGATCACGGCCCGGCTTCCAGGCAAGGTGCAGACCCTTGTAGAATTACATTTAACAAGGCTGCAATTTGTCAGCTCTGGGTGGCACTCGTAGGGATGAATAAGGAGGTAATACTGTACCTCAGGTCCTCGGTGCTGGATTTACATGGCGCAGTCATCAATATTTTATCATGTTAAAGCATGGCAAATCCATCTGTGCTGTGATATCTGTAATAACCTCGTGTTCCACCTTGCAGTGATACAGGGTAATACTGTCATTGTGAATGGCTGATATTATTATGCTGTATGTAAATCCTTTCATAAATACAAGTGGCAAAGCTAAACGGAAGAGAAATGCTGGTTTAATGCCCTCGCTGTGCACTTTGGGGAACTGTATCGACGTGTGAAATATTTCAGGCTTGGGGGGAGCTAAAGTTAGGTTGTGATAGGGGGAGGTTAGGGTTAGGCTGTGGGAGGGGACGGTTATACCCCTTTCACATTGCACCTAATTACTGGGTTCATGCCGGTTTCTTGCAGGTTCGACCCGGTAATTGGTGCAATGTTAAAGGGGTTACCGGGTCTCGCAAATGGGTAGCAACATGGCAATACGAACCAGTAAAAAAGAAGGGTTCTTACCGGTTCGTTGTCTTGTTGCTTTATGGTGTGAATGGGTTAATCAGGTCGAGCGACCCGTTTCCCATTCATACTATAGGGGAGGCAGTGCTTGGAGCAGCGCCAGCTCTAATGAACGCCACAGATGCCGCTCTGCCGCTCTGCTCTGATGACATCAATATTGCAGGTTCGCTGATGCGATGTGAACAGACCACAAATGCAGGGACGGTTAGGGTTAGGCAATCCATGGTTGCTTACCCTCCAGCATCCTGTGGGAGACTCCAGTTTCAGTCAGAAATTTCCTGCTGCCCAGCTTTGTATTTCAAATCTCCTAGATTCTTCAAATTCCGCCAAGTGTTTTAACAAGGTACTGTACAGGTGGGAGACATTCTTCACAGGAAGAGGAGCAGCAGAACAGAGGACATGCACTGAAACTAGAGGGGGGAAGATTCAGGGGAAATTTGAGGAAGAATCACTTCACAGAAAGAAGTACTGTACTGTACTGAGTGAGCGGAAAAGAAATATCACAGCCAATATATAGGGGTGTATTTAATGCTGCCGGCGAGGGGGTTAAATGGCGGGGTTTGCTGAAAACCAGCAATCCTCGCTGTTTAACCCCCGTGCCGGCCGCTCACCCTATTCAACACGCCGGGGTAATCATCGCTGTCAGAGGACAGCGAGGATTCCCCCAAACAGCGAGGCTCATGGCTATTGCAGGGAGCCCGCTGCATTTAGCTGCAAGCCTCGCTGTTTTAGTGGCCGCGTACGCCGTTTCCCCCTCACTCCAAAGACCTAGCCAGGGGAAAATGGCGTGTGCAGGGGGTCAGTTGAATACTGACCCTGCGAGCTGTGACAGTGAGCAATCAGCACTGCTCCCTGTCACTTCTTGAAGAAAGCATCGAATACACCCCATAGTTGCAAACACGAAACCCCATATTAGTCAGCAATGTTAGAATAAATACTTTGTAATATTTTGTTAGTTACTAATGTGATATAGAAAGATATTGATACAACAAGCATTTAAGCATAGACACGCCCATATGTTGAGGTAGACACGCCCTTTGGGCAGAGTGGGACACGCCCCCCTCAACGGTGCCCTGCATACTACTGTAATCTTCCTAATTCTAGTTTTCAAAAGTAGGCAAATACTCCCGCACACTGCACCCCCACTCCCTGCCATACTCTTTACATACGCAATAGCTTGTCATTTGGCCACGCCGCTCACACAACCCTAAAACAAGTTGTGCATGTTAAGTTTCATCCCCTGAGCACATAAGAGGTTCTCCTTTGTTACGTGTATAGATTTTTGCATCCAGTATCTGTGTGTGTTCCTGTAAATCAGCCCCCAGCGTGTCGCAGCTACGGTGGCACGCGGTGGGTTACTCCCCTGCAGCACTAAATGCGTTTAATGTTATTTCGATTTCTGGGCAGCGATTCCCCAGCTGCAAGATCTTCTGACAATCACCGAACACTCATCCTTGTTTATTATCTCCTTCCTCTGCCTCTGGCATAAATCTACAGTGTATTTTTATTCTAAGTGCCCTCCACTCAAGCACAAAATATGCACGAGACGACACACCTGCGCCGGTTCCTGCCTATTCCTGCTGCTTGCTGATTTTGATTACTGTCTTAGATTCATATTGTGCTTTGTACGTTCCAAGCATCCAGCCTGCATCAGATCGTCCCTCACACAGCACTGGCACAGACGCCGCACACACGCCAAGGTCACCTTTCCCAAGATGCTGCATGCGGAACGATAGAATCCCAACTTTAATACAGGATGATGGGGAGAGGAGGCTTATTGCAGAGGTGTCTTTCACAAATGCACAGAAGGAATATCTGTAATCTGGAGCAGTGGTGTGTACCTTATGTATCACCAGGTGCCCCTCCACCTGCAGTACGGTGATTCTGGGAAGTGTCAGGTATTGCTGCTGTGCGTAGTGTACATGTGGTAAGAGTCACTGCAGGTACAAGCGTTAAGCCGCTTTGTTATGCTAAGGGGAGCACCTGATGTTAGTAACCTCAAATCACTTTTCTGGATGCTTAATTCCAACATTTCCAAAGAGGAAAGTTCTTGCATTATGCTAAAATTACTGCAAAGTTCTTTCTTTAGGTTACTAAAAATGATTAATTCCCTTCATTATTCATTCATGCATGCTAACCCGCCCCCAGCGCATAACCGCAAGCCTCGACCCACTGCCTAAACCTTAACCATACCCCCTCACTGCTTAACTCTCCCTTCCCCTCAGCCTAACCCTAAACTAGCTCTCTCTGCAGCCTAACCCCCCCCCCCCCTCCGCAACGTAACTCTAACCAGTGCCGTCATACTTACGTCAAGATTCTAGTGTCGGCATTATGACCAGTGTCAGAGTTCCAGTCTTCTGACCAGTGTTGGGATTTTGGGGCCTGTATTCCAGCTGTTGGTTTCTCAAACACTGGTTTGCCGCCGGCAGTAGAACATACAACACTAACACACCAGGTAATGAGGGGCAGTTACAATGACGTTGTGTTGAGAACATTTTTTGGGGGGGGGTGAAGTGATCCATTTTCTTATATAATAGCCCAGAACTGTCAATCTGTGAGTGTGTGTATAACGCTGTGCGGAGTCATAGAGTGAACTCCGCCCCCCGCCCAGCTATATATGAAGAGACCCAGAAGTAGCACCTGGATCCCTGGCCTGCAGCATGGCCACCCATCCAGTCTACCTGCCCCCCATGAGTACTATTGTGCTTCCTCCTAGCACTGCTCGGGGACAGGTGGCCAGAGTTCTGCACTGAATTTCTGTCATTTCCAGCCAGTGGCCATCTTGGATGGGGAAGTGTGTACAGCTGTAGACTATGCCATCAGCGTTTTTACAGCTTTTCCCGCCGCCTGTGTGCCTGCCTGTGGAGGTGTCCCACCCCTGTGAGTACTATTGTGCTTCCTCCTAGTGGTGCTCGGGGGATGGCCTGCCGGACGAACTTCTGACCTGGCTTTCTATCATTCCCGGGAGGTGGCCATCTTGGATGGGGCAGTGTGTACAGCTGCGAACTATGCCTGCCATCAGCTCACTGCTCCCTCTCCCTCCTGAAACACCAGGCATCCTCCAACACTGTGGCACTGTCTCAGTGCCCCCCTGGCTGGAAATCCATCTAGGCTCCTGACCACCATTCACTTCTGCAGAATAATTAAATAATAATAATAAAAAAAATTAAAAACAATATCACAAAGTCCCAGATATGGCCTAATATACTGCACTACTATACTAACTGATTTACCAGATGGAGACTGCAGCCCCTCCAGTGAAAACCCCCACATCCACCTGTGAAAACACCACACCAGCCCCTCCTGCACCCCCATTATTTCCCAACCTGCCCCTCCCGCACAAACCATATTTCACACAACAAAGGGGTTCACAGATTAAGGTTGTGGAGCCCCTTACAACTCTGTGAAGAGCGCCCATAGGGCGCGATGAATCACCTAGTTAATGCAAATAAAGGCCCTAATGGCAAGTTACCCAACATACATAACTGTACCTTATCCTAATTAAAGGCTCCAGGAGCCATATGGAAATCACATTTCTCAACATGTTATTTGAAAAAACGGTGGTAAAATGACGGATGGCAGCTGATCAATGACGATTCGTCCTATGCCAACAAGAATGCAGCCAGCTGCGGTGACTACCTGGCTGTAGCAGGGAGGCTGCAGCTGGTTGGACTGATGGATTCCTGCCACCTTGTCAGGCCAACCAGGCACCAGCACCTGTACAATGCAGTTGATAGACACTGGGCCCGATGCCTGCGCAGTAGTAGTGACGGTACTGCGCAACCACAAAAGACTGGCTTCTATAGTCTGCGCCAACTGCCAAGCTGCGACATCGCCGCTCAATGCTTTTCTATGAGCCGTAGGAGCGAATCAGAGGCAGGCACATGGCAACGTGATCACGATAAGCACTAGGAAGTCGCACATGGCGATTGGTGAAGCAACGATGAATGTAGATACATCTGTACATCTCTTATTCCCATTCATTTTTCAGCAGAATTCTGCTAAATGCATAAACTATGGGATTATGATGAGTCAATTCCCAAATCTTTTACTAATTATTCCGGTCATTTCTGCCCCCCAAACTGTACAACTATATCATTGTCAGCCGGAAAATGGATTCAGAGCCTGCGGGATGCCATTACTTGTATACATCAAATCGTTTTACTCACCCGTTGCAAAATCCAAATAAAAACGTGAAATGCTTCATCCAAATTCCCTCTCACAAGGTCATCGGCAGCCTGACGGAGAGAATCCTGTGTGTTTGGCGCACGATGGGAGGAGAACACAAGACTTTTACCAGGGGAATAACACAATACATTGGAAACGTCTGTTCCCTTCAAGTTGTTTTGTAGATTATCATCTGTGTGCGTTCAAAGCCCATTCACAGACACATCCTAGCAATCATTGTCATGATGTTACCAAAACTTCAAACAATCTCATTAAAATTCTAATATGTGAGTTTTACTGCAAAATAAACAGCGCCGGCGTTGCCTCTGTAGGAAGATGCTGAGCTGAGGACATGTGTCTGGACAATTGTACCTGGATTTATGTTTCAGGTATGTTGTACCGTATATTATATATAATATATATATATATATACTGTATATACACAGGGCTACCACAAGGAATTATGGGGCCTGGGACTGATTCCCCCCCCCCCTTCACTTACCGCCCGACTCAGCTGGTCCCGAAGCACAGCCTGCATGACGGCCGGGGCCAATTAAAATGCAGCATCGGCGGGTGAGCCAAGCACTGGCTTGGCTAACGGTACACAAGCTCTGATTGGCTCAAAAGCTGCTGCAGCATTTTAATTGGCCGCCTACTTCCTGCATTGAAGAAGCCAGGCTGTGCTTCGAAACCTGCAGAGGACCGAGCCCAGTGCAGGCAGCACATAGCGGAGGGTTGCTGTGGGCAAAATGAGCTGCCCGGGGCCTTCCAGAGGCCAGGGCCTGTGACACCTGTACCCACAGCACCCCCTGTAGGCCGCCCTGTATATACGTGCTTGTATATGCAGTAATTGGTAAGTCACAGGGCCGGACTGGCACTTCTGGCAAATTCCAGAGGGGCCAGATGGGATGATTTTCCACTCCAAGGTTTAAGCCCCGCCTCCAGTTTAAGCCCTCTCTCCTGCAAGCTGGGACCAGTGGTGTTCGCATGCTCGACGCATGCGTGCGTGCATGTGCCTGTTGCGTGCGTGCACAAATGCCAAGGCCTATTCGATCACCCAGTCCATCACGTGGCAAGTCATATACACTCCAAAGGGCAGATTCGCCCCACAAAAGGTTTCCTGTGTATTGCGAGAACTTTATCAATGGAGAGAAAATAATCACATTCTCAGCCTTTGGGCACAGAGAGGGACCTTTTGAATCCCTCTCTGGTAATTTGTGCGGAAAGCCAACCGTAGCATTGTATAGGCAAAGTAATGTTTATATACATGGATGACGAATAGTGTTACTCCACAATCAGCTCCTATGATTCCATTTATTATATCAGAGTAAAAGTTTTGTGATGCAGACGGCTGAGGTTATATCCTGATGGCAGCACTCCCCCTAGTGACGCTTCCTGGCCTTCATGTCGTCCTGTTAGCTGTTATAGTTGTCAGCATATATAGTACAGTTAAGTATATACAGGGGTTAAAGTGAGGGGGGACGGGGTGGAACTGAGTTCCACCACCTCTAATGGTGAGGTGGAACATTTTAACCTCCACATTGGCCCTGCACAGTAATTCTCACAGATAAGCATTCTAGTTTGCAGGGGGATCCCCAAAACACTACCATTAGCCCTGTCTCTGCCTAATGGGGGGAGGGGAGGGGGGGAACTAGGTGGCATAGAGAAATGAGTTCCCCCACCTCTGCATGACCACTTTAAGCCCTGAGTATATATACTATATATATATATATATATATATATATATATATATATATATATATCAGCGATTAGGTCTGTTGCAGTTTTGAAAAAGTTTGCAAAACTGCAACTGGCAGCAGTAGTGTGCGGGGGAGGGGGGGGCAAGTATGCCCTACTCGCCGGGTCCCTCCATACAATGTGTCCACAAAACTTTCCGGCACATCTCTAAAGTATGAGTGTTTTGCTACTTAGGGTCGCAGAAAGCTGCGTGTGATGTCACGTAGCCGCCACAGTCCATCCCTGGAGCATCCCGGAGATGCCTGTTTTTCCAGGCTGCTCCCAGAAAATGCTTGGCGTGCCACCCAAAGTTCTGTTGCTGCCCCCATTGCCTCTATGCCGCTCCGCCGCGTTGTCATCACCACCTCCATCAGAACTTAGGTGATCGCAGTTTAAGTGTTTGCGCGCATGTGCTGGTTTGTTAACGGATCTGAATTATTACCTTATATTGGCATTGACCCAGGGCCGGTGCTAGGGTGTCCGGCGCCCTCCTGCAAACCATAAATTTTGCGCCCTTTCACATTGCCATTGCAAAAAGCTGCAGCCTGATTGTGGGAGCATATGCAACATGCGATCCTATGGAGGATCTCGGGTGCATGTACATGTATGCATACACCATCTCCAGGGGCGGGCTGGGCCGGGGGGCAGAGTGCCATGTGCCCCCCCGGGCCGCTCAATCTATTTGTGTGCGGCCGTATGTTTCCAAGGCTGCTGCTGCAGCCACGGCTGACCAGTCTCCGACTGGTCTTCAGAAACATGGCCGCCGGCGTGCAGGAGGCCGCTACAGAGAGTGGGGCAGTGAACTCTCTGAGGAGCTCAGTCCTCTGTGGCTGCCAGCAGCTGCTGCGCCTGTGTCACACTGCATTACAGGCAGCAGCACGGACAGCACAGAGGATCCCTCCCTACTCCTGGTCAGCGTCCCTGCAAGGATCAGAAAAGGGGCGGGGCTAACGCCCGGAGGGGGCGAGGCTACACGACTGTCTATTGGAAATGGAAGGAGATGATGAGCTGCCAGCCTGAAGTGCCCTGAACTAGTAAAGTAAAATGTGAGTGTACTTTAACTGGTGTGGGCATGTGCACAAGCAGCGCTACTAGTGTCGGCAACTGGTGTGGGCATGTGTACAAGCAGCGCTACTAGTGTCGGCAACTGGTGTGGGCATGTGTACAAGCAGCGCTACTAGTGTCGGCAACTGGTATGGGCATGTGTACAAGCAGCGCTACTAGTGTCGGCAACTGGTGTGGGCATATGTACATGCAGCGCTACTAGCGTCGGCAACTGGTGTGGGCATTTGTATAATCAGCGCTACTAGTGTCGGCAACTGGTGTGGACATATGTACAGACAGCGTTACTAGTGTCGGCAACTGGTGTGAGCATATGTATAATCAGCGCTAGTAGTGTCGGCAACTGGTGTGGGCATGTGTACAAGCAGCGCTACTAGTGTCGGCAACTGGTGTGGGCATATGTACAAGCAGCGCTACTAGTGTTGGCAACTGGTATGGGCATATGTATAAGCAGCGCTACTAGCGTCGGCAACTGGTGTGGGCATATGTATAATCAGCGCTATTAGTGTCGGCAACTGGTGTGGACATATGTGCAGGCAGCGTTCCTAGTGTCGGCAACTGGTGTGAGCATATGTATAATCAGCGCTACTAGTGTCTGCAACTGGTGTGGGCATGTGTACAAGCAACGCTACTAGTGTCGGCAACTGGTGTGGGCATATGTACAAGCAGCACTACTAGTGTCGGCAACTGGTGTGGGCATATGTACATGCAGCGCTACTAGCGTCGGCAACTGGTGTGGGCATATGTATAGTCAGTGCTACTAGTGTCGGCAACTGGTGTGGACATATGTACAGGCAGTGTTACTAGTGTCAGCAACTGGTATGGGCATATGTACATGCAGCGCTACTAGCGTCGGCAACTGGTGTGGGCATATGTATAATAAGCGCTATTAGTGTCGGCAACTGGTGTGGACATATGTACAGGCAGCGTTACTAGTGTCGGCAACTGGTGTGAGCATATGTATAATCAGCGCTACTAGTGTCTGCAACTGGTGTGGGCATGTGTACAAGCAGCACTACTAGTGTCGGCAACTGGTGTGGGCATATGTACAGGCAACTGGTGTGGGCATATGTATAATCAGCACTACTAGTGTCGGCAACTGGTGTGGACTTATGTACAGGCAGCGTTACTAGTGTCGTCAACTGGTGTCGGCATATGTACAGGTAGTGCTACTAGCGTCGGCAACTGGTGTGGGCATATGTATAATCAGCGCTACTTGTGTCAGCAACTGGTGTGGACATATGTACAGGCAGCGTTACTAGTGTCGGCAACTGGTGTGGGCATATGTATAATCAGCGCTACTAGTGTCGGCAACTGGTGTGGACATATGTACAGGCAGCGTTACTAGTGTCGGCAACTGGTAGGGGCATATGTATAGGCAGCACTACTGCTGTTATGACTGGTGTCGGTGTGGGCGTTACGTATAAGCAGCGCTACTACTGTCAGAAACTGGTGCGGGTGTTATGTATAGGCAACGCTACTATTTTTGGCAACTGGTGTGGGTGTTACGTATAAGCAATGTTACTTCTTTCGGCAACTGGTTTGGGCATTACGTATAAGCAGCGCTACTACTGTCAGCAACTGGTGTGGGCATTATGTATAAGTTGTGATACTACTACTGTCGGCAACTGATGTGGACTTTATGTACAGTATAAGTTGCGCGGCATTATGTAGTCATATGCAGGTGTACTCGGGGCATAGCGTGGAGCATAATGTGTGTCGTAATATCATATGGGTATTATGGTGTGCTGCATATTGTGTAAGGGGCATTACGCTGTGTGGCATAATACATAATGGGCATTACTGTTTGTGGTATAATGTGTTATGAGCATTATAATGTTATTAGTACTTTTACTAACTCCTCTTCCCCATGAAGTATCACTCCTACATTTTGCAGTGCGCCCTCGGCGTGCACTCTCCTATTTTTAGTGTGGTGGTGGGGCACGCACCAATTTATTTTCTGGCATAGGGTACCAAAATGGCTAGTTATGCCACTGGTTCTGGCATAACTAGCCAGTGGGAGCAGTGGCGGATTCAGGGGGGGGGCACCTGGGCACGTGCCCCCCCTGTCATTTATTTTGTAGCTGAGGACCAGGGCTTTCCAACGAGCCCAGCCCCGTGTCTCTAGCCCCCCGGGAACCGGAGATATCACCTGGCAAACCTGTAACGTTTTTTCCCCATAGGATAATATGGGACCCGTCAATTCCGACCCCCACCCGGTTCCGACGGCTGCCAGTTCCCGCCCTGGCATCACAGAAGCTTGTGTTTGATTTCATTCAATTCCAAATCGCTGGGCCTTCAATATGATACCAGGCTCGTCCAAATCGGTTAATCGGTTCCAGAGATATTGCGTGTAAACCGATTTTTTTTATTTTGAAATGAAATTTCATAGCTGTTCATGTTCTTTGAGGGCAGATTACTCTGGAACCAAACGTTCCAGTTTCACTGGACCAAAATCATTCAAAGCCCACTCAAAAGTTATTCAATATAATACTTGTCTCATGTAAATGGGTCAGTTGGTTCTGAAGATATAGCCGGTTAAATGAGATAACTGGTTAAAGGGGAGAGGGGTGGTTTTCTCTCCCCCTCACACCAGAAAATGCAGGGACTAGGCTGGTGTAAAAGGGGCCAACCTGGGAATGCATTTTCTGGTGTGAAAGTGGTATTATTTCAAATAGCCGGTACCTGCAGTGCTCTGAATACAGCCAGGCTCTGCCACTATCAGTGGCTATCACATCTGCTGGCCCCCATTTACCACGAGCATGTATTCCCCCTTGGCAATGAGCATGTATTCCCCCTTGGCAATGAGCATGTAATCCCACATGGCAACGAGCATGGAACCTCTGGCAATAAGCATGGAACCCTTGGCAATGAGCATGTAGAGAAGCAGCACTTATGTAGCATAATTTTTAATAGGCATTATGGTGTTTGGCATAATACATAATGAACATAATGGCGTGTAACTTAACATGTAATGGACATTATGGTGTAAATGTTTAATGCGAGCCTTTGGTGGACAATGTCCCTGCTTATGAAGGGTATTGTGAATTTTGGCTTAATCTGTGTGGCATTATGTAAATTCTGGCTTAATCCATGTGGCATTATGTGAATTTTGTCTCAATCCGTGTGGCATTATGTGAATTTTGGCTCAATCCATGTGGCATTACGGGAATTTTGGCTCAATCCGTGTGGCATTATGTGAATTTTTTCCCAATCCGTGTTGCATTATGTGAATTTTGGCTCAATCAGTGTGGCATTATGTGAATTTTGGCTCAATCCATGTGGCATTATGTGAATTTTGGCTCAATCCGTGTGGCATTATGCGAATTTTGACACAATCCATTTGGCATTATGTGAATTTTGGCTCAATCCGTGTGTGTTATTATGTAAATTTTGGCTTAATCCATGTGGCATTATGTGAATTTTGACACAATCCATGTGGCATTATTTGAATTTTGGCTCAATCCATGTGGCATTATGTCAATTTTGGCTCATTCCATTTGGCATCATGTGTAAGGGGAAGGTAAAATGGGGTCTAGTATTGTGTTGCATAATGTGTAGAAGTTGTATATGGTGTTGACACGCCCCCTGTTGATTGGCCACACACCCTTTTCCGGAGCGCGCCTTTGGCGCGCGCACAACTACATCCTTCACTTTTGTCGCCATGGTGGGCCTGCGTACTTTAAATGCCAGGGCCTATTTTTAATTCCTTTCCCACCCTCTCCTGATGCTCTCTTTACATGTACACTGGCACCAATAACACCGCCCCTCCCCCACCCAAACCCTTTTTTATCATGGTGCCCCCCCTGTCATTTTATCCTGGATCCGCCCCTGAGTGGGAGCATCCTGTGGGGGTCCTGATATTATACAGGGGAGCAGCCTGTGGTGTCCTATTATTGTTTTTTTATTTATTAATACATATACAAAAAAACCTGTAATAAATATATATACGAAAAACCTCCATTTAACGATGTGCTGTTACTTTGGGGCCGGTGCTCTGGCCTTGCCCCCCAGGCTGAAAGTTGCCAGCCAGCCCCTGACCATACCTCCCAACTTTTTAAGTTCTGCAGGCGGGACGATGCTCCTGCGCGCCGTATGCGTGCCGAAATTTGGGGGTGTGGCCTAATTTAGGGGCGTGGCCTATACTCGTGCTCTTCCGCGAGGCCACGCCCCCATTTTGCCGCTATGGGGGCATGACCCAGAGGCTCTGTGAGCCTCTAGCCATGCCCCCAGTCCCCTGGCTGCGGGAATAGACGCTGTGCGCATGCGCACAGCGTTTATTCCCCGCTGCTTAGCAGCTGACAGGGGGGACTCCCAACAGTCCCCCCACACCGCGGGACACTGCCGCCCGCGGGTGGGACATCGGGACAGGCCCTGACAATCGGGACTGTCCCGATAAAATCGGGACTGTTGGGAGGTATGCCCTGACCATCTCAGTGCTGTGTCCGCAAAATGTTGCAGGCACTAAAGGTGCCCATACATGCTGCGAGAATCGCATACGTTATGTGCTAGATCCCATCACACGGCATGCATGCAATGTGTGTGCGATACGATCCGAAAGCAGTACAAAAAGTATGTGCAGTATATGCCCGCAGGAGTGCACATCACATTGCACACTGCTATTGCAGCGTGTATGGCCACCCCTCTCGTGACTGAGGGGGAAAGGAGGGGAGAGATGGAAGAAGAGGGGAGGAGATAGAGGGGGCGGAGTGTTGAGGACTGGCAGTGGCACTAGCACAGCACACTGAGAAGAGGGAAGGAAGGAGAGGCGGCGCTGCTCCCTGTTCGTCATTTGATTGACAGCTGACAGGCGCAGGGAGAAATGGGTAGGGGGCGGATCAGGACAGGACATGTCATCCAGGCATTCACAGACAGCGCTACATGCCTCAGCGCAAGTGTCCGTGAGGAAGAGGGGGCAGGTCGCAAGAGGAGGACAGTGTGTGTGCGGTGCAGGGAGCCGCTCAGCCTCTCCATACTGCCCCCTGCTGTCAGACAGGCACTGCGGGCAGCGTGCAGGCTGTGTGCACTCGTGGTGCAGGGAGCAGCTCTTTATACTGCCACCCGCCCACTGTCAGACAGGTGCTGCGGGCGGCGTGCAGGAGGTAGTGACAGTGAGGGCTGAGGCAGCTTTAGCAGAGCAGGGAGGGAGACAGCGCCTTTTCAGCATGGCGCCTCCCTGCTTTGCAGGAGCTACTGAGTGGGTAGCGCCGGCCCTGCATTGACCCCAGGTGCTCCCTTACCTGCTGCACACCCCAGGGTCAGGATCTCAAGCTTAGACCCATATCTCTGGAAATGCAGCACTTACCCTCAGTTCTGTAAAAAGCATCTGCTGCACGTGGCACAGAGCTAGCAACTGACGTGCCCAAAGGCGATTTATCAGGCTGCTGAATGATTAGCATGATATTAGGGATTACACATTGGCTCCTGTTCCCTTTTAGGAATAAACCTCAGACTTGCCTCAGGCCCCTCTGTAAGTGCAAGTCGCAGCGTTTTAAAGCTGCCGTTGAATATTCTCACTCTCGAATATCTCTCCATCAATTCTGCCTCTCACCGACGCAGCGATCTGCCTGGCAAACCGCGTCACGCCTCAGCAGTCACTCCTTTATGTAACACTTTATTTTAGAGCCTCTTAAAACTTTGGATATTATTACAATACATTTTTTTTCCTAACCCAGAACTTAACTCCTTCAGGATCATCCCACAAAGTAATACAAACTATGGCAGGCCATTCTGGGGTGTGCAGTGAAATGTCGCTCATGTGTCCGGCTTCGCATGCATGGCGTATATGTCTAATTCATCAGTGTCATGTAGTAGGGGCATGATATGACGTGTAATAGGGGCACAATACGACCTGTGGCAGGGACACAAGATACTTATTCTCATGGGTGTATTATGCGCGTAATTAGAGATGGGTCGTTCGTGAACGAAGCGGGTCTTTTGAGCGGATCCCATAAAAGACTGAGGGAGCCGCCGATCCCAAAAACTTCGTTCTTTTACTTTCAGTTTCGTTTTTCATTACAATGCAATTGCCTATGCTCAGCACTGCCACCTGTGGCAGCTGAGATGTACTAACTCAGGAGACTGAGTTCAAGTAAAAGAAAGAATAACAAGGCTGCTGCTGCTAGGGATGGCCATCGGTGCAGACGCATCGATGGTTGCCATCGATGGCGATTCTGCACCCAGCTATCGATCAGTGTTTTACTCGGTTATGTATGTTCTTATTTGTTCAGCTCAATGTTTTAAAAAAAAAAGTTAAAAAATAAATGGCAATAAATGGTTGTAAAACAAATTATGCTTCGTTATTATCAAATTAACCCTTCTTTCAAAGCGACCCGCCTAAAAGATACAGATCTTTTCACTGACTGATCTGCTGGATCCCAGCTCTCGCTAGTGACCCGTTTTGCCCATCACTACGCGTAATTACTACCATACAGTGCTGTAACTAGGGCTCCTTGCCCCCCTGGCTGTATCCACCCTTTTTGCATGTGACGTCGCACACAGATGGTAGTGGCACCCAGAATCCACAGCGGTCATCTCCATAAAGGAGACATAGAAGAGCTCATTCTTGATGTCAATATGACATAGAGGAAATTTTAGTCACATGAATGCAAGAAAGCTAGCACTGCAGTGACTGATATACAATACAGAGAGCATTAATGTTTCAACACTTCCAAGTCGTCTGCATCCCCTTGTACCATATTACTATACATCTGTGCAAGAACCTAGATCAGTGGTAGCCAACTCCAGTCCTCGAGAGCTACCAACAGTTCACGTTTTCTATATCACCTGGCTGAGGAACAGGTTCAATCATTACACATTATAAATGATTCACAGGTGGAGATAATTACTTCACTTGTAATTCTGTGAGGAGAGGTAACTGTTGGTAGCTCTCGAGGACTGGAGTTGGCTACCCCTGAGCTAGATGCTTGGGCAAGACAAGAGTCCAAAAAGGGTCTTGGCCAATGTAGATGCAGCCTGCAGACTAGGGCCATTACACAATGCTTTCGTTGCAGCCGGTGCTGTCTGCATAACTACTGTATTCCCCTGTAAAAGATCTTTCTATAAAAACGTGATTCCAGATGAATTGAAACCAAGTACTGTGGAAGCCTCAAACGATGATTCTATAAGTGACTTCGCACCCCATATTTCTGTTACAGGGAAGCCCTCATTGCAGGTGTGCGAAGTGGACTTTTCAACAATCTGTTGGATAAATATTTGTTCAGAATTGTCAAAGATAAATCACATTTATCCGGTAAAATCCTGGCCAATCGGCAGCAGGTTTTCCTCACACTATATCAATATTTCCAGCCGTCGGTTTTCTGAATCATAAGTGGACTGGCTGGGAACATTACTTGTAACGAGAATGGAATCAAAATTGTTTTTAGATTGCAATGGTGGCTATTTATGGGGTGTGCAACTTGGCCATTGAAATTGGAAAAAGAAATCTTAAATAAATACTTTAGACTTTAATTGTGCCGTAAAACTGTTTCGAAAGACTACAGGGAGCCACCGATAGTTTTGGTCGTAGGAAAACAGGAGGTTTGTTTTAGGGGAGACATTTTTCAATGTATTTGGAGAACGTTCAGATGCGTTTTTCTTTTTCTTTTTTTCATTTTTAATGAATAAATATCCTTTCTGTATCGGCACCAAAGAAAACAACGCATTACGTCGGCCTTTGCTTCCCTAGTACACTTTAATAGGACACAGCCTGCGCCTGGTGTGTGATATTTTACAGGCCATATATTGTATACCGCCATGTTTTACAGGTTTCAGCGAAGACACTTATGTAGTGGGGTTAGCCGAAGTTAGGGAACCAGTCCCCGCATTGACTTAGATTTGCCAGCTGGCAGCGGATTCAGCCGAGTGAGGTTTCATTGTACTTTTTGAGATTTACCATCAAAATGCATTTTATAACCCAGAAACTAGACGTGAAAAAAATAAATAAATAAAACTATAATAATTTTTAAAAAAAAACTTTTTAACTAACTTTTAAATAGCTTTTTACTTTTTTAACCCGGGCATGGGTCTGATGGAGGGCAGCAGACGTCCCACAATCCAGACGCACCCCTGCTATTTTGTTATTGCTGGGTGTGCCACACCCCCTCTTGTTGGCTACACCCCTCCTGTTGGACACACCCCTTTTTTACCGGGTCCCGGCGGGCCTAACTATAACAATATGGGTAAATATAATATGGAGAGCAGCGGAACACATGCAATTTGGGCACGTTTCACATGCCAAGCAGTAACTGCTTCTTCTACCAAGTTTGCTGTGTGTGGATCTGAGTCCTCAATCAGTGCACTGGACCAGAGGGCAGCTGCCAGGAAGAAGAGACAGGAGCCTTACCATGAGGTGGGAGAATATGACCTTAGAAAGTGCACTACGTGTTCTGATATGTTTTTATATTTATTATGGTATGTTTAACTTTTAACTGACCATTTACTTATATTATGTAAATGTATGATACAGACTATACTACAGACCATTTACAATGTTAGATATTAATACTATATTACATTCAGTATCCAGTATATAAAAAGACCAATGTGTACATTAATATCCAGGGTGGTTACTAGGTTCTTCTATTGCTCCTCCAGACTCCAGTACTTGCTCCAATGTTCCGCAGAGTAGGAGATTGGGGAAGGCATTTGGAAAACCCCTCAAGAAATCCTTTGTTTGCCGCTACTTAATAATATGGTGCACTATCATCCATGCACTACTTATTTATCAAGGGGCCCAGACCATGCACTCTCTGATGGTTAGCCAAGTCCCGATGTTGAATGGTCACACCCCCAATGGCAACTGGCCACACCCCTAAGTTTGGCTCCTCATCACTTAATTTCTCCCAGTGGCCCTTTCATGCCCCAGCTGACACTTTTTCCCTCATAAATATTATTTCTGAGGGAAAAACTTGATGGGGAATAGTGAACTCAATGGGGGAATTCAGTTCTTCCGCGTGCCACCTGCTGGCTGGCAAACTAATGGTCATCTATTAGAGAAATTCAATTGTTGCTGTGATCAGACGCCATTAGCATGCAACGTGGCTGAAAGCACTAAGATAGCTGCACAAAGTCGAAGGGGGATATTCAATCTCCCGACGCTATTCCCAACAGGGGAAATAGCGGCAGGGCCCTATTCAATGTTGTCTTCCTCGACAGCATTGAACAGGGATCTCGGCATAAGTTGCCCCACTTCAAAAGCAGTCAGGCACGCTCTGCAGAGAACGGCTGGGAATTGATGAGCTCCTGGCCGCAGCTCGACAATTTCCAGCCGCTTCTCATGGCCACGCCCCCTTCTCGATTCTAGGCAAACCGGACATTGAATACCGCCTGCCAAATCAGTGCCGAGCCGGCCAAGAACGGGACAGGGTCACAGCTGTCGGGCCAGCCCGACAGTTGTGACCCTGCATTGAATATCCCCCTAAGTCGCTTAGGGCACCCAAACTATGGACTTTAAGCACAAGCTGCGGTAAAATATTGCGTGCCGCGTTTCTAGGCCATCTGCTCGGCCATTATACTCCGATAGATTTCCATTACCATAGCAGAATTATGACCCGCCCAGGTTGTGTGTGATGGAGAAATTGATGCTACACTGTACAATACAGTTTGGAAAATTCTCGTTTACAGAAGTAAAATTATCTGGAAAATAATTAGTTCCAGTTCTGAGCTCACACTTCATTTTTCTGTCATTATAGGAACTCACACCATATCCAAAACTCACTGGCAATGCCTTATCCCGCCAGCCCTGGGCCCATTCACCAAACTCCATTCATCCCCCGGGGTCAGCGGGGTACGGCTAATCCCAGCATCTGTTCTACAGATCACAGACGTGTGAATCATTAGTAACTGAACCAGGTACAATTTGGCTACATGTGGTCACTAATTAAACAGCAAATTTGTCAGAAGACCTGGAAAGTGTGCGTCTGTTGGACGGCTTCCGTTAGGAGTGATTGCAGGGTAACAGACAGCAGGCTGTGCGGGAACGCTGTCGCAGTAACGAGAGAGAGACATGGCTGTGAAATAGAGACGGATTTATAACACTGTCTTTCTCTGTATCCCAGAAAGTTCTCACATAATTGTAAGTAATTAGTCTCACTGGGATATGGTTTTAAGAACAAAAAAAAAAAATTTTTTATTATGCGGGAAGACAAACTCCACCTGCTGTAGCTGTTAGATGCAGTCAGCGTGTCTGTGGCTGTACCGCTGAACACTGTGCTGTGCATTATACAAATATGCCTTCCCCTAAACTTTCTGGCTATGAACCTCATTCAGAGTTTATCGCAGATGTGCAAATTTGCAGTCCGTATGACTATCGAATGACTGCACATACGTATGGCTCAAAGCACACATGCACGCGGCCAAAATAGCGACAAAAATAGCAACAGGATCTATTCGTAAAACCATCGCAATTTGACAGACAGGAAGTTTGTATTTGGGGGTGGAAACCGACCATTTTTCAGGAGTGTCAGGAAAAATGCAAGCGTGTGTGACGTTAACGCCGGCCTCCGTGAGCTTGTGGGAGGGTCAGAGTTACACACACTTCCACAGACTGGGGAAATCATTTGAGGGTTCGGGAATTGTGTATGGATGGGTATCAGGATACCAGATAGCAATATTTTATCACCTGCAACTTTAGAGATGAGCTACAGTATCAGGTCTGAGAAAAGTCTTTCGCAAGTGAAGCTGGGCGAGAGATGCAAAATCCACAGCAAATGTGTACACATACACAGCATCCAGCGCCACATTGCCGAGTAGGCAGAGTAGGCAGTGGTCTAGGGGAACCGTGACTTTAAGGGGCCCGCAACAGCGGATCGAAATAAAATTGCTTTGATCTTGAAAGAAAATGACAATCCGGCTTCTTACATTGTTTCCAAATGATTGAAAACATGAATAAACTCAAAGAAATAAAATGTCACATTAAAGACTATAGAGAAATGGCTGCATTAATGTCATGTAGCCATTAGCCATGTACAGTACATAAACCACAGACGTTGGGTTCATATTACAGTTACCAGATCGTAGACTGTTGGTTTGTCAAATGAAAAATGTATTAAGAGAATAGGGCCCCAAGATTTTGACTGCATATGGGCCACAGCAGGGTTAATCCGGCACGCCTTGAGTATGAATATGGCTATGGAGACTGGATGCAGCAGTAGCGATGTTGGCGCCATGTTTCTTTACGTACATAATAGCAGCTGAATGTAGGGATGGCCATCGTTGCCTTTGCCATCAATGGTTGCCATCGATGGCAAAAGTGCAACTGGCCATTGATAGTGTATAACTATTCAATGGATGACCATTGATGTTATTGTATATTGATGGTCATCCATTTTCTGTGATTGAGTGGCCTGTGGGCCAATCAAAATGCGGAGGCGGGGCTTCGCGGGTGTCAGGGGCAGAGCTATGCTCCGTGTGCCCAGCACTTTAGGGAAAAACCAAATACGAAACTATTATTTTAATCTTTACATCGATGGTGAGAAACCATCTGGTTCTCCCCCATCGATGGCAAAGCTATTCCAGATCTGCCATACACCATCGATGATTTCTAATCATCGATGGTCGATGGCCATCCCTAGCTGAATGCAGATAATCCTTTAGTTGCGTAAATATTGGTATTATTCCCTGCTGTTGTAGGGGACCCTTAAATTGCAACTGTAATTGTGGGTACACACAGTTCGATGTGGAATTGAATTAGATTTCGATCCAATATGCCGCTTTATTCAATCTGGCGTTCGATATCAATTTTTATTCCATTTCTACTATATAGTAGTGCCTGACATGACTATTTTTCTTTTTGATTTCCACTATCCAGGAACGCTCATCGGGATCGAATCTGCATTGAATGTAGATAACCATTCGACTTTGATTTCACTTCTATAAGCAAAATCGAATAGAAAAATAGTGCATATCTCACCGTGTGTACCCTCTGTAAGTCTATGTGCACAAATGTTTAGGCATGCGCACTGCGACTTAAGATGCGTACACACAGTTAGATCTAGCATTCATTTCAATTTAGATTCTATGTCATGGTTGCTGACTTTCTGGCCAAAGTCAGGAGGAAAAAGTGGAGGAGCCACGGCAGTGATGAGCAGTTTCTGGCGTGGCTAGAGTGATCGCGTCAATTTTGACACGCCCCCCCCATCCCCCCCCCCCCCCCCCCCCCCCCCGCTGTGCAATGCCGGTATTTTATGCAATGCACTGCAGGGAGCGGGGTTTAAGTGCGTCATTTGGCCCACGGAACCCCCATGGACCCCCCCTCCACTGAAGATGCAGGACAATGCGGGAGGGTTGCCGTCCTTTCCAGGGGGCCGGGAGAGGGCAACCCTGTTCTATATACTGTTCGATTCGATCTGGCATTCAATTTGATTTCTACTATACAGT
Source organism: Crinia signifera (assembly GCF_055691185.1). NCBI lineage: Eukaryota > Metazoa > Chordata > Amphibia > Anura > Myobatrachidae > Crinia > Crinia signifera. The sequence continues at coordinate 54,699,109 of NC_139228.1, forward strand.
CTTGCCTGGCAAGACTATTTTTCTTTTCGATTTCCACTACACGTGAACGTGCATTGGGATCGAATCTGCATCGAATGGTGCTAAAAGCATTCAATGTGCATTCGATTTCAATTTGATTTCTATTCCATTTTGCTTCTATAAGCATTCTATTAGATGCAAGCGCAGAAGAATACAAATCACTCAACTTTACCCGACATCCACATTCCGTCTGACTCAATGTCTACAATAAGACCCAGATTTACCGTTACCTGATTTCCCTGTGAAAATCCAGCAGACAAATGGTTAAGTCTCCGGCTGCTGGGCTGACGCAGTACGCGGCCTTGTAAGTAATGGATTTTGATGCAGGTGACGGCATGGAAGGGTTGTCAAATCCTGCAATTTATTAGTTATCAAATAACATTTGCGGGAGCAGCTTCATTGCAATCAAAATAACCCAACAAAATATAACAGTTTACCCGCGATCAATTTATGGCGGCAGTAAAACGCTGAATATCGGCGGAGGAAGCAGGTAGGTAACGGCGCTTATTGTCTGTAAAAGCCAAACAAAAACTCACTTTCCCTGTTTTATTGCACACGGGGGACTGAGCAGATGGCTGGGGGATTATTTAAATTTAAAAAGGACTTTTGCTGACAAAATATGGAATTTGCATTGTGTGGAGGGAACGTTAGAGAGGGGGGGTGGTATTTATAGAGCAGGCAGGGGAGTGCGGCCTGTTCCACGTGGAGGCAGGAGTACTTGGCAGATAGAGAATGGAGCTATTGAGGAAAGGGGGACCCCGCTAATAGTCAGGATTCGGGTTACCCAACCTCCTCTGCAGTTACATTTTCCATCATTTTAAATTGTTACCGTGCGCTCTACAAAACCACATTTGTATTTCAGGCCCTAAATCCATGCAGTATTATGCTGATGGAGGGAGAAATGGGGATTTATTTAAGAGCTGCAAATGAAATAACTCAAATGAGTTCTATCCAGTGAGCAGCGAATGGCTCGGCACCTGCGGACTGCCCACGTCAGGTCCCGGTATGGTTGCCAGTGTTCATCCTGCGGGGACAGCCAGGGATTGGCTGCGTGGCTCTGAGTCACTGGGTCACAGGGATAAAAGAAAAGACGCTGGATTTTATCGCTGGATGGCCTTGTGCATGCGCGATTCGATCCATACGCAATACCCATAATCGGCAATCAGGACTGAATAACCCCCAAAGGTCTAGCCTAAAGGTTTACATCATATACTTTGGAAGTTATAGAATTTCTTGGTGAATTCAAACTGCAAAAAGGAAATAGAACATTTTATTGATTATATAATATCTTTTAATGCGATTCAGGAAAAAGATCAACCGTGTTTGATAGGTCGACACATGAAAGAGTTGACATGAGGGTTTTTTGTTTATTTTCTATTTATTTTTTAACTTTTCACACTTTGCCATCCATGTGGCCCCTGATTGGGAAGGGTAAAGTGTTCCGAGCTCAGGGGACATGGTACGGTAATTTGGGGTACATATGATTACATCTACTAATGGATACCAAAATAAAAAAAAATCATGTTGACCTTTTCATGTGCCCACCACCACCAACATTTGCTTGTGTCAACCTTTTGCCCTTGTCTATGTCAACATTTAGTTTTGACCAGTTGACTATCGATCCTTTATACCATAACCCTTTTAGTTACCGGCAGCAATAGTTATGAAATACCCAGCACTTTGCCGAAACACAGATATGGCATACTAGTTACAATTTACAATCTCGTAAAAATGCCGGCTTCTGCAATGTACTTTCACTCTGAGCTGTGACATTTTTTACTTTCACTTTGAGTTGTGACTGTTTTTAGTTTCACTTTGGGTTGTGACAGTTTTAGCCCACAAACTCTCCAAACCACCCCCAATCCCTATCTGCTCCTACCCCCATTCTCTGTATTCACAGCTCCCTCTTTCCCTTTCCAGCCAATTTGAAACAGATCAGTGTCCCTGAAAAAAATGCTTTCACTTTCTGTTATGACATCTCTTAGCACACAAAAGAGTAATGTGGTTCGTTCACTGGCCTCTAGTGGTCAACGGCGGTACTTCACCTCATAGAGGTGAGGAGTTGTTATCATTTATATATATACAGAGAGAGAGAGAGAGAGATGGCGTTTTTTTTTTTCAATTTAATTTTGATTTTATAAGTCGGGATGCACTCACTGCCGAGGCATGGTCTATGCATTAGGGGTGTGGCCTCACTGGGATGCTGCAGGTGCAGGCCACGCCCCCTTTCCATCACTACGGTGGGTGGCCAGTGCCACCTCTCTGACTAGATGCTGTGGGCATGAGCACAATGTCTATTCCCCGCACCTCAGCGTTGGGCAGAGGGGACTCCCAACGGCTCTCTCCCCCACCGTGAGATAAATCCAGCCCCGGGCGGGATGCAGGATGGTCTAAAAAAAAACTGTACGGTTTCTATATAAGTTGTACATACCATTTAAAGGGTCCATCACTCACTTTCTTGAATGGAATTTGATCACCTACTCAAATAAATGAATGTGAGGAACCTCAAACCTCTACAAGTAGTAGTGGGGATGTTGGCTGCGAGATGATAGGAGAATCTTTGGACAAACCGTACATCCTCCATCGGTGCAGCAAGTATAAATATCAAGCTTCAATTTATAATAATATATCAACTACAATAAAAATGCGACAGTATTACAGAAAAAATACTTTGACTGGTATTATGGGTTTGCCATTATTACACGAATAAATCACATTTCAATATCAGTTTAAATTTTCATGTTCTCTGAGAATTATCATTTTCTATAAATCTGAAGCCGCATTAAACTTGATATATCGCTTCCTTTATATCTTTGACAAGAATGGAAAATATTCCTCATTACAAGTTCCATGTATTTCCTAAGTAAACAGCAAATAAAAGATGATTCTCCAGCAAATCCGACACACTGAGTAATGCCGCAGTCTACACACAAATAAATGTATCTAGCTCTATGATCGGATCACTAGATTAATGCCATCAGTAGATAGGGGAACAGCAGAACACAAGCAGACTATAATATAATAACAGTGTTATAGAGTACAGTGATGTCAGTGTTAATACAAATATACAATCATACCACTAGTATACTGTGTGCTGGCTACCTATATCAGCAATATGTATGGCCATAAATTGCCCATTTTGGCGATATATGGTTAAAATGGTTAATTTATGGCCATACATATCCACAATCGGATTTGAAGGTAACAGTGTCCAGCCATTGAGAGAGGACATCGTCATACTTACCATGCTGTTACTGTAAGTGTGACGAGGGTTGGATTGGCCCATTGGGTCACTGGGGAATCTCCCAGTGGGTTCCACGGCATGGAAGAGACCATGTACTTTCTTATGGTAGCCAAACCTTTGTGACCGCTACAGTAGCTACATCACTAGACACATGCCTATGCCACTGCATTCCCCCGGTAAACCCTTCATGCACCAGTCCAACGCGGTTTGCGACCAAAGGCTGAAGCTAACATCAGTACGTGTGTCTGTATGCTAGCACTGAATGCATGCCTCTTGGGGCAATGATCTGACCACTGAGCAATCCAAACAGGAAGTAATCCAGAGCTGAGCCAGCATCACACCTACAGACGGTGTCACCCTTATTAAAGCTCAATAGTGTTTCTATTCAGTGATAAAATTGTGTATTTGTATCAATGGAGTTGCTTAAATCTCTCCCCACTTTCTAAAATATGAGAACTGGTTTAATTCTTGATAAAATGAGAGGTTCTTGTAAAAATCTCCGTATAGCCATTCACCTACAGTACATAGCTAAGGCCCAGGTAGATAGATTCTTATGCGGTATACACAGGGCCGGATTATAATGGAGGCACAAGGGGTCAGTGCCCCTGGGCCCCCCACTAGCTAGGGGCCCCCTGTGGTTGGCATGTATTTTTTAAAAAAAAAATTTTTTTTTTTTTTTTTTTTTTTTTAGCTAAAGGTTTTGTGCATGGGAGTGGGGTAGTGCTGCAGCTTCACCTATCTGCCAATGTGACAATGATTAATGGTGCTGAGCATCAGGAGCCAAGGCACACTGATTGCACAAGTGTGCAGTGCATTCCTGGGAGTTGTCTAAGTCCCATGACACTTTAAACCAGAGGGCAGAGGCTGAGAGGATTGTGCTGAGCTCTAATTGGTGGAGCTCATTACATGCCCATGGAGAACAGCAGCAGCAGCTTAGTCATGGGAGGGTTTTTAATCAAAGGCAGCACTAGGACTGTGAGGTCTCCTACAGAGTAAGGTGCAGAGGGACAAACACAGGCTTTTCATATGGTATGTATTTATGTGTATGTGTGTGTGTGTATATATATGTGTATATATATATAGATATGCAGTTACCCATTGACCAAGTTTATACTGCCTTTACTCTGTGTTTTGACAGTGTAATATTCTCCCATGCAGTGTGCGGCCAGTAATGACAAGTGCAAGGGGGCCCCCCTGGCTAAAGTACCCCGGGCCCCCCGAAGGCTTAATCTGGCACTGGGTATACATAAGTCATTATCATTATCGTGATAGTCCTGCAAAAGTCTATCCAGTACAGACAGACCATCTGTTATCACTTGTTTTCAATCTCTGCCTAACTTAACAGTGTCACCATCTCCCAGCCCTCGGTCACCCCCCCCCCCCCCCCCCCATCACCACTCCCATCTAATTGTGCCATATTTGCCTATTCTGTAGTTTCAGGGAGATTATAGATCGCTCTGTAAGGCATTGCGCGGTGCACCATTGAGGGGACGTATCACATTCTACCCAAGGGGCGTGTCTACTGTCACTCAGGGGTGTGTCCTGCAGTGGCAGGTAAAAACTAAAGTACCAAGTGCAGTACTGGCGTGTAGCTACACAGCTACATTACACAGCTGCGCTTCAATGTGCAGCACAGCAGGAGCCACTAGCAAAATGCAGGAGGGTAGGCAAGTCTACTCCTCTATTAGACAGCACATTGCACACAACAGTATAGTACAATATACAGATGAAGCAGCTCTCATTTGAGCTGCTCCTGACGATTCTATCGCCAATCACCCCTGTTCACCAGAAGGGGGCGCTCGCGAGACGCTTGGGCCCCCCGTTTTGATGGAGCCTGCCGTCGCCCACTGCTCCCCCTTAGCTGTCCGCTCTGTACTCATACAAAGGACCTGCAGGGAGACAGCCGTGTGGTGGGGGGATGCAGCAGACTGAGCACAGCACAAGCACAGGAGCACGAAGAGCTGGCCTGGCTGATACATGGAGTCCAGTGTGGTGGGCGGGGCCAGCCTCAGGAAAGCCCCAGCTCAGCCACCGCTACCCACAACCTCGCGGTGGCCGGCTGTGACTTCCCCATACAAGCCCCGCCCCCCACCAGTTCCGGGTGCGCGCATGCGCAGTCCAAATTACACAATGAGTCCCAAAAACTGGGAGGTATGAGGGGGTTTGTGGGGCAGCGGGAGGGTCAGGAAAAAAATCGGGAGCTGGTGAGCAAGTCTGAATTGTTCCCATATCTCTCTGCACCCCTTGGCCACCCCCGCCCAATTGTGCCTATATCTCTCTGCACCCCTTGGCTACCCCCTCCCAATTGTGCCCATATCTCTCTGCACCCCTTGGCCACTCCCTCCCCCATCTAATTGTGCCCACATCTCTCTGCACCCCTTGGCTACCCCCATCTAATTGTGCCCACATCTCTCTGCACACCTCGGCCAGCGCCCCCCTCTCTCTTGTGCTGTATCTCTTAATCTCTGATACCCCATGAGCAGGGGCATAGGGAGAGTGGAGCCGGTGGAGCACAAGCTCCGGGCACCAAGACATCAAAGGGCGTCGGAGCAATGAGCATGTAGGTAAGTAGCACTTATGTGTCAGATGTGTAATGGGGATTACGGTTTGTTATATAGTATGTAATGGGCATTACTGTTTGTTATATAGTATGTAATGGGCATCATGTGTGGCCGTATGTGTAGTTGGCATTACAGCATGTGGCTTTATGAGCAATGGGTATTACAAAGTTCGCTATAATGTGCAATGGGCATTACGGTGTGTGCTATAATGTTAGAACGCGCCCCCTTTTCGCCACGCAAGAGCCCCGTCTACTACAAATCGGGGGGGGGGGGGGCGGCTACGGTGCCTTGCTCTGGGCACCGTGGCACCTAGCTACACCACTGCCCATGAGGACTTCCTTTTTGTATCTTTGTCTCTATATTGAGATTCAGTCACAAGGGCAACAGTTTCACAAAAATGTTGACATGCCAGGCACCAAGTCAAAATGCCCAGAATGTTAACATGTTCACAAATTTGACATTTGAATAATATTCTCACAATGCTAATGGCTAGGGTTATTCTACGGGAGAGATTAGGCTCTGTGTGTGTATGTGCGTTTGTGTGTGTGTGTGGGGGTTAAGGTAGGCTGTGGGGGGGTTAGGCTGTAGGGGGTTAGGGTTAGGCTGTAGGGGGAGTTCTGACACTGTCTTTGAATAATATGGAATAAAGACGGCCCGTGCAAATTTATATTCCTGGATCATTACAAATCTTACTGAAGGAAAAAAAATAGTTCCGAGAAATAAATAAATAGGCCCAAAAGTATTTAAAGGCTGAAATTTTTTTATTATAAATGTTAATGATTAAAAAAAAAAGTTATTTTTAAAAGTAGGCGGAGCAGTCAAAAAGAGGTGCGTTATTTGCCCCAATCAAACAGCGCGGTTTGAGTCCATATACTGATCCAGACATAGGTAAGAGAATAATCCACACAAGGATATTTCAGGAAGAAATAAATGGTGAAACTTCTGACTTTAGCTAATTGCAGGTCAGCGAGCTGTAAATGTCACCGGGAAATTGAATATTGCACTTATCCTAGACCTGTAATTACGAAGGATTTATTTTTACAGGACAGGCTGATAATAACTTCTGTAAACAGATTACTACGGTGCACGGGTGATGTCCTCTCTCCAGATTACTAAAAATAAACAGCACTTTAATTCTGACAAAGCGCCGGCACCGCTGCTTGCCGACCTCACCATAATATCTACGTCTATTGACTTTACAGCTAAACAGGATTTGCTAAATATTTGGGTGTTTGACTTAAGCCTTATGGGATTTTGCTTTTAGACATTAGTGCAATGGGCATCTAAAGCGTAAATCTACGATCCGAGCGGCGATGCTCTGCGCAGAAATCTATGCTGCTGTAAAGTCTGCAAGGGGCTATGTTAAAACCGGACCCGGACAAGACCCCGGACCGCTGGACCGGACATCAAAATCTGCAGTCCAGAGTTTGTAGTGTCCCATCCAGCGGGATGCCTGTGATAGCTTTCACCAGGGACATGGGGAAGGGGAGATTACCGCCTCCCCGTGTGGTCCGGAGCATTCCGGTTTTTGCTACATGCCCGGACCATACAGGGAGGCTTTATTCTCCCCCTCCTCCTCTCCCTGGTGACAGCTGTCAGGTGAAGCCCCCCCAGTACGGGACACCCTCGGCACGGACACTACAGGCTCCGGACTGCAGATTTTGATATCCGGTCCTGGGTCTTGTCTGGGTCCGGTTTTTACCCATACCCAGTCTGCAGCCAGGAGACTAATCAGGGAACAGATGTTACCGCCCGGGTCCGGAGAGACGTTGCATTAGGAGTGCTGTACCCAAAATCCCAGCCATGTAAACGGGACACTCTTTACAATCCAGTAATTGCTGTCATAATGGGCGGCTATCTCTCTCTACCGCAGCAATAACATCTTACTGGAATTACCATTGGCTCAAGCAGGCTTCCAAAAACGAGACGGAGATTACATTTTAATCTTCAAGAACTTCATTCCAATGATACATTTCAAATGATATGCAATTCACACTGCGCCGCGCTCAACATTATGGCAGAATATGTTTTTTTTTTAACGTTTGAAAATGTAAACAGAATCCGGCAAACTGCTCGTAAAGTGTATTAAATGTTGATATATTTGGTATTGAATCATTGTTACATTATTCCTGGATAATTACTTCCAGTCCCAAACACACTTCGGTTAGTAATGCTGCCCAATTTTGCAGATTTACAGCTGGAATACAATATATTGTCACGGCCCCAGAAGATTGTTTAGGCTGAAAGGGAGAGGCCTACACGTCGCCGTGTGTTTCTCATCCGTTATCCGCTTTTCTTAGCATCATTTTCCGAGGTTGTAATGTAATTTACGGAGCACCTTTACGTATTTATCCACTTGATTTACACTGAAACTGTATCTTTTAATTAAAAAGGCGACGGGTTTGTAATACCCAAACCGACGCCACGGAAGAGTTCTATAAATATTTAGAATTTTTTTCAGAACTTCAACAAATAAAGGAAGCAATCAATTTCCTATTGAGGGGTTTAACTGTGTAAGCAATGTCCCAGGTGCTTTAGCTGTCTATGTAGGGTCTTTTGTATTTATTACTAGTAAAGGTCAGATGGACTTCCAAAACTGAAACCTCCACCAAGGTCTTTTTAAAATATACATATAGGTATATATGTAACACTGTATAAACTATTCATGCTAATAAATAGGAGCATACTAAACAAAAAAAAAAAGAATATAAAGAAACCAAGCACGGTTTTCATTAGGGGTGAATGGGATCGGATTTCCAATATTTGAACACCGCCAAACACCCCCGATCCGAGCACTGTTCGGGGACTCCCACCAGGCTCGGGTCTCAGGACGCACCAAAATGCCATCGTCCCGCTATCGGATCTCACGAGCTTCGGACTCTATATAAATCCTGTGATGTCTTTGCCATCTTCACTCCAGCATTGGTGGGTGGACGTGCTCTGGTGCTGTGCTGCCTAGTGCTGCTGGTGTCCGGTGCTGCCTTGTGCTGCTGGTGTCCTGTGCTGCTGGTGTCCCGTGCTGCCTAGTGTTGCTGGTGTTCTGTGCTGCTGGTGTCCTGTGCTGCCTAGTTCTGCTGGTGTCCTGTGCTGCCTAGTGCTTCTGGTGTCCTGTGCTGCCTAGTGTTGCTGGTGTCCCGTGCTGCCTAGTGTTGCTGGTGTTCTGTGCTGCTGGCGTCCTGTGCTGCCTAGTGCTTCTGGTGTCCTGTGCTGGCTAGTGTTGCTGGTGTCCTGTGCTGCTGGTGTCCTATGCTGCCATAAAAGTCCATTTGTGCTTCTGCATCTGTATAGGTCCAGTCCAGTGATACTGCTGTGTAATTCCAGTCCAGTGATACTGCTGTATAATTCCAGTCCAGTGATACTGCTGTATAATTTCAGTCCAGTGATACTGCTGTATAATTCGAGTCCCGTGATACTGCGGGTGTGGTATAAATCCCAGACAATCGGGATTCCGACAGTCATTAGTCAGATGTTGGAATCCCGACTGCACAGCGAGGGGGGGGCGCAATGAAGCCCCTTGCGGGCACGGTGGCGAGCTGCGCTCGCCACCTATTTTACTCTCCCTTTATGGGGGTCGTGGACACCCACGAGGGAGTAGTCAGGATTCCGACGTCGGAGAAATGACTGTCGGAATCCCGATACTGCTGTGTGATTTCAGGCCAGTGATACTGCTGCATAATTCCAGTCCAGTGATACTGCTGTATAATTCCAGTCCAGTGATACTGGTGCAAAATTCCAGTCCAGTGATACTGCTGTATAATTCCTGTCCAGTGTGATACTGTTGTATAATTCCAGTCCAGTGATACTGCTGTATAATTTCATTCCAGTGATACTGGTGCATAATTCCAGTCCAGTGATACTGCTGTATAATTCCAGTCCAGTGATACTGCTATATAATTCCTGTCCTGTGTGATACTGTTGTATAATTCCAGTGCTGTGGGAGAGGGGTGCTGCTGTAAATTTTAAATTGCGTTACTGACGAGTGACGACACACTGGAGAGTTATCTGGGCACTGTGGGAGAGGGGTAGTGCTGTATTAGATATTAAATTGCAATGAAGAGTAGACACACTGGAGTAAAACAAAGGTCGTTTGTGGAAGGCCCAACTGAAATATTGCAACTTTTTCCTGCCAATATATTACATGATTGTAAGCTTGCAAGCAGGGCACTTCTACCTCTATATCGGTCTGTTACTAGTACTACCCAGCTTATTTTATCACTGTTGTTCCAATTGTAATGTGTAACAGAATATGCTGCAATATATAAAAAAACTGTACATATTAAATGGACTGTCTGACATGCCTACTTGGATACTGTCACTGAAGAAATAAATATAATCATCCACCATTCTTTCAATGAAGACAGCATTAAATGCAGTGACAGTAAACATGTCTTGTCTTTGTAGTGGGTGTGTTTTGAAAATATAGTTTTCTCCAGCAGTTGCCGGAGAAATAAAAGAAGGAGATGTTGCCATGTCAAGTTCTGCGAGAATACTGCTACCGCCGGTTGAGCAAGTAACTGAACCAGGGAGTGTTACGTAGCTGGAGGTTAGCCTACCTTGTGTAACAACGAAACTAAGAGATATGCCCACCTGGCGTAATAACGAAACTGACAGGTATGTCCAATTGGCTTAATAACGAAACTGAGAGGTGTGCTCACTTGGCGTAATAACAAAATTGAGACGTTAGCCAGTTGGCGTGGTAGCAGGACTGCAGGACAAGGCTGCGGCATTTTGTTCTCTTTGGAGCATTTTTTGTCACAATTTTTAAAACTGCCATCCTGTCTGCCACTGCAGTGCCACTCCTAGATGAGCCACGTGTCGATTAGCATAGTTATCCAGCTACCTCGATGCAAAGTTTTGGCCTAAAAACAATATTCTAAGGTATTCAGAATAGACTGGAAATGAGTGGAAATTAATGTTATTGAGGTTATTGATAGCGTAGGAGCAAAAAAAAATTATTCTGTGATTTTATTTTGTTTTTATGTTTGTTTGTTTTTAAAATACAGATTCAAAACATGAAACACGGAAGGGCGGTGTTTTGAAACAGATCCAGATCCAATACAGGGCAGGAGATACAGACACAAAAAGTGCCCCGTGCACACCCCTAGTTTTCATAGAGTATAAGAACCTGTAAACATCCCCATGTGTATTAATAGAAACATAGAAACATAGAATTTGACGGCAGATAAGAACCACTTGGCCCATCTAGTCTGCCCTATTCAGTTCCATACTCCATACATACATATTAAACCAGACCTCTCCACAAATCAGAGAGAATGGAGGCCTAGAGTCGTCCTCATCGATACTCAATTGGCTTGCAGGGTGTCTAGTACGTACTGCAGAGCCACCTACTGCTTGCTATTTTAATGTGCCAGATGCTTAATGTTACCGCTCTGTGCTGCTGGCGACCCTGCTCCTCCCTCTATATAACTCTCAGTCTGTGGCTTCAGGTATCAGTGTGACAGAAGCCTCACACCATTGCTCTGTGGTGCTGGGGACCCTGCTCCTCCCATTATGTAACTCTCAGTCTGTGGCTTTCTGTATCAGTGTGACATGAGCCTCACATCACTGCTCTGTGCTGTTGGGGACCCTGCTCCTTTTGCTATGTAAGTCAGTCTGTGCCTTCCAAATTCTCTCCATCCTCTTATTCTTCCATTGCCTGTCCTTTACATTAGTGAGGAATTAATACTTTTAAAAGCCCTAAGCATTTAAAGATTTTGGTGCCCCCATATTTATTTTGCTCCCCCTTAAAAAATACCCTAGAAAAGTTATGTCCAAAATTCTCACTAATGCCTTAAAAAACTTCCAAACACTTTATTGAGCGCACTGCACTCACTCTCAGCGGATGACTGAACGTGACAACTGATGTGACCAAGCCTGGAGCCTCAGTGGACCGTCTGACAATTTACCAGTAACCAGATTCTAATTGTTTTGTATTCCCTACATTACCTCTGCCACCCTTTTGTGGAACCTGGTTCTGCTGCAGCCCTGGTCGTCTTACACTTTCCTATTTCCAGATCTGATGGTTACATAGAGGAGGTCTCCAGTGCCGCCTGGTTGGGTTTGCCAAGGTTAGAGGCATTTCCTTGGTTCAGAGTCTTTCTATAATTCATTAGTGGCGTTTTTTTACCTTTGGGCAGCAGGGCAGTAGCCCCCCCCCCCCCGGTAATATCCAGCCTTTTGGAAGTCCAGCCTATTAGTCACCAAGGCAGTCCCATTGGGATGTGTTCCCTCACTCCAGGACACCTCTCTATGGGCTGCCGAGTGTCGGCCCCTAAAATCTGGGGATTGCACATGCGCAGTACCTACGTCGGTACTGCGCATGCACCAGTCCCGGTGTCTGTCATCTGTATTATACAGGAGCCAGGACCATGATTCCTCTTCTATGGACTGGTGCCTAAGAGCATGCACTGTGTGTGGCGGGGACAAGGAGGAGCGGTGGAGGATGGGGGGGGGGGGGGAGTGCCTGCATCACCATCAGCGGTATCCCCCCTCCTGCCAAACCTCTACTGCTCTCCCACAATACTGCACCCTCTGATTTATTACCCTCTAGCACAGGGCTGGGCAATTGCGGCCCTCCAGATGTTGATGAACTACACATCCCAGCATGCCTTGCATCAGTTTCAGCATGGCCACATAGCAAAACTAATGCAAAGCTTCCTGGGATGTGTAGTTCATCAACATCTGGAGGGCCGCAATTGCCCAGCCCTGCTCTAGCAGAATGGCGTCCCCACATCAGCACCAGCTCCGCCATCCAGAAGAGTGTGGTCCTATTTCAGTGACAAGCAGAGAATCGCTCTGACTGCAGATGATTTAGAGGCTGTGGAGATTGCGGCAGAGACGGCCTGCAGCCAGATCTATTGTTCTTACACTTTAAAGCTTCCTCAATGAATCTTTGCAGATGCTAATTAAGCAAAAAATAAAATAAAAGTTCTTTGAAGACAAACATGCCCCAGGATGGGAATGAAATAGGCTCTCTCCGTCGGCTGCTGGCTGGCTCCGCTCTCCTGCAGAAGTTGATTCTTTTTGGGCCCTTAACGCGACAAGTCGTAGTTCTGCAGTTTATTGATTACCGGTTCTGTGTGTGACATTGTGGGGCTGTGAATTCTGGGCTTAGTTGGTCACGATACGTCAACGCTTGCAGGTTTACTGATGAACCTGGCATGGCAAAAGCTGCTTCGGACCATAGTGGGAGTTTGGCTGCGATAAGTCATGGTAGTATTCTCTCACATAAATGCCTTGGTCTCTGGTGTGCGTTACTCTGCCTTCCGCAATCATGTAGCCATGATAATTAGGGAATTCTTGTAAAACACACATCTGACAAAAATGCAGGGATGCAAATTTACATCTATGCAGGGGGCTCGGGGAGGGGGTCCTGGAATAAAAGACAAAACAGGGAATATTGTTCTGTGTTGTAATTATACCAACAATAGAACAGCAGCAAAATAACCTCCATAAAGCAACAAGCCAGCTGACACGAGCAATGAGGGCTGATTCACACGAATGGTATCTCAAGCTGCTTTCCTGTATGGAGAAGTAGTGACGTCTATGCTACACCACCGGTGCTGCACATTAAGCAAAAGTGAGCATATAGGAGGCTAGCACAATCCCGATGGCTCATACCGAGGGATTTTTTCAATCCCAGGATTCCCAGCATCCTAAAATTGGCATCCCTAATTGAAAAAAAGACTCCCACGCCCCACCAACTGACCACCGCACACATTTACTTACATACTTGGTGCATTGGCCGGTGCAGCTGGAGAGCGGGCCAGACAGAGCAACCGGTGAGCAGAGTGGGTGGTGCAGGGGTGCCGCACTGAGCCAGTGACAGAGGAGCAGGTGGGGCAGGCGGTGTGGGGGTGCGGCGTGAGTCACGTGCCGGGTCGGGACAGCCGGGCAGCGTTTGAGCGAGTGCTCACGCGCTGCCCGGAATTAGACTGCGCATGAGCTGTCTACTCCTGAAATCCCAGGATTGGAGACTCCAATCACGAGATTGAAATCTCGATGATTTTGGGGCCAAATACCGAGATCCTGCCAATTCCGGGATTGGCCACCCTAGTTGAAAGGTTGCTCAGCCTACTGAGCTGATAACAGCTACTGATAATATTGATAAATAGTATTGTACTGTATCACATGCGTTTGTAAGTAGGTAGTTTGGTTGCTTACCTGGCTGGCTGTTTGGTCAGTTTGTAAGTAGGCTGCTTAGTTGGGTGGTTGGTTGGCTAGTTGGCTGGTTGTTTGTTGTTGACTATAAGATATTTGGATTGTAAATAGACTGGTTAGTGTCATTACCTCTAAAGTGTCTCTCCAGTGGTCACCTGATGCTGCGTAATTGCCTAACCAATCAACGCATACTGGCTGCTATAAGTATACTGGGTTGAGACCTGGGAAATTGCCAGTTCAATGATGTCCACAGTCTAGCTGTTTCCTGTGATGTCTGCAACCTAGCTGCTTGCAAAGACCCGAATTTCATCCAGCTGCTAAGTCTGGCTCTTAATAGTATTACTGGTATTAACCTGTTCAGCTTCAGCACTCCTGTTACCTACATGGTGTTTACCATCAGTCCAACATCGGATCACCATCATTCAATTTCAACTCTCCATTGGTTCCAGATGACCTCCTGAACTTCCCACTAGCTTCCCAGCCAGCCTCCGGTAACAATCGATCACCATCGGTTCAACATCAGATAACCATCATTCTATTTCAACTGTCCATCAGTTCCAGCTGACCTCCTGAGTTTCCTACTAACTTCCCAACTAGTCACCAGTGACAATCAGTCACCATTGATCTCCTTCATCATCGGTGTTCCATCATCAATCTTAAGCATCATCAGTGTTCCATCAATCAAAGATTTCCATCGCTTTCCAGCTTCCTCATCAAGACCCTCATTGTCATTTTAGCTGTTATTATTACTAAGTATTATTTGGACTCCATCACTGTGCAAACATTGCTACACTTGCCAGTAAGTACTGTACTCCAAGCTCTCATAGACTGCATCAGCATTCCTACGCTGCACCTCTTGCTTACTACTTATATTACAATATTCCAATGGTACTGGGTCCAATTTGTAATTGCCGTTCATATACTCTTCAAGTCTCATCGTTCATCACCTGTACCATATGTGGTATTAATAAAGACTTGTGCTTTTTACGTTCTGGTCCTGCTTCTAAACTACCGTAACTGTCCTGGGTGCCTCCCGGTAACACGCAGAAGCCTTATCAGGTCACTCCAGGGGTGCCGATTGACATTTTTTCTGGTGGGAGCTCCCACAGATGGCCACCCCCCCCCCCCCCTGACTCACCCGCTGCTCGCCGTCGAGGTCCAGGATCCTAGCAGCAGCAGCGCCGCAGCGGGATCCCAGGAGCGGATATGCCGTCAGCAGCAGGGTCCCTGCGGAAGGTGGGAACTAGCAGCGGTATTAATACCACTACTAGTTCCCATCCGCAGGGACCCCGCTGCCGTGGCCCGTGCTGTGGGTGTTCCTCACTTTCCGTGGGTGCTCGGGCCCCGGAGCACCTACGGTTTCGGCGCCTATAGGTCACTCAGTTTGTGTACCAGTCAGCCCCTACACCTGTGGTTGTTTGTAGTCCGGATCTGACCACAGGCGTGACGGTTGGTTGGGTGTTTAGCTGGTTGGGTAACTGTACATTTATACACATTTGGGGACAAATACCTATCACACAGAAGGACAGGGACATGCACGATGAATGCAGTGTAATGATGTGTGGAAGTATACATTTCCATCATCTTCACTTAATAGTAATTTCACTGAACCTCTGAGACTAGATGCTGCATTGGAGCATCAGCTATCCCTAAATATGTAATATTTTGCTAATTTCAACTTAGCAAATAAATTTTTTTTCAAGTCCTTGTTTCACAGCTTCGGTCATACAGCATGAAAAGCAGCAATGGATTATGGGTCTGTTACGGTGTCTATGACAGTAATTACACGTCCTTACACCTGCACCAATGACCTTCCTATGAATGGAGTAGTCTGTACCTACCCATCTGTGGTCCAAACATCCATCCTCGTAATTACCAGTTCCCACATTCTGAATCTAATACAATATATCACATTACCAGATCCAATCAGCTGCATTCGTGTCACCTGAATAATGTATGGGACACACAGACATATCTGTGCATGTTGCAGCATCTGGGAGTAATTACCATGTCTCATTAGCATCAGGTGAAATCTGACCAGAACACTGATTTGTCTTTGATATATAAATATATATCATTCATTGGCGGTCATTACTATTATACAAATGTAAACATCCTATTAACCCATCATTGTCCTCTCACTGCAGCGGAAAATACATATTAACAGTGAGGGTCCTTGTAAAAGTTTTGTAAACTTCTTGAAACTTTTTTAGATAATATAGAGACAAAATGTGATGATTTGTAATAAGTACATTGTTACTGGTGAAAAAAATGAACGTGAAATTTGTGTAATTAATGGTATTAAAATTATTTGCAGATTGGTCATTGCAATTCGGATTGAATACACCTATTTTAAAAACCTAGGGGAGATGATTTTGATTAGAAATGTGCGCCGGACCCTGTGTTTTTGGATTTTAGGTTTTGGAAAAATTACCCTACTTTGGTTTTGATTCTGATTTAATTTTGGATTTCATGAAATTTAATAAATCAGCTAAAATCCTGTAATTTGGAGCAAAACTTGTTCCTACATAAATAATAACATCAATAGCATTCATTTCCAGCACATTTTGACCAAACTCTTGTATGTGATATGGGCCCTGAGACCACCAGGGAGGGACTTACAAGCAATCCAAAACCCAAGATTCAGACCTTAAATCCAGGGCCCGACATGAGGGAAGCTCCGAATTGGGAACTGGTTGGACTCACATCCTCTGAATTCAGATGACTTTAGATTTTAAAAAAACTGAACTGCACTTATAATAGTTTGTTTAATACCATGAAGGTGATAAGCGTGAGCAGGGGGGAAGGTAGGGTTGGGGAGGGAAGGTTAAGGTTAGGCACTTAAAAGGGGAGGCTAGATTTAGGCTGTAGGGTAGAAGGGTTAGGCGCTAGCAGTAGGAGGGATTAGGGTTAGGCTGTGGGGTGGGGGGTTAGGTTAGGTGGTGGGGTAGAAGGGTTAGGCACTAGCAGGAGGAGGGATTAGGGTTAGACACTATCAGGGGGAGGGATTAGGAATAGGCTTTGGGTGGGGGGTCAGGTGGTGGGGTAGAAGGGTTAGACACTATCAGGGGGAGGGATTATTGTTAGGCTGTAGGGTAGAAGGGTTAGGCGCTAGCAGTAGGAGGGATTAGGGTTAGGCTGTGGGGTGGGGGGTTAGGTTAGGTGGTGGGGTAGAAGGGTTAGGCACTAGCAGGAGGAGGGATTAGGGTTAGACACTATCAGGGGAGGGATTAGGAATAAGCTTTGGGTGGGGGGTCAGGTGGTGGGGTAGAAGGGTTAGACACTATCAGGGGAGGGATTATTGTTAGGCTGTGGGTGAGGTTAGGTGGCAGGATAAAAGGGTTAGGCACCAACAGGGGGAGGGATTAGGGTTAGGATGTGGGATGGGGGGCGGGTTAGGCACTAGCAGGAGAAGTAATTAGGGTTAGGCTGTGGGGTTAGGTGTCGGGGTATAAGGGTTATGCACTAGCAGAGTGGAATTAAGGTTTGGCTGTGAAGTGGGGGGGTAAGGTGGCGGGGTAGAAGGTTAAGGCACTAGCAGAGGGTGGGATAAGGATTAGGTTTTGGGTGAGGGGTTAGGTTAGGTGGTGGGGTAGAAGGGTTAGGCACTAGTAGGGGGTGGGATTAGGCTGTGGGGGGGGGGGGTTAGGTGGCGGGGTAGAAGGTTTAGGCACTAGCAGGGGGAGGTATTAGGGTAATGCTCTGTGGTTAGGGGGTAGGATACTTACATGACCTCTGTGGATTTCCCTATGTCAGGATGCCAGCCTCAGTATTCTGACTGCCGGCATCACATCCGCCGGCCATCCATATGTATCACTACTAAAGCACCATATAGCCATCCTATTGTACTATGCTATAGTGCCCCTTCCATTTCCACTGCAGAGTTATGTAATATTGTTGCAGGTACAATCCTTAATCTTCACCTGGGATAGCAATACAAGTAAGTCAGTAATTGTACAGACCTTTTCCCCAGTCCAGTCTGTCACTGCAGCGCTGATTACATCCCACTGGGATGTCCTCACAGGCAGTCCTACCCTCTGTGCCTGCCTCTAGGGGGTTGGGTCTCACAGTGCCAACAGATGCCACTCACACTCTCCTCTGCACAGTGCCATACAGGTCTCTTCCTCCTACACACAGGACAAGTGATGACCAATAGTCCCAATAGACAACTTGCTCCATCCATCACTGCACTGTAGCGGGTTCCATGGGATATCTTCCGGTTGGCCATGCAGCCAGGATGACCGGTAGATGTCGCATGGGAACCACAGGAGCCTGCAATCATGTATGGTTTTTCATTGCTATATGGCAAATTGTGGCGATATAAGCCCAATGTCTAACACTCCTGGGCACACACCAGACAATTCTAGTTATTATGAACTATATATCGCTAGCGCTATCAGTCAGTGACATCACCTGCCCCCGCTCCGTACATGCAGTCTTTAAATAGCTAATCAGGATTGAGCTGCATGTACAGACGGAAGGGCGGAAGGGGGGGGGTCGTTAGCAATGCAAAGGAGCATGCATCATTAACGATATTGGGCATACATTCTGGTCGATATGCTGGCGGTAGCATCAACGATAACAATATCATCCATATCTTTAGGAAAATATGGCCCACTGAGTACCCACCATTAAACTGCTGGAGGCCTCTCCACTCTGTGTGACGCAGCAGGATTTGCTGGGACAGCAGGCCCCTCCCCTTACACAGGTCCCTTTAAATAACAGCACACACCAGCTGACACTCTTCTTCTAGCACCTTTGCCCGACCTTCCCACTGTCCCCCTCTGCTTGTGTGTCCATATCCGGGGTATTACACTTACACATAGCACTGGACGATAGCTATTCCTAGATTACAACCCCTAAAGTCAAAAAAACATGTTAATTACTTTATTTTATGTTTCATTTCTATGTTTGCCCAAGATTGCGCTAAATAACACGCCGGTAACTTAAGGTTACAAGTTGACTTTTCAAATTAAGTTCTTAGTAATAAAAAAAGACAATAATATCATAGGTACAAGGTAAACATAGCTGGGACAACATGTGGAAGTGATTGGACATTGGAAAAAAAATATTTTAGTTACTGTTGCTTTTAATTAAGATCTTCTCATGTTATCCACTTGCAGATCTGACAGCAGCGTTCTTGCTGTACGCCACGTAACACAACATGGCGCTGCCACAACGGAATTGTTTTGTTTCACTAGAGATTGGCAGTCCTTATTCCAATCCAGATTCGCATCTAATGGAAAAGTCCCTCGGGGTGGAAATGTTTGTGCTGGAAAAACATTCAGGAAACATTTCTGTTAAATAATTCCTGAGTTGTTTCCAACGCTCAGATTGAAGATTTGTTCACAAAATCGTCTTTTGTCATCAATCGGTGTAACGAAACGGTAAGAATGGGGTCAACAAGCGGCACTTGTGGTGATGTGGAACTACTTGCAATGAATATTGGCGCACAGGGACGGATTCAGATGAGGCAGCAATTGTGCATGACAGTGCTGGCCAAAATGGGCCTCGAGATCTACTAACAGTTCATGTTTTCCAAACCCCCTAGCTGGAGCACAGGTGCAGTCATTACTAACTGTCACATTTCACAGACTACCTAACCGGTGCACAGGTGCAGTCATTACTAATTGTCATATTTCCCAGAACACCTAGCTGGTGCACAGATGCAGTCATTACCAACTGTCACATTTTCAAACATGTGCTGCATTCATTCCTAACCGACACATTCTACAGATCTGCAGGACACTGTGGCCAGCCCTAGTGTGTGAGGTATTACTTGTATTGCTCCTGTAACTTAAAGTAAATGGCACTAAAAATCCGCACATCGTGAACAGATGGGTCAGTGGTTCAGTACAGATGGCTCAATGATTTAGTACAGGAGGCTCAGTGGTTCAGTATAGGCGGCTCAGTGGTTTAGTACAGACGGCTCACTGATTTAGTACAGGCGGCTCAGTGGTTTAGTACAGATGGATCAGTGATTTAGTACAGGCGGCTCAGTGGTTTAGTACAGGCGGCTCAATGGTTTAGTACAGAAAGATATGTCTGGCTCACTATTAGATCAGTGCACTAGTGGCTGCTTTCTGTGCTTGTGAAACTACGGTGTTGGTGGGTCCCCTGGTGTAGATCCCTTGGCAAGCCTCCCCTTTGTCCACAGAATATGCCACATAGCTGGATGACGAAAGTCTCCCTGCTTCCTGTAAGTAACCCCCGAAGGTGATGGTGAGTCCATGTGTAGCCAGGTTCTTCACTTGGCAAGTTAGTTTCCCCATCAACCTTCACCCTGCTCCAGCTACCTGTGTATATAAGAGTGAGTACGGCTGTACCTGCTAATCTTCATCATGGAGATCTGAGAAGCCAGACCATCCCCCGTCATTGCCAGTACAGGGTGTCTCCACTGAATCTAAGCAGCCCTACATAAGAGTGCCAGTGAGACCTGTGATATAACTGCTGTTCCAGCATCTGCACCGTGTGTGTATAGAACAGTGAATATGGCTGTACCTGCTAATCTTCATCTGAGAAGCCAGACCATCCACCGTCATTGCCAGTACAGGGTGTCTCCACTAGATCTAAGCAGCCCTGCATAAGCATGCCAGTGAGACCTGCGATAACTGCTGTTACAGCATCTGCACCCTGTGTGTATATAACAGTGAGTACGGCTGTACCTGCTAATCTTCATCATGGAGATCTGAGAAGCCAGACCATCCCCCGTCATTGCCAGTACAGGGTGTCTCCACTAGATCTAAGCAGCCCTGCCTAAGAGTGCCAGTGAGACCTGCGATATAACTGCTGTTCCAGCATCTGCACCCTGTGTGTATATAACAGTGAGTACGGCTGTACCTGCTAATCTTCATCATGGAGATCTGAGAAGCCAGACCATCCCCCGTCATTGCCAGTACAGGGTGTCTCCACTGGATCTAAGCAGCCCTACATAAGAGTGCCAGTGAGACCTGTGATATTACTGCTGTTCCAGCATCTGCACCCTGTGTGTGTGTATATAACAGTGAGTACGGCTGTACCTGCTAATCTTTAAAAAAACAACAACAACAATGCATTGGTTAAATAACGGGCTGTTAGTAGATGTATGGCATCCGCTGCTACATCCTCACATATCTCTAACACCTCTTAGTACAACCTTGTATTTTATTTTATGTCAAATAACGAAGGTTTTATGCTCATGTGGAAGATGTTAATAATGTAGGTACATTGTGCTTGTGTTTTCTCTGTGTGCTTTGTAATCTCTGCCTTCCTCTACAGACCATAATATTTACCTTTCTCTGATTCAAGTTCTTTTACTTCGCTTTGAAGTTGCACAGACAAATGCATCCACTTCACTGAGCTTTTCACCTCCGCGCACCTCCCGGTAACACCTTGCCGACGCAACATGGGGTCAGTCTCTGCTGGGAGCAGGTATACATTCTGTGTCAGTTTACACAGCTTTTACCCAGAACCCTTTGTGGTTAAACACTGTATTTTGCTGTGGCATCTGGGACAAGCTGGAAAGCCTCCGCAAGGCATGCACGGTTTTATTATTCGATTGTAAAACGTACAATGATGTGTGATTGACTGTAACCAGATGGCTCCAAGAATGCTGAGGTTAAGTCCGTCATTATCACTTGCCCCAACCTACAATCTGTTTCCGATTCCAAATTTGAGACGATCGCTCAGCATCCAACGCGGACATCTTGCAACATGACAAACGCCCCATGAAAATCATTACCCCATTAGCTGCAATGTCTTTAGGCGTATCCTAATTTAAAGTTAAGAGCCACTATATGAATTTAAAGATCCATAATCTGTAAACCCTCCAGGGACGGGATTTTTCGGCCTTGTCTATAAATTATACG
Source organism: Crinia signifera (assembly GCF_055691185.1). Classification (NCBI taxonomy): domain Eukaryota; kingdom Metazoa; phylum Chordata; class Amphibia; order Anura; family Myobatrachidae; genus Crinia; species Crinia signifera. Next base: position 54,720,939 of record NC_139228.1, read on the forward strand.
GCGAAGTCGTGCAGATTGAAGAATTATGTCTGCGCTCCTCTGCAGATATTGCAGAATATAATCACATCTGTGCGAATGAATTATACAGAGCAGTTTTCCTATATTTGTGGATCGGATTCTTTTGTCTATTGCAAATCTGACGGTGTCAAGAGCAGTTTATTATGGCGCTCGGTGCTGGATATTTTTGCAGTCTGGCACTTTAAATGGACAGGGAACTTTGCTTTAATTTATTAACACAAAACCTTTCCCTGTTGTAGGCGTTTTTTTATTTTTTATTGCCATAGTGCTTTTGTTGTATATGTCTCAGTCTTTCTCCCTGATTTCTTTGATAAATAATAGTTAATAAACTATGTTGCACCCCAAATCTAGGAATAAGTGAGTGCCGTAGATTTGTGCTTTCTGTTTATTAGATTCATTTTTAATTAGACATTTTTGTGATCATGTTTTCTCATGCACCTGTTTTAACTTATTCGTTATAGCTTGTGTCTATTATTCTGCTTTCACACCTCTAAATGCAGGGTTGCACCGGGACTTTAAAACAGTTCAGTCCCGGAGCAACCCTGCATTTTGGGATGTTCACAGCCCCTCACCGAACCGGCACTGTTGCCGGTTCGCTGACATCATCCGGGGGGCACGGTGGAGAGTCGGCGCATCATCGGGGGCAGGGGAGGAGGCAGTGCTTATAGCTGGCGCTGCTCCAAGTGCTGCATCCTCCATATGGTGAACGGGAAACGTTTAACCTGTTAAGACTGCACAGCTACACGGCAACGAATCGGTAAGAACTCTGCTTTTTTACTGGTTCTTATTGCCATATTGCTACTCGTTTGTGGGACCCAATAACCCCTTTCACATTGCACTAATTACTGGGTGGAACCGGCAAGAAACCGGCTTGTACCCGGTAATTAGTTGCAATGTGAAAGGGGTATTATTCTCCTAGGTACTTTACAACAGGTGTGTTGGTAACTGCCTCACTTTTAAAAGCAACGTTGAGCATTAGACCAGATAGCATGTCGGAAGTCTTAAGGCCACCATACACTAGTCCGACTTGTCCTAAGGACCAATCTGTGCCCTTAAGTTCCCCCGGCAGCTCACCAGGAGGCTCACTTACGATTTGGCATGTGATTATTGCATGTAAACTCCCAGGGAGCTGCAGCAGCGGCAGGGGGCGGGTAGCAACGGGTCCCGGCAGCGGTGGGGAGCTGGTAGCGGCAGGTGCTGTGGGGCGGGAAGCGGCTGCTGAATTTAATTATTTTTTTTTTAAAGACCGGTCCGGTAGGTTATTGGCTGAGAGAATTCTTTGTGTGATGAGAGTAGAGCTATTTCTCCTCCATATATCACTGCAGGTGGGCCCTGACAGGGAATGATCACCAAGGAGCTGCATTCTGACACACAAGAGTCCAGTGATGCTGTGGACAAGATAGTAGGGGGTGAGTGTTAGAGCCCAATAGGTATGGGCGACACCTGGAGGTCGGGAATGGTGACTGCACGTCAGTGGTGCTGGCGACTGTGTGAGACTGTGAGGCTTTGCTGCCACCGCACAGCCCAGTCATCAGGCATCTCCGGGAAAAGGGCCTCACCCTTACTGCTGTTCATATATACACTTGCACAGGCATAGCTCAGAGAGCAGTACCATAAGCATGGCCCCAGCAGCCCGGTGGGAAATGCCCCATTCTCCCTGTGGGCCAATCCTCCCAGTAATATCATTACAGTAAATAAAAGTAACTGGGATGTATGTGTGATTTTAAATATTACTGAGGACACCACTGATCAGCTGCTTTCACCATGCACACTTCCGAGAGAAGAACCTACTGGAAGACATAGTTCTAAAATCCACAAGTATACAGCATACGGATAAAACAGGGCCTCAAAAAATGTTGATGGGTTTTTCATAAAATGATGCGGAGATTGCACCAACAGGAATATCAGTCTTTCTAAGAACATGTCGCTGAGATTCCAAAGCTACATTAAGACCTCCTAATGTTTAATGGGTTAACGTATAGCGATGAAAACATAACGCACGCACTCAGCGATGCCAAAAGCCAGAAATCAATGTAACCTGTTTACAAACTTTCTAGAAGCATTCACACAAATTAAAAAGCGCTACAAAAATACAACCCAGTCCTGTGGCAATTCTGTAAGTATTTCGGAGGAAATGCTTGACCGCTGAACGCTGCATTATAGCTTCCAGACACTTTGTTCGTGTATTATTAATCTGTTTTTTGTGCGGGATGTGTGCATTTAGCTTCAGAGCGCGAGGGCTCGTTTAAAGCTCTGTCTATGTTTGACAAATGTTTCTATAAAGCACACGCATGTACTAACCCGTGGGCAAATCTTTGGAGTCTTCTCATTCGAAGTATATCCCCATCGTTCAACCCAATCTGTGCGGTTTTTTTTTATCACCTATTATTTATAATTGTAAACCTTTTTCCATTGCCAATGGGAGTCCCAGGCTGCCGTATCACTCACTCGGCACTATCAACGGCAGCGCAGGAGATGCAGGCTTTGTTGTACTAATCGTATCCATTTCTGAACGTATAGCATTAATACGCGAGACCCCACTTCTATATTTGCAGCATATTAATAACAGACACGCAAGATTCCAAATCCATGTTTATTTTATACACATTAATATATTAATAGATTAAACACATTATTTATACAGATTAATTCATGAAAGGAAAATATGGGTTTGAATTACAGCTATGACCATAATATACACTTTATAGGAAAGTATGTTGTCAAGTTTCAAATTCTTTAATAAATTAACATTTAGGAACTTCAATTAGACAATTTCCGATCAATTAGAGAAGTTGAGGCTGCAAACGTGAAATTATTATAACAATATACAGTATATGTCATTCCATTTGCGATGTTTATTTAATATAATAATTAGTAATTTAGTATTTCATTACTATTTTTATTTAATTCCCGCACATGACACATCTACCACTTCTGTGTCGCCCCTGTCTGTCTGCCCCTCCCCTGTACAATGTAAGCTCTCACGAGCAGGGCCCTCCCACCTCATGTGCTCTATCCTCTCTTATACTATGTTTAAACTCCATACTCCTTTCAACAGCACCTAACCCTAGGTCTCTTCCACCCTAATAATTATTTCTGTGCCTTGTCCCCTGATGCCACATAGTTGCCTACCCTCCCGTATCCTGCAGGAGGCTTCCATTTCAGTCATAAATCTCCTGCTGTCTGACATTGTACTCCTAATCGCCAGGATTCTTCAGATTCTGCCAGGAGTGCCATTATGGAGTTTCTATGCAAGGACAATGATTTGTTGTAATCACTGTGATTTGCTATAGCTGCACAGGAGTCCCACATAATGACTCTCATTATCCCCACTTTTGGGAACTCCTGAGAGTAGAGAGACAAAAGCACATGATCACACACAGAGTCTTCTTATCTATGCTGGTGTGCAATCATCCATAGCTGCTGCTGCTAGGGAGGTGAAACTAATGGTAATAATTTTTGTTACTCATTTTTCTTTAGTTAAACACATTAGTATAATTAGAGTATCTGGTATCCATATTGATTTGGCTAATTTTATAATGGTATGGAAAACAGCACATCCCATAAATATAGGTAGTGCCTACAAGTAAGTCTATCTTGACGCGATTCTAAGGGCATTTCCAAATTATTATTATTTTTTCTCGGTTTAAACAGAGCAGGAAGTGTTACTGGATCAGAAGGGTTTAAGTGTACGCTGAAATATGATGGAAATATGCAGAGAACATGCTGAATAATATCTTGAATAATGTGTTAAGACTCCTCTGCAGCCTATTCATCTTCAAACACCTCGCTCCACCCATCGTTAGTCCGAGAGGGGTCTTCAGAGTCCAGGGTCCCGAGCCAAGCGCTCTGCAGGAGCTGTGGTTGAAACGGAGACACCTCAGTTTGGCTATATTGTCATCTCTCATTGGGAACAGGAGAAGAAAGTGCTAAGTCCGTCTAAGAACCCAAAACCCATTTCCCGAGGCCAAGAAACACTTTGATTTTTAACGTGACAACATTCTTGTAGCAGCACCGAGGGAAGACGCTGTTTAACATTCGAGGATCTCAGCTCATTAGGAATGTATGTAACACAAGCAGGTTACCCGGCCTGAGATTGTGCAGTGTGTAACGCACAACAATTACTTTCAGCTGCTGTTCATGTCTGTCGGGATGCTGTCATTTCATGGCCGTATACGCTGATAATAATAACAATCAGTTTGCTTTGGCACAGAAGGCTGTCTGGAGCTGGATCCCTAGGGTGGGGACAGATGACGAGAGACCACGTTGTGAAGCCCCTTATCTGGCCAGTATTAGTCAATGTTACAAATGTATACATACATCAAGATATAATATCTTAGTACAGGAGATCAGCTAAAACCAGTCACTCCTCTTAATAAGAGGCCAAGATATGCGTCTCACGAGACCGCAGCTTAATGTCTCATTTAGAACTGGATACAAGTTACAGGAGTTTTAAGGACACCAAAAAAAGGAGAAACTTCTGCTCTGCTGCGGCAAAAAGAAACTTTTTATTGTATAGTTTTATTTTCTCCATTCTTGGGGATGAAACATCCACCAAACCGCTCTCCTCTTGCCCATTAATTGGTGCCTACTGATGAGAAAAAAGGAAGATTCTGGGGCGGGGGTCCATATGTTTGGTTTCGGAGCAGTTGCTACTAGCCCATGAATGATGCAGAATTAGTATGTAGCAAGCTATGTAATACAGTACGTCTGACATACAGTACACAGGCCCTATGATCACGGTAAGCCACTTATTACTCTCTTGTGCGGTGAGTGAGCACTCACATTCACAGACATACCGCAGACTTGATAGGAGAATCTGCTGTCACTGGTCATGTGCAGCAACTCCATTGTTCGCTATTTACTGCATCTAGGGGCATATATGGGGGCAGATGTATTAAGCCTTAACAAGAGATAAATCCAAGGGTGATAAGGAGAGAGATAAACGTCCAGCCAATCACATGCTAACTGCCATGTTACAGGCTTTGTGTGTGAAAAAAGTCAGTAAGGAGCTGATTGGCTGGATGTTTATCTCTCCTTATCACCCTTGGATTTATCTCTTGTTAAGGCTTAATACATCTGCCCGCTAGGGCGGGATGTATTAAAATACATCACCGCCCTTCGCGCCCCCCCCCCCCCCCCGCCGCGATGCCGCCGCATATGTACTAACATATGCGGCTGGCATCGCGGTGCGGTGACGGAGGCCCCCCGCGATACCTGGAATGTGGTGTGCGGGGGGGGGTCTCCGTCACCTCCCAGCTGGCTCCTGCATCCCTCACGCGGCGTCACGCCGGGGACAGCTAAGCAAGCTGTCCCCGGAGCCTCCTCCTCCCCCCTGCAGCCGGAAGGACGTCTGGCTGCGTCACTAGGGGAAGGAGAGGTTTACCTTCCAGGGTCCAGGAGGACCCTTCAGGAAGGTAAGCCAGAGGGGGGGTCGGCGAGGCGGCGGGTTTGCGTCGGCGGCGGCGGGCAGCGAAAAGAAGCACATAGGCTTCTATAGGGTACCCTTCACTGCGGTATCATTTTTGATACATAGGAAAATGCGGTAAAACCGGGGTTTTACCGCATTTTCCATTTGATACATCTCGCCCCTAGTACCTATTGGCCAGGCTGTGGGGGATGTCTGGGCAACTGTGCCCCCCCCCCCCACTTCCCCCGACGCGCATTTGCCTATGTTAGCCAATTTAAACATCCTCAGCTGAGCTGCCATACAATTGAATAGTGTGTGCCAGTTTATTGATGGCCAGTACAGTATATATGTATGCAGATCGCACAGGTTTTTTACCTTGTGATCCCGACAGCACAAATCGAAACCCAGATAGACAGGGCAGCAATGACTATATAGTCTAATCTAATCTAATGCAGATTGTATGGATTGTATGTAAATAGCACAGGAGTTAGCAAAGTTTGCATAGCTCTCGAATCTTAAGTCAAATAGCAAGGGGATCTCACCGTGTGTACACACCATAAGACAGCTCAAGCTACAGTTAAAGACCTGATTCAGACTTCATTGCAGAAGTGCAGAAATCGGTATTCAGCATTTTCCGAGAGCAGCTACCATGCAGAAGAAACAGGAGCCTTACCATGAGGTGGGAGAATGTGAGCTTAGAAACTGGTTCTATTATGTTTGTGTATTTATTATGGGATGTTTAACCTTTTCCTGACCACTTATATATATTATGTAAGTGTAAATGTATCATACAGCCTATACCATAGTCCAGCTATATAGTATACTGTATTACATACAGTATCCAGTGTATAAAAAGGGTGGTTACCAGGTTCTTCTACCGCTCACCCAGACACCCGAACTTGCTCCAATGTTCCGCAGAGTGAGAGACTGTGGATGGTATCTGTAAACATCCCCCCTCTAGAAATCCTGCTTTGGCCCCTGAGCGAGGTTTTTACCTTTAGTAGACTTTCATCTATTGCACGTGTTCTCCATCAACTTTCCATGGATTTATCATTCTGGGCCCTTCTGTGTCTCTCACCCATGCCTTTATATCACCAGGCAGATTTGGGTGCTTTATTCTCACCCCCCACTGTACAAGTTGTGCAACACAAAGCTACAGCCTGGTAGTGTGATATCCCAGGGCAACACTAATAAAGCATTCTGCCTGATGGTATAAAAACAAGGGTACTTGTTTCCTAGCACGGCGCCCATCTCGTTGATTGTATGCCTTAAGTTCAAGGCACTTAAGGCATACAATCAACGCGATGGACCCGATTTTCTGTCAATCACCAGCTAATTTGCCGGTAAAAGACAAAATTGGGTTGATCGCGTCCATCGCGGCCCCTAATAAGGGGGAACAATGTTAAATTTTTTTTAAAGTGAAAATGGGGTTGATCGCGTCGGTCGTGGGCCATTATAATGGCCCGCGATGCGATCAACCCGATTTTACATAGGTGACAATGTGAAATGGGCCAATATGGTCCATTTCACATTGAATATGTTTAAAAAGTATGTGTAATGCCCCCCCCCCCCCCCCATTTTTAACGCCACCCCACTATTGACGCCAACCCGAAGCGTGGCGAGCGCAGCGAGCCCGCGAGGGGCGGCGGTACGCGTCCTCTGACCTTTTCATACCCCTACTATCCACGTCGGCGTGGAGTTGATTATATAAAGTGTGGCGAGCCCGAAGCATGGCGAGCACAGCGAGCCCCGCGAGGGGACGCGGATACCTGTGAAGCCAGTGAGGGGACGCGGATACCTGTGAAGGTATCCGCGTCCCCTCGCGGGGCTCGCTGCGCGCGCCACGCTTCGGGCTCGGTGGCTCGCTGTGCTCGCCACACTTTATAAAATCAACTCCACGCCGACGTGGATAGTAGGGGTATGAAAAGGTCGGAGGACGCGTACCGCCGCCCCTCGCCACGCTTCGGGTTGTTGTCAATAGTGGGGTGGCGTTAACAATGGGGGGGCATTTCAAACATGAGGGGGGGTTTGGTATAAAAATGGGGGGGTTTTGGGGCTTTTTACATTGAAATCAATGTAAAATCGGGTCTCAGGGACCATTTTACATTGATTCCAATGTAAAAAAGGGTCGATCGCGTCGATCGCATCGCATGCGATTTGGTTGGCATGCGATGCGATCGACGCGATTTTTCCGACACGATGGATACAATCAAAAACGGTGGCGCCGTGCTAGGAAACAAGTACCAAAACAAGACATGAAGGAGACCTGGAGACCAGGACGGCAGAGCTATGTATGAAACTGCCATGGGTGTATACAGACACAATTACATTTCATACATAGGAGATATTTGCAGGAAGAATCTATTAGGCTTTGAGAATTGCAATAAATAAAACCTCTCCCACTTCTCTCCCAGACGGACAATTCATCTGGTTCCTGAAACATTATTGCAATATGCTCTGTAATATTTTATAATGTCCATGCGCAGCCTTTATATTAGAGAGCCTTAGAAGTACTGGAGATTAAGAACAGACTATTTTCTTTTATTCCGTTCATTTATTGGAACATGAATCAGTGCGTTCTGCTATATAACCATGTCTCTTTCCCTGCCTCTTGGTTTTCTTGGTTTGTATAAAATGCAAATGGCAGAAATATTCTATATTTCTGTATATTTGTCATTTAGATAAGTCACTGAGTCTGTATCTGTATCTGTGGCGTGCCTTTAATGTCACAGTTGTATATTTTGATTACATGGGTTTAGGTTGATACTTTTGTACAGTTTATCATTTTCATGGATGACGGACGATCGTTTCGCAGCAAGGAATCTGGATGGTGCTCACTTTCTGGCGTGACAGTAAACCGAGACCATCAAATAATTATTTATCTAGCTGATTAGATGTTAAAACGCAAACTGTATATGATTTATTACACAAACCATTTTTTTTTTCAATCTGTCTCCATCTTAACTCCCTACCTAATATGTGACTAGTGTTAGGGAGGGTGACCGCAAGATACTGCAAGGCCAGAAGTACAGTGGTGTGGAGGGTGCCACTGTACATACCACTGCAGGGAAGGGGGAGTTAACAGCACTTGTCCATTTACAGTATTTGTTTAATAACTTTCACTTGTAGCTTCCTTCCTTTTTAACCCCTTCAGTGGTGGGTTTTTCTGAGGCAGGAGTACATAAATAGGACAGTTTTTCCTGTCCCAGAAAACCGTCCACTGATGGAGTAGAAGAGTCCCAGCGCTACCCTCCCCTCCTGTGACCCCAGCCCCTCCACTCCAGCGGTCTTCAGCAGAGCTCCCCTGCCGCTGTGGCCGCTGCCAATCATAGCAGCATAGGGCACAACAGTGGAGGTGATGAGGGAGTGGCCTAGAGGAGGTCGCTGGTGAGGTTATACGCCAGTGGTGTACACCTGCAGGCACCACTGGCGCACACCTGTAGATTTGTGGCATGGCCGGAAATTTTTCGGGACTGCCCGCTGCGGCACCGCAGCTTGGCTCGGAAAATTTCCGGGACTGCCACTGTAGGGGTTAAAGCATGGCATCTTCTGGCTGACTCCCTTCCATCACTAATACCTATACAACACTCATGAACTCAACTTTAGAGCTTTTCTTTATTCAGTTACACTGTCCTTTGTTACATTTCAAGATGCAGACATACTTAGGATTCAAATCCATCACCTGTGGCATTGCAGTAAGACATTGAGCTATCTGCACTAAATATAGAGAATTCAAACTATTTGAAGATCACCTTACTCTTTGCAGCTGATAAGATCTATTTAGTGTGTCTCTGCACAGGATTGGATGTGTGCTGTACACTATATAAATCTGTGCAATTGCTAGGTTGTTGTTTTTTTTTTTACTTTTTTTTTTACAAAAATCTCATCATTTTTATCCAGGATCAAATAGCTCATTCAGGAGGGTGTTTGACTGGATTGCAACAGGTTATGGGTTAAAAACCTATGTTATTTACTAAAAGGTAGTGTAACTGTATAAAAAAAAAGTGGACAAAGATAAAGCACCAACCACTAAGCTCTGAACTGACAGTTTAAAGGCTGTGTTTGAAAACAAATGACAGTTAGGATCTGCTTAATAGTTTATCTTTCTCCATTCTATCAGTCTCCAAGGTTTAATAGTACATACACCCCTCTATTCTCTACAATAAATGCTGTCAGCCTTTCCCCACCACAGTGTGACACATAAGAGGTGCAATATACAAATAGAGGATAAAATCTGCTGTGCTACCGGCAGCATTTTACTGACAAGACTTTTATATATCATTAATTTCACACTCTGATACCGCGCAGTCGTTTTATCATCGCTGTAATTTATTCCCAAGATGTACAGGAAAATGGACTGTTAACTACTGTTTTAATTAAACGACCAAAAAATAATTAACTGAAATGTAATAAACACACAAATACTCAATAGAAAACATATAAAATCAAGTGAAATCATAACTGTGAGCTAGGACAGCGGAGAATATATTGTAAACAAGCACCTGTGCAATGGGTTATGCACAATCCTTTTCTGCATGTGGATCTCATCGGGTGACTCAATAATAATACCACATTTTATGTATATGCTTGCTACAAATGAATACTAGAGATTGCAGTAGGATGTGCCGCACGAAGCACAGAACCCATTTGAGGGGACGTGTCTAGCTCCACATATGGGCGTGTCTATGATTAATGCTTGTTGTTGGGAGCTATTTCTATATAACATTAGTAACATATAAAAGGAGCAATATTAAAAACCCTTTAAGTGCCAACATCTCTGTCACGTTTGTTATATAAAGTCAAATAAAAAAATGTATGTAAAAAAAGATTATATTTCCTATATTATGCTGCTTTCACATTGCCTAAGCGTTTGAGACCCGCAATTTTGAAACGGTATATTACCGTTTTAACCCCCTTTCACACCGCAGATAAATACCGGGTCTCAAGCAGGTTTGCCGTGTGAAAGCAGGACAGACAGTAGCTATAAGACAGCGTAGTGCATATGTAATGAGGTGCTCATTACATATGCGCATATATAATGAGTGCATTGCATATGAAAGAGCCTCTCATTACAAATGCGCAAATGTTATGCATGACTCATTACATATGCACTGCACTCATTACATATGCACATATGTAGTTAGCGGCTCATTATATATGCACTGCGCTCTCATATATACTACCTGAGTCCTATACATAGGTGCCAATTCTGTGGGTGCTTGAGGGCCCGAGCACCCACGGAAATTGATGAGCACCCACCCGCTCAGCAGCGGCTCACCCGCCCATGTCCCACTGCACTTCCCTTCCCTGGTAGTCGGCACAAGTACTGTGTGGGCATTTATGTATTTGGCACTGTGGGGGCATTTATGTATTTGGCACTGTGGGGAGGATTTTTGTACCTGCACTGTGTGGGCATTTATATATTTGGCACTGTTGCCATAATTGAATATTGGAGACAACTGTGCTGCCTAATATAAATCAGAATTATTTTGTGGACACGCCCCTTTCCCATGGAGCCAATCCCCTATATTTTTGGCTTGAGCACCCAACAGCAAAAACATAAATTGGCACCTATGGTCCTACAGTATATACCGGTTCAGAGCCGTTCACACTGCATAAAAACCGTCTCTGAACCGTGTAGGACTCTGCTTTTTACCCGTTTGCAAATACTGGTTATTTGTAACCGGTAAATGCACACTGGTGCTTTCACACCGCAGCTCCGGTTAAGAGCTGCAGTGTGAAAAGGGTATAAGATAACATTTCAGCCCATTATGATGGATATAAATGTTTGCTTGCCAATTTTCACACCTATATTGACAAACTCCCATGGCACTAAAAGGGTTAACAATAATTAATCTATATACAATACACTACTGTAAATAATTCATTATAAGTCTACACTGTGGTTGCTCTCCTATTGCTTTCACAGCTCTCCTGTTTGTAACAACCACCCCATGCATCGGTTACCACTGCACTACGCCAGACGTCGCAATTTAGCAGTTTCTATATTTGATATGTACAAAAAATCAGGCTTGTTTTGCAGATTTACAGGAACACAAGAATAAATCATAGAATGAAAGAATCTGGGGAGATACAAGCATAATATAATCTCTGCTACACAAACACCCCGCGTGGAATTGCAGAGCAATCCTATAGGGAATCAGAGGAAACATCTGCAGCACACACACAAAGCTCACACACCTGTTCCGCTGCAGCACGCACAGCCTGAATCCCCTACCTGCCTCTGACCGATTACCCGCCTGCTGGCACCCACCTGGTGGAAAGACATTAACAGACAGGGAAAAAATTATCTGAGGAAATTTTATTTTGTTCCCATCTAAACTTTATTTGTACTGTACTTTGTAGAACAAATGTATAAAGAGCAACCAGAGCAGCAACCACAATGGAACCACAACAGCAACCAAAATCGAACCACAACAGCAACCCCAACAACAACCACAACAGCAGTCAGAACAGCCACCCCACAACAACTCCAACAGCAACCAGAACAGCAACCCCAACAGCAACCAAAATGGAACCAGAATAGTCGCCCCAACAACAACCCCAACAGCAGCCAGAACAGCAACCAGAACAGCCACCCCAACAACCACAACAGCAATCACCACAGCATCCAGAACAGCAACCCCAAATACAACCCCAACAGCAACCAAAACAGCAACCACAACAGCAACCAGAACAGCCACCCCAACAGCAGCCAGAACAGCAACCCCAATAGCAACCAGAACAGCCATCCCAACAACAACCCCAACAGCAGCCAGAACAGCAACCCCAATAGCAACCAGAACAGCCATCCCAACAACAACCCCAACAGCAGCCAGAACAGCAACCCCAATAGCAACCAGAACAGCCATCCCAACAACAACCCCAACAGCAACCCCAAATACAACCCCAACAGCAACCAAAACAGCAACCACAACAGCAGCCAGAACAGCAACCACAATAGCAACCAGAACAGCCACCCCAACAGCAGCCAGAATAGCAACCACGACAGCAATCCCAACAGCAGCCAGAATGGCAACCCCAACAGCAACCACAACAGCCACCGCAACAGCAATCCCGACAGGAACCAGAACATCAACCACAATGGAACCACAACAGCAACCCCAGCTACAATCACAACAGCAGCCAGAACTGTAGAGGTCTCATGACATAATGGTGCAGATGTATTAAGCCTGGAGAAGAGATAAAGTGGAGATAACTTGGAAGAGTTAACGCACCAGCCAATCAGCTGTGTTTGAAATATGACAGTTGGGATCTGATTGGCTGGTGCGTTATCTCCTTCCACTTTATCTCCAGTATATCTCTTCACCAGGCTTAATACATCTGCCCCATTGCGACCAAACCAGAGGAGGGAAGAAAATATTTTGTTAAATCTGCCCCTTAGTCTCATGACATATCCTACCTCCTGTAATTGGGAATATGTTATAAGCCTTTGATAAATTGGACATAGATAAAGTACCAGCCAACCACAGACTGTAACACATCAGTTAAGAGCTGATTGGTTGGTTCTTTAGCTCTCTACAATGCTTAGTATATAGACTCATTTATCTCTCTCCACTTTATCACTATACAAGGCGTACATCTGCCCTATAGGGTCCAATTAGTTTCTGGTACAGATTTTCTGGCTGTTGACGGCCAGATTTATGAAGATCCACAAATAGGAACGTCTTTCTTTCTTTACTTTAATAGTTTAATGAACTATTCCAATTGTATAACGTCACGTGTATACTTTAATAATCAGGATTGAATGCCACCTTCAAAATCTCAGTATTAATGCATATATCTGACCATTTTTAATATTTAAAGTTAGTTTAGTTTGTCTTCTACAAACTCAAAAACATATTTGATACCAATGTCAACCATATAGGCAATGGAGAAAATTTTCAGAATCTATAGGGGCGCCATTTTGAAAAATGGCCACCCTTTTTGTCCTAAATCTGGTCAGCCATGCATCAATATATAATCTATTTCATATGCGCTAAGGATGCTCTGCCAGATTCCATGCTCTTACTACAAAGTGGGCAATAACTCGGCGTATCCGCCCCACTAGATCCCCTTCCAATGAAATCATAGCTTATAATACATACAGTATGTTCCCGGTGACTGTAGGAACGCCATATCCGATACGTCTCCTCCTGTCTGTGACACCGCCATTGAATTGTCGCTCATATACAGTATTGTAACTAAGCGCATTTCAACTGTTTAGTGATTTTGTGTCACCGCACAAGGAATAGGTTATTGTTAAACCTTTATTCAAGATGAATAAAGGCCGTTGGATCATTCTAAAACTAAAGATTATAATGATCTGCAAAACACTTTAAAGGCCGTAGATCTGAGACAGCAGGAACTGAAGACACAGAAGCAATTAAGAGCTGCAACGAGCATCATTAAAGGTGCTACAAAAAGCAAAGAAACATGACAGCGCTGGAGATAAATACAAAGGTGCGAGGAGAAGGAAAACTAGGTCACAGGAGGAAACCGACGCGGGTCTTCATACATTTATAGTTCGGAAAGTTCTCTCAGATTGCAGGTTCTTGTGCAAAATCTGTAATTTGTACATTTTAAAGAATATTCTTTGTTTTCATTTTTAATGATATTCATAAAAAAAGATAAATGAAGTATAATTACTGTAAATGAATTGTACACTAGTTATATACTCAGACGCGTAATCACTCACATTGGAGGACATATGGATAATCTGGATGTAGTATTGGGGCAGAACGAACATGACCACAGCATCTAAGGACCTTCAGAGTGCTTGCACATTCACATGCATGGCTGTAGCGGTATTAGCATAAAGTAGGGTCGTGCAGTCAGAGGAGGCAGTGGGTGAGGGGGATAGGGCAGGGACGTGCAGTCAGAGGAGGCAGTGGGTGAGGGGGATAGGGCAGGGACGTGCAGTCAGAGGAGGCAGAGCCTCCCCTGTCATAATGATGAAAATAATAAAAAGAAGATATTTATATATCTTCTTTTATTATTTTCATGATTTCTACCTCCCCCGCTGCCTCCCACCCTATTACACTGCTGCATGTGAGGGTGGGAGGCAGCGGGAGAGGTGCCTCCCGCTGTTAACATTAAAACTCCAGGCGGCGAGCAGGGTGCAGCAATGGGCTGTAAAAGCCCATTGAAAATTAATGGGGAAGCGGCACTTATACTGATGCCACAATGATAGGGTCACCAGTATGAATGCACGCCCCCAGATGTGATTGGGCCAGCGGATCCAGTGCTGGATCCGCTGTCCAATCACACACATGCAGGGCCAGCCTGGTGAAGATGCATCAGCGCGGCCAGTGGGGAGTCCGGCGCTGCTAGGAGAAAGCTGAGGAGAGGACAGGTGAGTCCGCCCGGGGGGGGGGGGGGGGGGGGAGTAGGCTGCCGCATGTACCCCCTGCTGCCTGTTCCCGCCCGCGGCAGTGCGGAGAGGTGAGTGACTCCCCAGGCATTGTCCTCACCGCACGTCACTGGCATAAAGTCATTAGAACCGGCAGAAGGCAGAGAAGCTGATAAGTGTGACTTGGAGTCAGGTTCCAAATGCAGATGCGTGGAACATAAAAGGGACAAATAATGACAACAGGTACCTGGTACACTCAATTATACATCCTTGAGACACAATATTGTTAATCAATGTTGACAAATAAGCTGCAGTCAGTGGAACTCTGGCACAGAAGATTTTGTCACTTGTGTTAAAACATGTTTAAACTAGGGATGGTTGCAGGAATATCAGCTACTGGTAGAGAGATACAAGTATGTGAAAGCTACATAACAGGAAAACAACGCTGAGCACCACTTGAGTTAGTATATACAGATGTGTGTGGTCCAATGGAAGTCAATAAGTGGATACAGACATTTCATAACGTTCACTGATGACTTCGTAAGAATGACACATGTATATGGTACTTAATCAAAAAGCAATCTGAAGAAATGAAGACTACAAGAGACTTGCAGAGAGTCAAACCGGTCTCAGGCTCAAAACACAGAGACCCGACAATGCTGGAGAATAGCTAAACATAGATGTGGAATTCTTCCTTAATATGGAATTGAACCTCATTTGACCATCACCTGTACTCCATAAAGTAAAGGTTATGGACTCCGAATACATATCTGAACCAGAAATCCAACCACAGAGAAGATCTTCTGCAGGATCAAAGATTGGAAAACGCCAGAGATCCAATGAGGAATTTGCACATATCATGGTAGTGAGCCTGAAGCCAAAGTCTGAGTGATAAAATGGATAGTGATAAACAATCAGCCAATCATCTCCTACCTGCCATGTCACAAACAGTGTTTGAAAAATGTCAGGCAGGAGCTGATTGGCTGGCTGTTTATCACTCTCCATTTTATCACTTTTGAAGCTTAGAGAATCTGGTCCAAAGAATCTTGTCACAAACCGAGTGTCACAAGTGTGGAAGACAATGACAGCGTGAGAGACATCACAGTCACGATATAATGAAAAACGAGTCTGATCGACATGCCGGCGTCTGCTTTCTGCAATTGACATGGTCAGGTTAGAGACTGTCCCTGAGATACTTCTCTTCAGATAAATAAGAACCTTATGACACTGCTGTAAACTGTGATTTTATTGCCGGTAGTAGACCCGGATTACACCTTTTTTTACACATGGATTTTATTGAGCAGTAACATTTGGGCAGGTTTAGGTAACGCGAGGTTCTCACGCTGCAGTAAAAATACCAGTGACAGCGATTCTCAGTATTGGGCTGCCGGTGACAGCAATCGTCGGCAAAACCAAACTGATCTTGCAGTGTAAATGATTGCCGCTTTAAAAAAAACCTAAATATTTCTTACCAACTGTCTCACTTTCTGACTCTCTCATCCTATTACATTTCCCCCTGAATTCAATTCTCTACTGTATTTAGCAAGTTAGAAATATAGAATTTATACTTCTTTTTTTTTTTGACATGGGATAGGTCGACATGCAATAGGTCGACAGGGTCAATAGGTCAACAGGGTCAAAAGGTCAAGATGATAAAGGTAGCGAGGTGGAAAGGTTGAGGAGTTTTTCGTGATTTTTTTTTTTTAGCCTCCTTGTTCTTTCTTTATGTCGGCATACAGGGAGAATAGCCTGAAGCATGGAAAGTGAAGGTAAGGGGGCGTGGTCTCTTGCTGGGGCATGGTTTCAGGGATAGCGCCACGCCCCCTTTACCTTTATAAACTGCTGGCATGCTAAGCAGAGCAGAGAGTGACAGAGGGACTTCCAACCACCCAATACCCCACACACACACACCACCACCATGGGGCACACAGGTGGGACAGTGCGACTATCCTCAAAATATTGGGACAGGTTGGAGGTCTGCTTAAGCACATCATAACATAATAATAACTTAGTGTAACATAAGACAAAAAGGATATTGGCTGCTTCCCAATGACCGTCAGCATCAGCCTTCATACATCACTGCTCCTCTGTAAGCTGCTATATGTGGCAGGGAATATACGCGGTAACACATTATCCTGCATGACCAGAGGGTAACGGAATCCCACAGACAGCCATATTGCTGCATTACAGGGATTACATTCCCTCCTGTCATCAGAGAAGACATCCTATTAGGATTCCACTTTACGCTGCATTTCTTTGCTTTCACCCATTACCTGAAATCATTTTAGATAGGACCAGAAAATTTCAATCTGATTGAACTTGTCCCGCTGCCTGGTGTACATTAGCGGAGAGCCTGGTCCCTGCCTGCCCGCACCTCTGACCCTGGCAGATGTAATTATGGCTGAACCCTGAGTGTTTGCCGCACGCTCCATTTCATTCCCACTTCACCCATTAGCCGACGGGATGGGGGGGAGAACATCAAATGGAAAATGTATCTGATGTTTCCACTACACAATCTCTGTACACAATATATCTCTCATCAAGTCAGTAAGTATCACTGAGGTCAATAGCATCAGCCATTACTGAGAAGGCAAATTATCATTCACACACCATCTAAAGTGCTGGCGCTTCAGCCAATTGGCTGTCATTGGCAGAGAGTGACGTTCGCCCCTTATTCTGCCCAACAATGATGCTATCGTTAGACTGGAGATCTGCTTTGCTCAGTGTGGACGAGAGCAGATGGGAAGATAACTGATGTACAGTATATTTCAAAGTCTGTTCCCACTTCCCACTATAGGGAAGAAGGTCCAGCGCTGGTTATGGCAGAAAAGTATTACTGATCAGTTACATATAAAGTATCATGTCTCTTTTTATCACTTGACATAACGGAGTCAATTAAATTGACTTCCATTGCAACTGTGTATTTTTGCATGTGGCCTGATCTCACCCCAGATTTGTTGATTTTGTACAAAGCCATACGGGTCTATAGAATAAAAATCATCCTGTGGTACCATAAGTGCAGAGTATAGCCACATACTATATATCCTCAGGGGCGAGGACATCACCCTCAATTGAATTAACCCCCAAAGAGCTAATTTTGAACTTTTTTGTATTTGCCACTTGTATACTGCAATTGCTAATTAGGTGATACTAAAGATTAATTTATAATAATAATTAAAAAAATAAGTTAGTAAACTATATACCTGTGGGCTGGATATTTCAGCCAGTTGGTTAAGAAGTAAGTTGGTTTGGAGTGCAATTTTGCCAGTATTTACAAGAGACCTTATGAGACCACTAATATATAAAAATCCTTCTCTGCGGAACATTGGAGCAAGTGTGGTAGTCTGGGGGAGCAGTAGAAGGACCTAGTAACAACCTTGGACATTCACATACACATGGTCTTTATATACACTGGATACTGTATGGAATCCAGTATTAATATCTAACACTATAGATGGTCTATAGCAGCGGTTCTCAAACTGTGGGTCCTGACCCCAAAGTGGGTCCCGACCTTCTCAGCATGGGGTCACGACTCCATGTTGCTGACCTTCAGGCTGATGATTTTTCTAATCTATCAGTGATTCAAGGAGTCTGAAAAATCGGTTGAATTGTCTGTTATTTTAGACTCCTCCCATTGTTTTGTGCCTCCACAATGCTGCCATGTATGTGCTGTCTGCTGACTGCACATGTGATGTGATAACCTTCTGCTGTAACTTGCTGGGGTCCCGTAATTATTTTTATTGTCTAATGGGGACCCAGAGCAAAATAGTTTGAGGACCCCTGGTCTATAGTATAGTCTGTATCATATATTTATATAATAAATGTAAGTGTATATATAAGTGGTCAAGAAAAGGTTAGAAATACCATAATCCATTAATACACAAACATAATAGAACCAGTACTGTACCTTCTAAGCTAACATTCTCCCACCTTATGGTAAGACTCCCATCTCTTCTTCCAGGCAGCTGCTCTCTGGTCCAGTGCACTGATTGATAACTTATATTCACACACACACACACACACACACACACACAGAATGCTTGGTATAAGAAACTGCCACCACTGGGCATATGCAGCAGCTACGCTCTGTCCCTTACACTGTATGATGTGTCAGCAGCTCTGGTAATTATATTATATACCATTGCTTTTGTCATTATTTGAGCTACTTAACAAGAGGAGGTGGGTTTCCGAGCAACCAGAAACCCCCCTGCGTTTGCCTATGGGGATGTATTGTATTGCAAATACTGTACATCCTGCCCAAAATATGAAAAAAACATAAAAAAGAAATGTAGTAATTTTCCTATGTAAACGATGCTGAACTCTGCAGCTGGTCACATAGAGAAATGTAAAAGTGGCGCTACAAACAGGATGTAACTGGCAGAGGTCATTGCTATCACATGTGATTTCTGCACATTGCAGATATTTACAGGGCAGTTTCCATTCCTGCTCATCTCGCAGATAAAAAAGTGGCGTATACTGTATACTGGAAGAGCCGGTCCTACAGAGAGGCTGGTGGAATGCAGCCAAAGCAACGTCTGCACCAGCCAGATAGACAAAAATGCTTTTCTTTACTTTATTGACCATCTAAATAATTTACAAATAAATTATCTAGTATTGCTGGTTTAAAGAACATAAAAACCGTATCTCTCATTAATTTTTAATACTACTTGAGTCTCTGAATTGCTATAATACCTTAGTCTTGCAAAGCATTGAATTGACTGATACGATGTGAAAATACCATAGAGGATGGGTAAAGGATTCGCAGGACAGGGATATTAGATACATTGATGAAGCGGTAATTTAGAGGAAGTAAACGACCATCATTTTATACCCGGTGGCGGAGAAGCATCTCATAGAAATTCCATCAATAAAAGAACAAAATGTTCCATATTTTAAGGATTTTTTTATTTTCATTTTTTTCTCTATGTAAGTCTAGCAGATTTTGTAGGATGTGTTATTACATAGTATTTTTTAGTTTGTATCTTGGTGCTGATCAGCGTGTTTTAAAACCAAGTTTATTGCAGTGTCCCAATTAAATTTCTATTATTTATAATATAATCTGACCATGATATTTAGGATTTAGTACATCTGTGGGCCTTGGAGAGTTGTAAAGTAGAGAATAATAAAGTACCAGCTAATAAGCTCCTAACTGCCATGTTTTAGGATATAGCCAAGATTAGCTAAGCCTTAAAGAGTGATACAGTGGAAAGAGATAAAATACCAGCCAATCAGCTGTGAAGGGTGTCCTGTAGGCAAGGTGCTATTCGTGTGGTTCATAAGTTGACGTAAAGCCGATGTTTGCACATTGGACAATATCTTTACTGTTACAGATGCATCAGTCACACTGCACATTTGCCACTATGGTTTTGAGACCGCGCTGTATGGCTATGAGGAATGATGAAGTGGTTGACAGAAAGTGACCATTTTTGGGAGGTAACGGTGAGGTGGCAACTTAAAAGCTGGCATGTCACAATCATTTTCCAGGGACTACATTGTCTTTTGAAGTAATCCCAGCTGTGGCATATTTATTGCGATACGCATTCTGTGCAGCCAATGGTGCGACCAACATGTGCAAGCAATGTTAGTTTGCCCTGAAAGTAAATTCCAAATTGCATCGATGTATGGTAATGATGGATGTTGCTTTCTGCAATATTAATTAAAGGCTAGCAGGAACATTTATCAAAATAATTTGGAATAATGGGAAAATGGGTCTTTTCATAATTTTTTATATCACCTAAAGGGGCAGCTGGAGGAGAATTTGCCACATTCTCCTCCAAGCCCTTCAATTTAATTTTTTTTTAGTAAACAAATAAAATTTCCCATTCTTTAATGGGAAATGTCATCTGTCCAAATATTAAATAAGAATGGGAAAAAAAATACTGGAGGGAGCCCTGTGATAATAACACCATCTTCAGATACCATTATCCAGACTTCCTTTAAATTTTACTAATCCTGCACAGCCTTCCCTGCTTGCTGGCAGTGAAGGTTGAGCTTGGATCCGTTCCCTGTGATCAGCCATTTGTGTGTGATAAACCACAAACTGATCACTGTGTAAATAAAGAAAAACAGTTTGAAAAAATGACCTACCTGCACCCAGGGACCGGTGATCAGTGATGGAGTAAGGTCAGCCTATCAGCTGTTGTCAAAGCCCCCTGCTCCCTATCTTCTTGATGCATTATGCATTTTAGAGTCACTAGTCCTACCCAGGGCTAAAACTAGGGGGGGCTAGAGGGTCCCATGCCCCCCATATATGCATGCAAGGGGGGGGGGGGTAGGCAGAACCACATTACCGCCATGTGGAGGTTTCAGCTCTGTCGTACCTGTGACCTTCATCAAAAATAAAAGTGCTGTTACCTTCTGGTCAGAGACACAGTAACAAAGCTGTAGTCTAAACTATGCCACTATCCACTATAATAAGCGAGTTAAGGCCAAACCTCCAATTATTTAACAAAAGAAAATGTACTTTGTACCCAAATGAAACACTTTGCATAAAATTGTCCATTATGTGTCTGGGTAAAAGCCGTCTCCGCTTCCTGTGCACACCTACAGTCAGATGAGGCTCAGAAGGGTCGCGTTGCATGAAATGCGCTCTACGGTTACTGAATGGGGATTATCTTTGTTGCGTTGGCCCGCTGCTCCAAACCATTCATTTCCTACAGATATAATTCTCAATATTATGATTGTTATTGTAAGGAATGCATTGTGCTTAGCTCAGTGGTTACTGTGCTGGGAAAAATGACTGTGTGTATTATAATAGTTCTGTAGGTTTGTGTTAAGTGATGTCTACGCCAAGGCTGTGTGTTGAAAGCTATTTTCTTGACGCTTTGAAGAAAGTTGTACAGATGTCATGGAGATCGCCATTCTTAGGAGATTCTCTTTCAGGCTGCAGAGTATAGAATGAAATAATGAGCGTTCTTATCTCTCCCGGTCATGTCGGGTCAGCACCCCTCAGTCTACGACCGCGCACAGCAACTTTACATTAAGGAGACTTTAAACTATACTTTATTGGAGAAATGATAGCAAAACTCCAGGTTGTTTCTGAGCAAGACAAATACAGGGACATGAAACAGCCAATGCTTTTATTGTCAGCGTTACTGCGGAGATTGAGTCTCCACCGGAGTTGTCACATCATTTCAAGGCTCACATGTGGTCCCCTGGAGATAGCGGAAAATAAAGGCACTCTTGGGCGGTTTTATTACATGGTCATTAGAGATGACACCGTTAAAGGTCCAGATTGGGAACTGGGACTGTCATCATCAGGGGTGGTTCTCCCACTAGGAGCTCCACAATCTGGGGGCACCCCTGAGTCTATTACAAACTGAAGGATGACTCTGAGAGATGGATCGTAGAACTAAATGCAAATGGGAAGTGGGTATTGGGGTGAAGGGGGCATTAAGTTGAAGTTGTGTCTAGGGTGCTGAAATACCTTGCACCACGCCTGGTCCTCATTGGATCCTAGCCAGATCAAATGACGTGGGGAATCCTGTACTGTCACAATGTGGCATGTGCCTACTGATTTTCCTGGGGGTGGTTGACTTGCAGGACACTATGGAAAGCCGTCCACCCTGTCGCTCATTTGCTGGAAATACCAGCCTGTACCTCTACAAATAGTGAAGTAACATATAATAACATTATAGAAATATATTAGGGGGCATAATAAAAAAAGTTTTGGGGACATATAATACATTAAATTGCTGCAATATGCAATTATAAAAATGAAAGAAAAAATATGAAAAGCTTTCTCATGTAAAATAAAAATTTATGAAGAAGAAAGAAAGATATGTCTTTGTATAGGTGCACCTCAGAAAGAGTTTTATTAAAAATTAACCTTTATTAAGTAATTTCTAAAAGGCTGAGAAAACGTTAAAAAACAACAATAGACATACATAGGTGGGGATCACACATTTAAAACTATGGTGGCAGGCAGATGTAGCTATTATAATACAAATTGGTTCGTGACGTGTGTCACTGATTGTACAGTGTGTAGGCTACCAAGATCTGTGCAGTGGTTGCAGGTCTTCAATGCTCTGCAATGGCTGTTAACAGACCTTTATATCAGGTGCCGTATAGGAGTGGGTCAGGGGACCTCTTGATACACCTTTATTTTTTGTACAGTGTGTAGGCTACCTAGATCTGTGCAGTAGCTGCAGGTCTACAATACTCTGCAATAGCTGCTACCAGATCTTTAAACCAGGTGCCGTATAGAAGTGGGTCAGATGACCTCTTAGTATTCCTTTATGTCCAAAAACCGCTACACAACAGTGCAAGTGGATAATCACAAGATGTAAGTTGCTAATGTTAATTAATTGTTAATATTAGCAACTTACATCTTGTGATTATCCACTTGCACTGTTGTGTTACGGTCCTAGATTTATTACAGTAATCTGTAAAAAATGTGCAACTCAACTGATTACTCCAACCTGCAAGCCTAAAAACACTTGTCCTACTCAAATAGCACCCATATCTTGTACCCCCATTACCATCATTATACACTTTTTTCAACCCAAAACTGATTATTGGCTAATTAAAAAAAATTAAGTCACTAACAGAGGTGGGGTGGCCAAGGGGTTCCACAACATTTTACCCCAAATAGTGATTCTCCCCAACTTTTGACCTGCACAGAATAGGTGACGAGAAATCCATGATGAACCCTATGGAGAATTAGCACATGTGAGCAACTGGATCGCTGCCATATAACAGGTCGCGAAAAATAAAACGTGTAAGCTTTTCTTTCCCATGGGCCACGATTAAGGGTTATCACAGCTAATTGGTTTCCCCTATATAGGAAACTACTATATAGTACATTTATCAGGTGGTCTGATTTGTATTTAGACAAATGTTAGCTGTTTAGTAAGGTGACGTCTGATTGTCTGATAAGAAAGAAATACATGGATGATCAGATCAGGTTTAGAGACGTCTATATTACATTTCCAAAGTAATTGAAAGTTTAAATTAGATATAATTAAAATTAAAGTGGATAGATAGAGAGATAGATAGATAGATAGATAGATAGAGGGGTTAAAGTGAGGAGGAACAGGGTGGAACTGAGTTCCACCACCTCTAATAGTAAGGGGAACTGCATTCCACCTCTACCACAGTACTGAACAGTAATACCAACAGAAAAGCCTGTCCCAGCGGCCTTTTCTTCTAGCATGGCATATGTGATGTCATACCATCACCGCCGTTGAAGTGAAGAAGGGCCACTAAGTGGGACAGGCTCTGTGCATGCTGAAGACAGGGTGGGAGGGGGCTGCAGGGACTCAGAGGTGGGTAAGCTGCTGGAGCTACACAGGGAATGAAGCTGCTGAGGGACATGGACAGAGACAGATGAGTATAAGCAGTACAAATGTGAACATTATGTGTACAAGGGGCAATACTGTGTGACTTAATATGAATCAAGGGCACGACATGCGGTGTAATGTGTATATGATTGTGCTACTGTATGTTGTCATTATAATTGGGCTTACTATTGTGTGACCACACCCCTTCCTTGTGGGACCATTATCCGTTTATGGGAGGTGGGACAAAACTTCCCTGGCACTGGTCTAGTCTCTGCGTAATGTACGGGGGGGGGGGGGGGGGGAGTTCCACCCCCTCTCCAAGACCACTTTAAGCCCTAGATAGATAGATAGATAGATACTGTAGATATATTTTTGCTATATACATGAGATGACCAAGATACTGTATTTAGTACAGATACACATAGGTGGTGTGTGAATACCTGTATAAACAGCTGTGTTAAATGTACTCTATTATTACCTTTGCCATCCTCCGACATTGCTCGTCAGTGATAATAATACCTTTTGATACGCTAACAATCATTATCCAGGCCGGAGACTGACAAGGATAATACACTTTCCTTTTTTAGATTCACTAAATATATTGGTTGATGGACTTGTCCAGCCCTGTGCACTACAGGATACAATCTCATCCTGTTACCTAGTTTAAAAATATCAAGTATAAAAAGTTTACAGGGATTACACAGTCGGGTATTTTAGAGCCTGAAATCAGTAACTGGAGGAGAACAAATCTGCTTAGATGCGGAAGTGGCGCTGGGAAATTAAGTCTGATTTATTTAAAGCCAATTAAATTATTTTATTGTCATTATCAGATTAATTATTAGTGTTAGCATATGGTGACGGACCATGACCAAAAAAATAACACAAACATAACACCCATCATTTACACAAACCAGACAATGGTGTTCAACTCTCCAAAATCACTCAACAAAGCCATGCGGGTGTTACATTTCCAATAGGGATATTGTACTGGTCATCCTAGAATATTAAAGAGAGTACATACTAATCTAACTAAATATACAAGAACGCAAAAACATAACACACGGTTAATTGCTATGTGCTGTCTTGTAACGTGTTTGTTATTGTGCATGAGTGATAATAAAGTGGAGAGAGATAAAGTACCAGCCAATCAGCTCTTAATTGCCATGTCACAGGTTGTGCTTGAAATATAAAAGTATAAAAGTAGAAATGTGCCAGCGCTGGCTGTTCCAATAATTCTACAAGACGGTTCTCAGTTTAAAAAAAAATAAATATAGTTTATTAACTAAAATACTAAGGTGAAAAATTAAACAATAAAAGTGTATATGCAACATTTAAAACAATATATCACAGGTATATTAGGCGTAATATTTCATTCTCCATAGACGGATAGATAACATATATTATTATTATTTGTATCCGGAGTTCATGAGGTGACACAGCAGTCCTGGATTGCCCTATAATTCCAAGGGCTCAAGCCTCCCGTTTAGATGTTTTTCCTCTATGTACTGGAACAATTAGGGATCGTGCAGACATCCCAACGCTTGATAGTCCAGATGGTTTTGGGACGCCAATGGGAGAGTGGACAGGTCACACAGTATGGATGGATGAAGTCTGCAAGATGTTCAGTTATCTCAACGCGTTTCTCCGGACAAGAGCACTTGGCTCCTGAGGCAGCCGGAGGTATATTGTCCGAGGAAACACGTTGAAATATGACAGTTAAGAGCTAATTGGTTGTTTGTTTATCTCTCTCCTCTTTATCTAAATTCAACGATTAGTACATCTGTTCTTTAATCACATGTCTTAGTAAATATTATTCTACAAATTTAAAACTAGACATATAAAAAGCATGTGCATGTGCACAAGTATATTATTGTGTTACTGGAGAGCCACAGTGCTGTAAAGGTGTACATTACTTAGCCCAAGACAGATCAGTAGCATATTGGATTGACTGCTGTTTTGTTTTCTAAGCCTAGAGAGAAGACACTGATTTGTAATTGATGGGGGGGGGGCTCTGATGTCATCAACATTTTGATCTTTGACTTTGTTTAAACACAATCCTGGAGCATGTGCGGTGCCGTTCAGATGACTATGCAGAGGAAAAAACATTGTCTGTTTGGGATTTTCATCATACTGTACATTGCAACCCTTAAATAGGCCATCTGTGCTGGGCTGCCATTCAAAATTGTGGAGCCTTTGACTGCCAAAATTGTCAGGTCCCCGCCTTCATCAGCCCTCACCTTACACTCCCCCTAAAGCCCTCACAACTTATGATTCTTGGTGCTGGCTTTTGATCCCAGGACAAAACATCAGAGACTGTGCCAGCTGTATTTCAAATTTAGAGCTAGCAGCGAGTTGGAACTACTGCTCCTAACTGGCTGCGAGTTAGCGAGTTCTGATTGGCTCGCAGCCTGCTCCAAATCCCCACCACTGCCATGGTTCAGACTGGGAATCCTGGCAGTCCCTCCCTGATTCTGGCCCTGCCTATGTGGGAACCCTAAGGCACAAAATGCTATGGAGTTCTAATGTAAGCAATTGAAGCTGCCATCCAGGAATGAAGAGATGTTGACCAGAGCCATGGTAAACTCCATTCCCAATTGCGTACACATTCACAGCCTACAAAGGTGGAACGTCAAGGATAAGGTTTGGCCTAAGAATCCACAGACTGTATGCGGCAGTAACGATGCTGGTGCCCTGTTTCTCTGCTTAAATGATCACAGCTGAGGGCAGATCCCTCAATGACACAACCTCTATGACACACCAGCATTTTGGTCCTGATTAATGATATTAGTAAGAGAAGCCACCGTCGCTAATCATCGAGGCTTCATTTGGCCGCAGGTTACAGAAAACGACCGAATTTTCAGGATGACAAACAGCGCGCCATAAAGAGGTTGAAGTGAAAATATTTAGTGACTGTAAAATCGGAATTTGTACATTATGTTTGTGAAAGCCGGAACATTATTAACCAGGACCATAAAGTCAGAAGGGGACGTCTAAATTGGGGGTGTTGTGAAGAAGCAGATTAAAAAGCCATGTTCCCCCCACCCCCCTGCATTACTCCTGAGGACGGAACAGCATTTTCCAGCCTGAGATATCCATTTCCATTTTATTGCCATGTGCAGCCTACTCGGAAGGTGCCGTTATATAAGGTTAATTTTCTTTCCTGATGTAAATTGCTCTTTTATTACCCTGGATGTGCGATAAACAAAGCTTAGTGTTGCATTCAGTGTCCTGCTGAAAAAGTACCTTTTTATGTATTTCTGGGTGAAGATGAAAGACTGCGGAGGATTAAGCCTATATTATACATCAGTAATATATATATACACGCCGTACGCTGCCGTATAGTCATATAGGCATGACCAGGAAATCTCCCAGCTAAGGAGCCCATAAATGAAGGAATTCTGCAGATGATATAAAACACTTGATGAAATGCTCAGAATGATACTGGGAAGAAAAATGGAAAGGTACAGAGATATTTATAGGCCGATAAGGTCATTTGGAGGTCACTAAGTTCCACACAGCTAGAAATTGAGAGGGGGTAGTCAATATTGTCCGGATTTCTCAACTACCCCAAAAATCGGGACAAGCTTATTCAATTCGGCCATTTTGGCCCAGATTTTCCGCTCATACAGATTCGACTTTGATTAAAGTTGAATCTGCATCCACAGAAAATAGTAAAATAAAAATGGCTGCCTTTTCGACTAAAGCACGTGGATTCACGTTTTTGAACAGAGCCCATTTTTCCGACAGTTGAAGAATCGGCACTGAAATAGGTCAGATGATCTAAATTCGATTGAGAATTGTTAAAAAGTGCTGATATTTCTGGAAACAGACTTTTAGAAATATCAGGTGTTTTACAAATTTATTGGAAAATAATAGCTATAGAGGCACAGTGGGACTCCCGGGTCACAGACCCAGAAGTCCGGGCACTGGAGCACATCGCATAGGGCATATATTATTGGGAAAACGAATGGCATATCTTTGTACATATGTGATTAGTATTAGTGAGATGGTTGACAGCTGTACCGCAAGTGTCACCCATTGCCTCTCCCTGTCACCCATTGCCTCTCCCTGTCACCCATTGCTTCTCCCTGTCACCCATTGCTTCTCAATGTCACCCATTGCCTCTCTCTGTCACCCATTCCCTCTGTCTGTCACCCATTGCCTCTCCTTATCACCCATTTCCGCTCTCTGTCACCCATTCCCTCTCCCACTGCCTCTCTCTGTTCTCCTTGACCTCTCTAACTGTCTCGCTCACTCTGTCATTTGCAGGGAGAGGCAGCGGTGTTTGGATTCTTGACTATCAGAGTAAGGAAATAGAAAACCCCATGTCCAGTGCCAAAAGTCTTGGAGATCCACCAACCAGACTGAACCTTTAAGAACCAACAGATGAAGACACCAGCTGATTGACCCTGAAGAGCCCTCTGTTTGCTCAAGAACGAAAGGTCGTTATCTGTAGACCCGGAGGAAAATATGGGTTGTGTATTAAATGTAAGGGGCCTAAAATTGTGTATAAAAAATGTAAAGAGAGCGTCTTATGAAGCTCCATCATCAAAGGGTAAGTTTAATAATAGTGGGATGGGCGAGCGCGGGGAAAGTGTGGTTGCCACAGAATAAGATTGGAAATTGTAGGAAGACTTCATTCTTCATTAATTGGTGTCTTTTGTTCTGTTCCATTGTAATACCTTATGTAAAATGACAGCATGCACCAAATGTGGCGTGCAAAAAAGAAAGTGTGTTGACCTTGTGTTGACCATTTCCTTGCTGACTTTTTGGGGGAAATTTACTAAGATGTGTATTTTACATTACATGTGATGTTGCTATGGGCAACCAATCAGAATCTACTTCTTACTTATTTAGTGCCCTCTAGAAGATAGTAGACAGGATCTGATTGGTTGTCCATAGCAACATCACATTTGAAGTAGAATACACATCTTAGTAAATTTCCCCCTTTGACTCTGTCGACCTTTTCTACGATTGCTGCTACTGGCTAACAGTTGGCTCCGAATGCATATGCTGGTCTGAGATCTGCTGCTGGGCCACATCACTGTCCAGGTCCGGGACAGACGTTTCAATAGTCCCCACCCCCTGATGGCAGCTCTGGATATACCATAGTACATCTGCCCCAAAGTGCTTCTCATTTACATTGTACACAATTGCAAGATACATTAAATATACTGGTAGGCTAATTGGCTCCCAACAAAAAAATGAACCCTACAATGTCTGTGTGTGTAGGGAACATAGATTGTAACCTCCACTGGGGCAGGGACTGATGTGAATGTTCCAATATTCTCTGTAAAGCGCTGCGTAATACGTGTGCGCTATATAAGAAACTGTTAATAAATAAGCAATATATATATATATATATATATATATATATATATATATATATATATATATATATATATATAACTACCCCTCACCTCTTTGAGGTGAAGTACCATCACTGACCACTAGAGGCCACTCAAGAGGACCAACTTATTCTTTTGTGTGCTAAAAGATGTCATAACAGAAAGTGAAAGCAATTTTTTGCAGGGATCTGATTCAAACTTGCTGGCTATGGAGAGAGGGAGCGATGAAGGCAGAGTTTAGAGGTAGGATAGATAGGGAGTGACAGCTCAAAGTGAAAGGAAAAACTGTCACAGCTCAAAGTGAAAGTACATTGCAGATGCCATCATTTTGATGGGCTTTTAACTACTATGAATATATTTTTACCCCAACCAAGACAACATTTGTTGGGATTCTGTAGATCTAGGTATTATTTCCAACAATGCATTAGGTGTTGTCAGATTAAACAAAATGTAATTAATTCCTTAGAAAATGCCAATATGCCAACCATCCACCAGAACCACCAAAAATGGGCCCAGGCCAGTTATACCCCTTTCACATCGCACTTTTAAAACGGTAAATTGCCGTTTTTTTCCCTTTTTAAAACGTTTAAGCCTGCACTGTGAATGCACCACAGCCGATTTACCGTTTAAAGTTAACTGGCATTTCGAACCGTGTAAAAAGCAGAGTCCTACACGGTTCCTTGCCGTTTTTTGTGCAATGTGAATGTGTACATCACAGTGCAGGCTTAAACGTTTTAAAAAGGGAAAAAAAGACGGACGCTTGAGCCTCACAGGGATGCAGAGATTGTGAGAACACGGGATCCTCAGCTTTTAGCCTCAGCTTTTTTTTAGGTAGCTACACGGACGAGTGTGTCTGTGAGCCGGCGAAAGAACTCTTAGCCGGGTATTACACTAAAAAAAAATCCCCAGAAACGAGCTCCAGAGCGGAGCAACAGTAACCCAGCAGAAATTGCACAAGCGACCCCTTACCTCGGAGCCGGGCGTCCGTGACAAGCGGAGGCTGCAGGTTGAGGTGGGACGCAGTGCAGACGCTGCCACGGGAGCGGCGAAGGAAGGAGGAGGCATCTGGCACAGACGCGCGCGGCTGGACTGGAGAGGCGCCGGAGCAGCTGTACGCCGGCAGAAGTAAGGCGAACTGTCCCTACCTCGGAGCCGGGCTTCTTGCGGTAAGCTGAAGCTGCAGGTTGAGGAGGGACACGGAGCCCACGCCTATCAGAGAAAGCAACAGATACCAGGTGTCGGACAGTGGAGAAGTGGTTGTCCTGGCTCAGGGTGGATGTCCTTGGAAGGAGCATCTCTTTCAGGTGGAGAAAGAACGAAGTCTGGAGACACAAATTAAGTATGTGATCTACCCAGACCAGAGCGCGAAGTGGAGGGTACAGTGTGTCCCCACGGGTCCCAACACTTTCCAGAACCGGCTGTCGCTGCCTGAGGACTGGCGTGGACTTCGAGCAGACGACCTCTCCTCTGTCAGTGGAATTCAGTAAATATTGTTGTATTCAAAAAAAGGGGAAAAAAAACGGCAATTTACCGTTTTAAAAGTGCCATGTGAAAGGGGTATAAACCGGTATTTAAAACGGTAATCTGAGGCAATGTTAAGGCTCTGACCCGTTTTAATTACCGTTTTAAATACCGGTTTTTAAAACGTGTCGGCGATGTGAAAGGGGTATTACTGGTTGACGTGGCTCAGCAAGAGATCAACGTAAACTCAGACTCATCAGACAATATTAATTTCTTCCTCATTCATTAACACCTGTGACCGTCTCCACCAGTCACCTCACAAAAGGCAGAAACAGTACATGACTGTAATTAAAATCCAATAAGACTTTAAGTATAATGAGATGTAAATATTCATGAGCTGTATAAGCATAGATAGAATTGGAGAAAGATTTCTAGTTTAATTGCATGGTGAATTCAATTACGGAGGGTCGTATTTTACACCTGTCTCTTCTTTCCTTGAAGCAAGAAGATCTGTCACTTGTGGGCCTCAGACCCTCAGCGACAAGAAAACCTGAAGTTAAATCATGGAGCCCACTGGTCAGACTGTTTTCTGCTTTCCCAATGCTGTGTATGCAAAGCATTTTATGACCTGTGTAATTGGATGTGTGTTCCCATCGCTGTATAAGCGCAGCATCAAATTAATTTAGGATGGAGAGATTAAAGATGAGAAACAGACTTTATTTCTTCTGCATATAAAAATGTTGTTTTAGTGATGAAATTAAAATACTAATCCCTTTTAAATACCCTGAATTCAGGAGTGTTAGATAAGACCGTAAAATAGCTAAATTTACCAAGAGCTGAGCCCCGGCAGAACAGTGCGTGCTTTTATATAAATCATATACTGTAAAGTCAGATCACTTGTCTTGCTGGCCCAGTCTTCTATCTACGCGCATACATACGTACTTTATGTATCATTGCATTAGAGTGCTCTCAAATATTAGTTCCCGGCCCGTCACAATGACGGATCAACATAACAGTAACGTCAGTGCTGGCGGATGTGCACGCTTGAACGGTGCAACCCTTGAATTGCTTTGTTGGGGGCCATCTAGTTTTCACCAAAGCACAAATCACTTGAATTCCCCCCATAGAGGTTAGGAGTAGTGATAGCCTTTTATGATATAGGAGGAGCGGGTGACATAGAGACACAGTCAGTCTCTATTTGATGCCTGGGAACTGCTGCTGGGGAGAAGGCACCCCCTGGCCCCACAGGTGCACCGAGGGGGGACACAACAGCTGTCAACAGTGACTAGGGCCCTGTCCCCCCCCCCCCCCCCCCGTCAAAGCAGCAATCACCTGGTTATTTTATTTTAAATGCCCAGTACACATAAGGAAAGGGGGATTTTACCAGAGGTCACACCCACTTTACCCATGGCCATGCCCCCTTTCTGGGTGTGTACCTATTTCTACCCTTTATATGTTGTAGGGTATGTCATTCCTTGGTCTGATGGAGGGTTCCGGGTCCTTCTCCACCCCTCTCCTGTTGCAGATCCCGACAGTGGGAGAGAGAGGACATGATGCCACTGCAGCACAGCCTCTCTCCCCAGCAGAGCACATGCTGTTTTTTCTCTTCACACAGGGCAACGCCGCCCCACATGTCAAGTCCTGCCCTGCGATGCAATTGCAACATTGTCTATTTTGGTAGTCACGGGCCCCACAATTTCTGACGGCAACCCTGAACCCATGGCACATACTACAAATGACGCTTGGCAATGCCCTTTTTATCCCTGCTTGCACAAAGGTGTAATTACTATTTCATTACAATGTGAAGTATGTATTGGGCGGGGCTATAGATATGGGGGATTATCGCTTCAGTTTATGCAGGACGTCCCAGGAGTATACGGTATAATTGGACGAAAGCAGATGGTATGTGCTATTTATCCGCGATACACACAATGCAGGGCCACACAGTCTCAGTGGGCTGTTGTAATGATTTCATTTCAGCACCCCTGGGAACACTCTGATATAAGGCAACCACCAAGGTCACAATCAAAGGGCGCTGCCATCTGATCTGATGCGTGATTGGTATTCCGTCTCCACCCGGAGTAGCTGAGCCGCTGCGTCTCCCAGAACCATTCCAGAAAAGCTTTATTTTCCCCCTAAAGTTGATTAAAAGTCAGATTGTGATATATTGTATTCTGATGCTGGAGTTGTACCCAGCAATGTGGATGGGAATTATTCCACAGGAATTCCCAGTACAGAACCGCCGGCACTTAGATGCCTGCTCAGCAGTACGATCCAGGCCAGATGCCAGAGGAAAACTATACATTAGACTCTGCGTGTGCCTAAGCAAAGTGTCAGTCTAACGCGCATCTTAATTACATCAAGCATCAAACTCAGCCGCAGCAGCACGCTACGCAGCCGTGCAATCACCAGGACGCAATGCTCCATGACTCTGCCTCATTACAAGGCTTACCATGATTGGACAGGTGTGAGAGCGAGTTGGCACGCTCACCGTACTGTATGTGCCCATTAATGACCGGTTGCCTCACTTTATTTTGTAAAAAAAACCTAGGGGCCAGATTTGCAGGCTAACAAAGCTGAATCACCCCTAA
This sequence comes from Crinia signifera, assembly GCF_055691185.1. NCBI lineage: Eukaryota > Metazoa > Chordata > Amphibia > Anura > Myobatrachidae > Crinia > Crinia signifera. Next base: position 54,754,400 of record NC_139228.1, read on the forward strand.
ATTCAGTATGTGCTCCAGAGCGATTCCACAGGGAATGGGCGCTGCTGGTGCGAGCGAGCGGGTAGGACTATGGACCAGGGCCAGAGGTGGCCATGCTTAGTATCCAGCAAAGCTCTGACAGCTGTCTCCTGCGCTCGTATCACACACGCGCTCGCTCCCATCTCCGCAGCATCATTCCCACAACTAATTGCACAATGAAATCTAATCTAATTACCATTTGATTAGGTCTAGTTTTACAGCAATAGAACTTGTCTGGACTTGTTACCCGAATCAACGCTGAACCCTTTGTAGAGAGGTTTATGGCATAAGGAAATGAGCTGCGAAGATGATGAATTATCCCACATTATAGATATGACGGAGAGTGTATGTGATGAGGATGAAGCACAAGTAGCTGTCGCTTGGTGCCCAATGTATACAAGTGTAGTGCGTGCTGTCAAATCTCAACCGCACACAGACACACATATTAAAAATAATGTTAATAAATTTACCCAATTGAGCCGACCGCCCAACTGTCCCTATTTTCGCAGGACAGTCACAATTTTTTGTGACTGTCCCATAGTTCCCAAAATAACCCATTCCAGGAGGGACAAGATCATGGACTTAGATGCCCCACCAACTGCCACCACAGTCTGGGACTCACTGGGCAGGTGCTGGTCCTCTATTTGAATTTTGGCCAGTGGTGCAGTCCCAACTCTGCAACTGTCATTGGCAATAAAGTCCAGGAGCATAGCATTTTGTCCCTCATTGAATGGACCATGTTGGGAGGTATGCTATCCCAAGTCCCACCCGCAGTGGGGTGCATCCCTCTGTCACAGCAGTGAAGAGAGGCTGTGCATTGGGGGCATGACCAGTCTAGCTCTCAGAACTAGGGATTGCCATCATAGAACGCTGCCCATGTCCTCCCACAAGGGCCACGCTGCTTTTCAGGAACGCAAATGTCTGTGCCGTGCTGGGGTCAACAGCTGAAAGTTGGGAGGTATGCATTGAGGCCCATTTATTAAAAATGTTTTTCTAAAATAATGTGCAAATTCATACTCACCTCCTCAGGGTCCTGTGATCGGTGCTTCGATGAGGGCTGCTGGTTTCCTGGGCTCCCTGCTGCTCTGTGACCTCCGGTGCAGTAAAGTGATGCTGCAATGACCATCAGTGCTGCGTATAACCACTGGCAGGGGGGTTGGGGTGCACGTCATTAAATGGGTAGGTGGTGTTGGGCATTGCTAGTGGGGATGGCGGCAGCGTATGTGCTGCACAGCATCGGGGTATTGCGATAAAGCTCTGTCTCTGCTCTACAAAGGGAGCTGCCGCTTTGCAGCATAACTTTATTTACAACTTTACAGCGCCACGTCACTGTGTGCCACAGATACATCTGTACCCCTTAGTCTGTGCTTGCCGGGGTGCTGGAGACAGGACATTATTAAAGCTACCTTTTCTGTTTCCTCTATGTAAAATGTATGCCACAGTTGCAGACATTTGGCTGCCCACTACGAGGGGGGGCATGGTGCCACTTAAGCGAGGTATAGGGGGCTGCGCCATTTCCAGCACTTTGGCCTTATTTCTTCATGCGTTAAAGTCAGCGGCGGAGAAGATGGGGCGCACGTTTGCAGTTCGCAGGCACCGGCCATCTGCACCCTCATTTGCATTTTGCATTGTTTCATTTCTCAGTAAAGCTTAAATGCTTTACATACAAAGGATATTCCTGCACAATAGTCATCTTAATCCATTGTGATGGGAGATCAGTAGACACAATACCTGCCGCCTTATATACATCTCATATTGTGCTCCCATACAACCTGGCTAATTGCCTCAGAGACTAATTCAAGGTCACTTTGGGATTACATTCATTTCCATAACAGCTTTCAGACCCATTCTCCAAACACTCCTCCGCTATCCGACATGGGACCAGTCCTGCATCCGAAATGTATACTCCTCCTGCATTCCTCGCTGACAATATATCCATGGACCAGGCCCTTGGAGACTTCTATAACTCCTGAGGTAAAAATGATTCCGTCCGGTTCCCGGAATAAATTTACTAAAACTACTGGAAGTGAAGATGTGATTTGCTCATAGCAACCAATTAAATTCTGTCTATCATTTTCTAGGCTGCAATAGAGAAATGAAAGACTGATTGGTTGGTTGCTATGGGCAACATCACTGCTTTTCAGCTTTAGAAGCTGTAGTAAATTAACCGCAGATCGGTGATGCAGCATTTTCTATGCGCAAACAGTTTTTTTCTAGCTCCGTCCCTTTCATCGTCTGTAAATACTTCTGAAAGTGCAAATAAAATGTTATTCCTCACCCGGGAACAGGCCGGTAAAACAGGACATTTTTCCTAAATTGCAGACTGATCGGCCTTTTATTTGCTGCAAGATATTTTAAGAGGCACTCGGAGTCCTGCAAGTGTCCCTGTGTTCTGTCAGGAACAGGGTCCGCTGTCAGCTTCCACGCCTTTGGCGGGAAGCTACTTCTGTGAGAGTTACAGGCAGCTATGGATAGCGTGACCTCTTGCACTCATGGCATGCTGGAGCTTGTAGTCCCGTTATAGTTGTCGTGTCACAGAAACATAACAATTTATTACCATCTCAAGCGACGTGTACCACTCAGAGATGAGATTTGCTGAAAATCAAAAACACGGGAACTTTGGGGTTCTGAGTAGAACCAAGTTCAGGATCACTTATGGGGATCCAAGTGGATTGAGGGCCTGATGGGAAGGAGCTGGAGACACCTTTCTGGAAGGGGTTGGGCAGCATCTGAGTGGGGGTGTGGCCTAGGTACAAAGCAGGGCCTGATGGGAAAGATCAAAAGACACCTCCCTGGAAAGGGTGGGACAGCATCTGAATGGTAGTGGGGCCTAGGCAGTACTATTTTTCTGGAAAAATAGGTCCAGGAACTCCAGGTCTGGGGGTGGATCAATTAAATAAAAAATAATATATATAATAAAGAGAGGGAGGGAGAGATAGATGTATATATTGTATTTAGAAACAAAGGCACTCACAGGTGGCTTTAAAATAAAACTTATCTTATGGAAAGTACATTTTTAGTTCCTGATGATGTCATATTTAATTAGAGGTTCAGGAACTGAGTTCCTGCTGGTTCCTGCTGAAAAATAGCATTGGGCCTAGGGATAGAGCAGGGCCTGTTGGGAAAGATCGGAAGACACCCCCATGGAAGGGGTGGGACAGCATCTGAACGGTAGTGGGGCCTAGGGACAGAGCAGGGCCTGTTGGGAATGAGCAGGAGATATACTGTTCATTAAATTGACATTTCAGTGTGTCCACTTGGCATGAACTGGGTGGGGGCATGGAGTGGAAATGGGGCTGATATTTCAAATGGTGCAGCTTAGAGTTGCTGTAAGTGCCATGGTGGCTGTGCTAGCAGGTGGAGAGCAGTGGGCTGATGGGTATGTGTGAAGAGTAGACATGCGTATTTTTGCATCCCATTAGTTGAATGTCCGCATTCTGAATGGAACTCAGGCCCGTTGTAAGCATTGTACTCCAACTCATAGAGAGACCTGTACATGCTAACCTGTTACAGAGAGAGACCTGTACTGTACATGCTAACCTGTTTCATAGAGAGACCTGTACATACTAACCTGTTACAGAGAGAGACCTGTACATGCTAACCTGTTACAGAGAGAGACCTGTACACGCTAACCTGTTACATAGAGAGACCTGTACATACTAACCTGTTACATAGAGAGACCTGTACATGATAACCTGTTACATAGAGAGACCTGTACATACTAACCTGTTACATAGAGAGACCTGTACATGCTAACCTGTTTCATAGAGAGACCTGTACATACTAACCTGTTACAGAGAGAGACCTGTACATGCTAACCTGATACAGAGAGAGACCTGTACACGCTAACCTGTTACATAGAGAGACCTGTACATACTAACCTGTTACATAGAGAGACCTGTACATGATAACCTGTTACATAGAGAGACCTGTAAACGATAACCTGTTACATAGAGAGACCAGTACCCGCTAACCTGTTACATAGAGAGACCTGTACATGCTAACCTGTTACAGAGAGAGAGCTGTACACGATAACCTGTTACATAGAGAGACCTGTACATGCTAACCTGTTACAGAGAGAGAGCTGTACACGATAACCTGTTACATAGAGAGACCTGTACACGCTAACCTGTTACATAGAGAGACCTGTACACGCTAACCTGTTACATAGAGACCTGTACACGCTAACCTGTTACATAGAGAGACCTGTACACGCTAACCTGTTACATAGAGAGACCTGTACATACTAACCTGTTACATGGAGAGACCTGTACATGCTAATCTGTTACATAGAGAGACCTGTACATACTAACCTGTTACATAGAGATCTGTACATGCTAATCTGTTACATGGTGAGACCTGTACATGATAACCTGTTACATAGAGAGACCTGTACACGCTAATCTGTTACATGGAGAGACCTGTACATGCTATTCTGTCACCTGAGCATGTTCTGCTTATTCTCCTAGAGTACAATGCTCAGCGCTCATCCCCCACCCACTCCCTGCCCCGCTAACTCCCCTCATCCCATCTCTTCCCCATCCCAGACCCCTTTATGTCCTGTAGAGAAGCTGGCTGGCAGCCACACACGCCACCTTCCTCAGATGGCTGCCAATCACTCTACCTCCACCTGCGTCGCCAGGTACCATATTTACTGCGCGGCACAAGCAAAGCCAGTGAGCAGCGAGAGTCTCACATCCTGCATTTAATGTGTAATTACAATGCAGGCAGCATATCCTGTCTGCCGCTCACAAATCCCCAAGTCCCCATGACTGCATGTCAGGAATATGGGTCACAAAGCACAGACGAGGTAAATTACAAACAAACGAGGAGCTGCTGGGAGCTGCAGAACTCTTCTGACAGAGGGAGGCGCACAGGGAGCAGGAGCTCGCAAAATAAAACCGTGTAATGTAGTTCTGCGCACACAGCCCTCCGCCTTATGACAGTCGTAGCCATTTATTTTGAAAAAAGTATATTTTTTATCTCTTTTTTATTTTTTGCCACATTAGGATGCAGCAATGTATATCATTTCTGTGATACAGTTACGGCAATAGACTTCTAAATACCGTTATTGTGGGGATATTTGTGTAACTGCTCAAGCCTACCTGTGCCAGGATTCACAGAGGATGATACGTGACATTGGGCCTTATTCTAGTTCACTCTTAGAGGCAAATTCCTTCTCAGATGAACAAAACCATGTGCACTGCAGGGGGGCAGATGTAACATGTGCAGAGAGAGTTAGATTTGGGGTAGTTATTTTGTGTCTGTGCAGGGAAAATATTGACTGCTTTATTTTTACACTGCACTATAGATCTCACTTTGAAGAAAAAACCCACCCAAATCTGATTCTCTCTGCACATGTTACATCTGCCCCACCTGCAGTGCACATGGTTTTGTCCATCTAAGAAGGAATTTGCCTCTAAGGGTGAACTAGAATAAGACCTTATGGCCCTTATTCAGATCTGATCGCAGTACAAATCTGTTCTCAACATGGGTAAAACCATGTGCACTGCAGGTGGGGCAGATGTAACATGTGCAGAGAGAGTTACATTTGGGTGGGGTGTGCTGAAACTGAAATCTAAATTGCAATGTGAAAATAATGCAGCCAGTATTTACCCTGCACAGAAACAAAATAACCCACCCAAATCGAACTCTCTCTGCACGTTCAGTAGCGCACGCAGGGGGGGTTTCCGAGTACCCAGAAACCCACCAGTAGTCTATGGGACCTAGGCTGAAAGCTGAGGGTCCCCTCTTTCCAAGAGTACAAGAATTTTTTAAATCGGACCTTGGGAACCGGAGATATCTGACTTCAAAGCAGTGGTCCCCATCCAAGCCTGTTAATTGCTCTTCCCAGTCAGATATTTCAGATTCTGTCTGACTTAGAGTTTTTCTGAGGGTATATTCCAAAAGCTGGGACTCTCCCCCTTTGATGGACACTAGTAGCTTGTCTCTACTGTTCCCAGAACCAGAGATATCAGCCTTTCAGCAGCTGGTTACTGCTCCAGCTCCACACACCTGGTATGTAGTTTTATATACTCGTTGGCAGATTGCTCTGCCTCCTGAACTCTGATCCCCTAGTCCCCAATACCATTTGGTAGGTGGGATTCTCTAGTTTTTAATTCCATTAAAATCTAAGAAATCTATTTCCGGGTACTGGAGATATCTGCAGTCAAGCAAGTTGTCCTCCCACCAGAAAATTAGGAATAATAAGCCCACTCCACTATACACCCCTCCTCTGCATATTAAACATCCTCTACCACCCTGGAAGTTATGTATCAGGGCCCCTTCATTCAGCCCAATGCCCCCTTCTCCCACTTCATCTCCCACAATCTGTGCAGTAAAGGGGTAATTAGCAGAGCCGAATTTCCCATTTGTCAGCCCAAAATGTACCAATAACTGCAAAATATCCACTGTACTGTACTATATTACATCTTAAATAGAGTGTACATGGATGGGACATGCAGATACTGCCCCTGTAAACTGTCCTACGTAGTAAATATGTATTCATAATAAAAGAACCTGTCAGCTATTGGCTTTTTTATAAATCAGGTGGTGGGGGGGGGGTGCGAACATTATTGTTGTGCCTAGGGGTGCCCTCATCCCTAAATGCACCCCTGGTAATTAGTGGAAATTACTGATGCAGGCCCTACATGCTGAGCGGTGGATATAATACCCCCTACCACCCGCGGGACATCAAAGCATATACTGGGTCACCTAAGTGTCCATCTCCGTGCTTTGCTCCGCCCCTCTGGAAACCCCCTTCTGAAAATCCTGCGTTTGCCCCTGACGTTACATCTGCCCCACCTGCAGTGCACATGGTTTTGCCCATTTTGAGAACAAATTTGTACTGCGTTCAGATCTGAATAAGGGCCAATGAGTGTTTCTCACACACTGGACATGATGGCGCAATCGCAGACTGCTGCCATCGGGGACGGGGGCGTATTCGGACCTGTGCGAACAATTCTGAATCTAATCCCTAGTACATGCGCATGTACCTTCGACTTGATGTTATTCTGAGGCGTAATGACTGGTTTATTAGAGAATTGGTTCCTTGGGGAATTACAGATCAGCCTCATTTATTTTAAGGTAGAACTGTACTTGGCGCTGCAGGCAAGGTGTTGCAATTATCCCAAGGCGTGAATGAGGGGGGGACAGAACATTGAGGTATTAGGCAGGAATATTAGAATACATAGTGGGGATCTCACGTTAAGCTGCAGGAAATTAAAAGCAGACGGCCTGCTCGCTGCAATAAAACACGCAGAGATTAAGTATTTTCAGTCATTTACGTGTACAGCACAAAGCAAATGTACTCACTTCATGTGGACTCAGCGGTCGGTACCTGTCCACAGCACGCTGTCCCAGGAGAGCAACAGTCACGGATCACTCTAATAACATTATTACCCATGGCCGGTGTTAGCATGGAATCCAAGAAGGAACTGATCATAGGACGCTGTGAACAGAGGAGTAAGACTGTATTAACGGCTGCTCATCATGCAATTACATTTCTATGTAAGAATATTGGTACGCAGTTTGAAAGGACAAATTGCTGTACATAGGAAAATGAGCTGCTCAGTGGTTAGGAGCACTCAGTTATAGAAACATAGAATTTGACGGCAGATAAGAACTATTTGGCCCATCTAGTCTGCCCCTTTTTTTACCCTTCTGGTAATCTCAACCCTTTTTGATCCTTATTTCTTGGTAAAGATATACATACTAGGTGATTCATCGCGCCCTACGGGCGCTCTTCACACCGTCGTAAGGGGCTGCGCCCCCTTAATTTGTGAACGTTTGTATATGAGAAATATGGTTAGAATTGTATGAAAGATGCCCTGTATTGAAACTTAGGTGTCCGCGAATCGCGGGAGGGGGGTCACGGAGGGTGCCGCGAATTGCAGGAGGGGGGGTCGCGGGGGGTGCCGCGAATTGCAGGAGGGGGGGTTGTGGGGGGTGGATGCTGTGAATCGCGGGAGGGGAGGGATTGCAGAGAATCGCGGGAGGGGGGTCGCGGGGTGGGTTGCCGCAAATCGCGGGTGGGGGGTTACGGGGGCGGGGGTTGCGGCGAATCATGGTAGGGGGGGTCGCGGGGTGGGGTGCCGAGAATCGCGGGGGGGTGTGTGTGTGCCGTGAATCGCGGGAGTGGGGGTCGCCGGGGGGTGGGGGGGTGTGACGCGAATCGCCACAAGAAAAAATCAACACAGAAAGGTCAACACATGTAAATGTTGACATAAGTGTGGCACTTCATTGGTGTCCATGTCGACACATGATAATGAATATGAAAACATTCAAAAAATGAAAAAAAAACTTCAAAAACTCATGTCAACCTTTTTCATTGTCGACCATAGCCATGTCAGTGTTTTCCATGTACAATTTAATTCTGGAGCTGCCGCGAATCGCGGGGGGGTGCCGCGAATTGCGGGAGGGGGGGTCGCGGGGGTGGGTGCCGCGAATCGCGGGAGGGGGGGTTACGGGGCGGGGGTTGCGGCGAATCATGGGAGGGGGGGTCGCGGGGGTGTGCCGTGAATCACGGGAGGGGGGGTCACGGGGTGGGGTGCCGAGAATCGCGGGGGAGGTGTGTGTGTGTGTGCCGTGAATCGCGGGAGTGGGGGTTGTGGGGGGGGGGTGGGGGGGGTGTGACGCAAATCGCCACAAGAAAAAAATCAACACAGAAAGGTCAACACATGTAAATGTTGACATAAGTGTGGCACTTCATTGGTGTCCATGTCGACACATGAGAATGAATATGAAAATATTCAAAAAATGACAAAACAACTTCAAAAACTCATGTCAACCTTTTTCATTGTCGACCATAGCCATGTCAGTGTTTTGCATGTGCAATTTAATTCTGGAGCTGCCGCGAATCACGGGGGGGTGCCGCGAATTGCGGGAGGGGGGGTCGCGGGGGTGGGTGCCGCGAATCGCGGGAGGGCGGGGTTCACAGGGGTTCCGGTGGGGGGTTGCCGCGAATTGCAGGAGGTGGGGGGTCACGGGGGGTGCCGCGAATCGCAGGAGGGGGGGTTGCGGGGGGGGGGTGACGCGAATCGCCACAAGAAAAAATCAACACAGAAAGGTCAACACATGTAAATGTTGACATAAGTGTGCCACTTCATTGGTGTCCATGTCGACACATGACAATGAATATGAAAAAATTAAAAATAAATCTTCAAAAACTCATGTCAACCTTTTTCATTGTCGACCATAGCCATGTCAGTGTTTTGCATGTGCCATTTAATCCTGGGGCTGCTGCGAATTGCGGGGGGGGGGGGGGCGCGAATCGCGGGAGGGGGGTCGCAGGGGGGGTGCCGCCAATCGTGCAAGGGGGGGTCGCGGGGGGGTTCTTTTTGCCACGAATCGCGGGAGGGAGGTCGCGGGGGGGGTGTTTTTTCCGCGAATCGGGGGGGGGGTCACGGGGGAGGGTTTGCCGCGATTCGCGGGAGGGGGGGGTCGCGGGGTGGTGGTTATGCCGCGAATTGCGGGAGGGGTCGTGGGGGGGTTCTTTTTGCAGCGAATCGCGGGAGGGGGGGTCGCAGGGGTTTTTGCTGCGAATCGCGGTAGGGGGGGTCGCGGGGGAGCGGGTGTTTTTGCCGCGAATCGCGGGAGGGGGGGGGCGCGCGGGGGGGAGGTTTTGCCGCAAATCGCGGGAGGGGGGCGCTCACCTGGTGGCTGTGGAGTAGCAGTGCTGGGCAACATGGGAAGGCAGTGGGTGTCTGGCACTGTCTGTGGGCTCACTGGGCTGGTTCTCGTCACATACCTCCCAACATGACCCTCTCCAGGAGGGACACAATGCTCTGTTTCTAGACTTCCCCTTAATGTATGATTGCCATCACCTGTTTTAAACAGGTTAATTTCTCAGAAAGGTGTTCAGCACAGATGAAGGCAATCACACATTAAGAGGAAAGTCCAGGAACAGAGCGTTATAGACACAGACACCCACTTTGAGTGACAGATGTAGCCAAATATATAGGAGATGCCTATCCCAAGCATGTTTAAATTGGGTACTTATGTAATATCTGGGCTCCCGTTTTTCTTATGAGACTGCGTCCCCTAGCGGGGCTCGCTGCGCTCGCCACGCTTAGGGCACGGTGGCTCGCTGCGCTCGCCACACTATATAAAATCAACTCCATGCGTAGTTGGATAGTAGAGGTGAAAAAATGGGGTGCATTTAACATGGGAGCCCAGATATTACATAAGTACCTTAAATTGTTCTACTGTCTTAGCCTCTACCACCTCTGATGGGAGGTTATTCCACTTATCCACTACCCTTTCTGTGAAGTAATTATTTCTAACATTTCCCCTGAACCTACCTCCCTCCAGTTTCAGTGCATGTCCTCGTGTTTTATTACTTCTTTTCCTTTGAAGAAAATTTATCTCCTGTACTATGTTAAAACCCTTGATATATTTGAAGATTTCTATCATGTCCCCTCTTTCCCTTCTCCACTCCAAACTATACATGTTAAGATATTTTAGTCTATCCAGGTAAGTTTTGTGATGTAGGCCATGCACCATTTTAGTTGCCCTTCTTTGTACAGTCTCTAATGTATTTATATCCTTCTGAAGATATGGTCTCCAGAACTGGACACAGTATTCCAGATGAGGCTGTACCAATGACCTATAAAGTGGCCTTATTACGTCTTTTTTTCTGCTACTGATTCCTCTCCCTATGCAACCAAGCATCTGACTAGCCTTCCTCATTGCTTTGCTACATTGCTTTCCTGCCTTTAAGTCACTTGAAATAGTGACTCCTAGATCTCTTTCCTCCTCAGTAGTTTCCATTATAGTACCCTTGATACTATATTGAGCCTTTGGGTTTTTGAGTCCCAAGTGTTAATTACAATTACTTGATATACAGTGTACAGTATGCAATGAGCTGACTATGAGCTGCAGTACCCCTTTTCCACTAGCAAAAATATTAGTGGAAATATTCCCCTCGCACTGACTGGGGGGTGAGCTGGCTTCCTCCGCACTGTTACAGTGCTATAGAAGCACTCAGCCCTGATTGGCTGTAGGCATCTCTATAGAGACACTTTCAGCCAGTCAGGGCTGAGTGCTTCTATAACAGGATGACAGCGGGGAGCCGGGTCACCCTGCAGTCAGTGCGGGGCAAAGCTGCAGCAGAGAGTCACCACTGGAGCCTGAAATGGTGTGTAGTATGCTGGTGTAAAATTAGTGTATGTGTTTTGATTTGAACTTTCTTCTTATAGGTGAAGTCCAAGGAGGCCCATTAATGCCCTGCATGCTGGGACTTGTGGTCCGCCAAGTCACAGCATGCGGCAGAGGCTCACTGGGACTTGTAGTTCACTGTTAAAGCAATGTTTTTTTTTTTTCATTTTATCATCCCAGCGTCCACCCCCTAGGGATGCCGGGGACAGTCCCAGGCTTCAGCCCTGGACAGGTGAAGCCTAAGGGGGGACCCCTTTATTGAGGGGATCCCCAGTCCCCCCATCCAAGGCTGACCAGTAACGGTGAGCATGGTACCACCGAGGGACCTTACATACAGTGTCCCTTGGCTGTGGCATGACACCACCGGCTGTTGGAGCCCGGTGCTGTTTCCAAAATATGGAGGACCCCTACGATTTTTGTACCCCATATTTTTGGAACCAGGTCTGGCACCATAATGAGCCCGGGCTGGTTATGCTCAGGAGGGGGGACCCCACGCCATTTTTTTAAATTTTTTTTACTAAATACTGCTCACTTTCATGAATAGTCATATCTAATTCGCACATTTTCATGACTAAAAATTGCTCCATATCGCACCATTTCACACTTTTTACCCGCAAATTCGCATCCCATTTTAATAGTTGATTTGTACAAAAAAATTACTGATTTTGGGAAATGCAGTATTGTGCAATTTAAGAACCGTACTAAAAATCCCATCCTATCAGGGTTTAAAGTGGTCCAGGAGAGAGAGGTTATGGAACTTATGAGTACCAAGAGGTGCAGGCCACAGGTGGAAGAGAACCATGGAGCCACCAGGTACTTAGGAAGGGGGATTTTGGATGTCGCTGCATTATCTTTTGACGTGGGTGGTGTTTTTTTTACTGGAATTACTGTCCACCCCGTCCCCGTCCCATTCCCCCACACACACACTTTAACCACTGCATCACATTAATTGTCACCCTATACATCTGTAAATCAAACTTCACTAGGAAGCGGGAAATGTGTTCACTTTTCTGGGGCTGTGTGTTGACTATCCCAAAAAATCAGGGGGTCTCCCTCAGGATCCAGGTGAGTAGATAAGTGTAACACACACACGCACACCAGGTGGACTGGGTTGGAAGATTATGAATTTAGCATGCAAGCGATGGGGTGGGTTGTGTTGTGTGTACAGTACTATGCCTGTAGGCAGTTGGTTAAATACACTTACATGCAATTATTATGTGACAACCAGGATAGTTTGTCCAAGGCTGATAATGGCATTGCAGCCGAACGAAGAACAGGAAATCCATTTGCATCCACTCCCCATCCAATGGATCCTCCTCCCCCCCCCCCTCCTACCATGTTCCCAGCGCCAGCGTTACTTTCCATAAACACAGTGAAAGCGTCTCTCACAGTGAAAGCTGAGTATACTGCCTCCATATTTATTATAGATAGAAGCTGGTTATCAGGATAAACAAATCATTAGAAGACTTTGGCAACATTTCAGCCATGTACTAAGACGATGCTGTCCAAACTCTGTGGCATTAGCAACACGACCGATATGATGGGCGGATGGACTGACAACCATGTTTCATGGTACGCTATAAAGCACATGCTGTAGTACTGTTACATGCTGGTTCTCTCATACGCGAATGTGCAGGCGCCAGGACGTCTGATAATAATGGCGGCTGAGGATGATCGCTTCCACTTTGTAAAGTCTATGGAGGGAGCGGAGTAAACAGAAATTATTCACAGATCTGCAGCTTATACATTTACCAGGTTAATTATTCATTAACCAGACTCTGTGTCTGTAGCTGCTGGCGCATCCCTGCATTACGCGCATGTGCCCACCAAATGCAGTCAGTGGCTGCGCCATATTGTGTCAGATGCTGGGTATGGGTCTGTGAGTGCGCCCAGCACTGCGCAGCCTGGGAGGAGTCCATCTCAGCACAGATGTGCAATGTGATGACTGCGCTTAGCAATACATACCATTACATGTTCTGTACCCTCTCTGCATTGTACAGATATATCATACAGAGGGACCTGCTGGCAATGTTCCCTCTAATTTTACGAAGGCTGTGTGCGGCTAAAGATTTTGGCTGTGCAACTTTGGAATGAAATTTACATTTTTGTGCGTCACTTATATATAACTGGAAAATGACGTTCAGCATATGTGTTAACATTACTTCAAAATGATATTAAACATTTAAACATTCAAAATAGAGTACACAATGTACTTAATGGGTGAAACACACATTAATTGAGTCCACAACTGCAAAAAGGACCACTGCTGCTTTGTGCGCTCATTTGTAATGTCTGTGCGCACACTCTTCGAGGTGTGTGCGCGCGCACGTGCGCACAGCTTAGAGGGAACACTGCCTGCTGGGTATATCTACAGTATATTCCACCAAACTGGAAAATCACTAAATTACATTAAATAATACATTTTATATAGCCGTAAAACACACGCCTTGATGTGTAAGTGCAACAGAAGTGGATCAGTGGATAAGTGAAGCCTTTGGGGCTAATATAGAGTGACCAGCATCCTGTTAGCACGTATATGCATACACTCAGAGAGGCACATGAATCTGGCGCGGCTCTGGCAAGTCCACCGAGCAGGGACGGAATAAGAGGGTCACACTAATGTGTACTAAACTATGCCTCTTACAGTACACACTAGACAATATAGTCACTGGTTTCCCCAGCGGCGTAGCTTTGTTTGGGGCGCCCGTCCGTCCGGCCCCCCGTGCCCCCTCCCCACATTGCCGCATGCTTACCTGTCCGCGCGTCCCGGCTCCCCTCCTGGTTTCAATAAATTATATGCAGATGGACCACGATAAAATGGCCGCCCCCATACCGCAGACAGTTTCAGAGAACTGTCTGCTTTATGGGGCGGCCATTTTATCGTGGTCCGTCTCCATAGCATTGATTGAAGCCAGGTGGGGAGCCGGGACGCGCGGACAGGTAAGCATGTGGGGGATGGGGGGCATGGGGGATTACTATAGCACCACAGCCCCCCCGGCACCCCCATATGCACAGCGCCCCCCCCCCCCCCCCCCACGACCACGAGGGCTGCGGTGCTACAGTTACGCCACTGGGTTTCCCACTGAACTCTCGGTAAATGATGTAGTGCATACACTCTGAACGATATTGTCAACGATATCATTCAGCGACATCATCTGTTTCCCACTCCATTCAAGATTGGGCTGCTTGTTCAGACGATAAGGGGTGAATTTACTAAGATGGGAGTTCTATTGAAGATGGGATGTTGCTATGGGCAACCAGTCAGCTTTTACTTATTTATTTAGAACCTTCTGGACGATAATAGATAGAATCTCTCTGGTAATGTGTATGAGCGAATGACAATAAACCGTTTGTTCCCACACACACACACTGGATAACAGATAAAAATGGACAAAGTGGTTAAATCCATTCGATTTAACCAATTTATCGGAACGCTCATTGGTGCCCATTCCCGTTCCCATTACAGCGCACAGCGGGATATGTTCCTTCTGCAGCCCGCGTCTCACATTGACATAAATCTCACAAGTAGCTGAACATGCCCAGTATGATTTCATGCCATTTACTTTGAAATGTTGCATTAATGTAATTTAATTCACTATATTTCCCACATCCGTTTTGTTGCCAGCCCGATTTAATGAGCGCAGAAAATACTGGCTACAGCCTGGACGGTGCGCTGAGTAAATGTTATTTTATCCTCATTACACCGAGTTTTGTTACACAGGAACAGGTGGGCAAGCCTGGGTTACATGACATATACCGCTCTCTCCATCATCCCGTACACCATCTGCAGAGCTTGGTCACCTATTCAAATGCATTTCTCAACCTTGAGGCTGCTCAAAATAAATTCTGGGAAAACAGCAAATAATGAAGCATATGGAACGCCAGGTGGTGAATAAAACTCTCCCCGGTCTTAGCACGGAGACGGTCTATCGGGATTCTTACTAACTGTAAAATTTGGCAATGATCGTCCCTGTACATTATCTTATCTGACTACAAGCTAACGCAAGAAGACACCAACAAAATGCCTCAGCGTCTCCTGAAGAGCTGATCCTGTGTCATAGGGGCACGGCGCCCACCAAACACAAGCGCCATCTAGTGGGCAGGTATAATAATGACTGGAATATGATATATTAGTAAAATCACAAGTTGCATTATAATTTCATTAAAGATGATTTACATTGTGCCATTTATTGTGAAGCGCTAAACAGAAAATATCCACCATTCATATCATTGGCATCTACAACCAAATTCCTTAATACTGAGTGCATGCATGATCAAACTATTATTATTGATAAATTTTATTTAAAAGGCCCTACATGTGTTTCCCATCTTCGTACAGAGGGCATACAGTACATTAGAACAGTTCAGGGAGACAGAACTTAACATTACAGTAAATACAGATGGAGGGCCTCTCAGCCGGCTCCGGGGCTCGCCAGAATGCCCCCTGCTGGCGATATTGCACTCCATCTGACTGAGACGCACATTCCATTTTCCGGCTGGCGGGGGACGCCAACCCTGCCCGTCTCCATTTCAGGGAGATGGGCAGGGTTAGTGGGGGCACTCGTGGGGACTGGCGGTGGGAAGCGTGCGTGTCCCCATCTGGCAGCTGGCGGGGGTTGGCGGTTGGCATCTGTAAATAACACAATCAAACCGGTAACAAAGAGCACCACAATACAATACACTACAGCTTAGATGTAAGTAGCAGGAGAGAGCTGTCAGTGAAATGTGAAGAGAAGAGGGCTTGAACAACAGGAGAGAAGAGGGCTCTGCTCAGAGGAGCTTACAATCTAGTGGGAAGGGGCGACCGACAGATGACTTGAGGTGAAGCAAGAGGGTGGTGGCAGGATGTAAGCAAGCAGAGATGGTCAAGGCATGAGGCAGGGGGTCGGAGAACCAGCCTCAGGACTAGTTTATGCAGCGGAGGGGTACACTTTGATGAATAGATGAGTTTTCAGTGCCCATTTGAAGCTTTGAATGTCGGGGAGAGTCTAATGAAGCGAGGGAGTGCGTTACACTGAAGGGGTGCAGCACGGGCAAAGTCCTGTACTCTAGCATGGAATGCAGTGATCAGGGTGGAGGAGAGAGGACAGGTGTCGGCTGACCATACAGGGCAGGAGGTAGTATGAATGGAGATGGGGTTGGAGATAAATGGAGCAGTGGAATTAGAGATGACCCTGTATGTGAGTGTGAAAGATTTAAAGAGGATTCTGTAGGAGAATGGGAGACAGTACAGATTTGGGGGGATTGGGTGAAGTGGGGCAGCGGGAGAGGAAGATAAGCCTGGTTGCACAGTTGAGGACAGATTGGAGGGGAGCGAGATGGGAGTGAATGAGGCCAGTGAGGAGAATATTGCAGGAATCGAGCCGTGAGATGATGATGAGTTTAGTTGCACTCTGGGAGAGTTTATGGCCTGATGTGGGCAATGTTGCATAACTGGAACTGACAAGAATGGGCCAGAGCTTGGATGTGGGATGCAAAGGAGAGGAAGGAGTCAAGCGTTACACCCAGGCAGCGGAGTTCGGGAATGGGGGAGATGAAGGTGTTCTTGGAGGCCAAAACACTTTTTAATCAAATCTGTGTTACTCAATTGAATTGTCAAGTTTTACAGAAAATGGAATATCCAGCTACTTGTGCACCAAACATTCTGCCGGAACAGACACAGATTTCTAGGTGTTGGGTTATACTGGTTTCAGACTGCAAATGCAGGGTCACACCGGGACTTACAAACAGTCCAGTCCTGGTGTGACCCTGAATGTGCAGTCTGTTCTGATCACAAAGTCGACCCAGCAATATTGCCGGTTCGCTGACGTCATGTGGGGACGCGACGGAGCTACGGAGCGTCATCGGGGGCGGGGGAGGAGGCAGCGATTACAGCTAGCACTGCTCCAAGTGCTGCCTCCTCCATAGTGTAAAGGGGAAAACGGGTCACTAGACCAGATTAATCTGTTCACACAGCACAGAAACATGGCAACGAACTAGTGAGAACCCTTCTTTTTACCTGGTTCGTAACCGGTGACCCCTTTTATATTACACAAATTACTGGGTGGAACCGGCAAAAAACCAGCATGAACCGGGTAATTTTGTGTGATGTGAAAGGGGTATTACAGATGCAGATATGTGACCACATTTGCAAAAATAAATGTTTTTTTTTGGTTATTTTTTTTCTTTTGGTCATTTTTCCTGCTGTGATCGGTGATCTACTTACACTGTAACCCCGATGGATTAAACCGCTCTTCTGTATTTCGGATACATCATTGGCAGATAGCGCATATAAGGATAGGATAATGTCATGCATTTAGAACGTGTTTACATACCAACTGTATATATAATAATGTTGTGTTTATCTTTGCATTCATTTGCATAGAATTTGCATATCATTCAGGCTACAGTTGGGAGAGAGCTGGCGCTACTGGGGACATTTTTGTTGTTATGTCTGTTTTTACATTTATTATACTTCTACATACATTATTTCCTGTAAAAGTTGCCTGATTTGTTATTGTTGAAGATTTGTATTGGCAGATACATTGTTATAAATATGTCTCAATAACTGATTTCCAGCAAGTTCATCTTTTATCAAATAAAATAAACAACTTCTATGATTCAGACGTCGCTTTGTATAAGCTGCACCGAAAAATTATGTAGCGATTTCCATACTATTGGGCCCGCTGGGACTTGTAGTCCACCTGTAAAAAGAATGTTAAAAGAAAACACACACAGAGAGAAGTATAACTTTATTACATACACATACACACACCTCACTTTTACACCAACATACTTACCGATCCAGCGCTGGTCTGTCTTCTGCATAGCCGGCTCAGCCCGCACTGTCAGTGGGCTGAACCGTCTTTCTCCGGTGCCGATAACAGCCTGTGTAGTGCTGACTCCCTGCGCTACACAGGCTGACAGCGTCTTTGGCTTATGCGTCTCCATTGAGACGCATAGCTCAGCCAATCAGGGCAGAGCTTTGCGTCTCCATGGAGACGCATCGGCCAATCACGCTCTCAGCCTGTGTAGCGCTGGGACTGCGCTACACAGGCTGTTATCGGCACCAGCCGTCTATGCAGGAGGGAGACCAGCGCTGGATCCTGGATTGGTAAGTATGTTGGTGTAAAAGTGACGTGTGTGTATGTGTATGTAATTAAGTTATACTTCTCTCTGCGTGTGTTTTCTTTTAACATTCTTTTTACAGGTGGACTACAAGTCCCAGCGGGCCCATTAATGCCCCGCATGCTGGGACTTGTGGTTCTCCAAGTTCCAGCCTGCGGGGGAGGTCTGCTGGTACTTGTAGTTCTCCTGTATAAAGCAATGTTAGGATTGACAGATTTCACCCTATCAAGCCGGCGTCCACTGGCCACGGACGCCGGTGACAGCCCCGGGCTTCAGCCCTGGACGGGTGAAGCCTGGGGGGGGACACCCCTTTGTTGGGGGGGTCTCCACTCCTCCAGGTACCCCGTCCAAGGCTGACCAGCCACGGTGCTCATGTTTCGGCCGGGGGACCTTATGTAAAAAGTGTCCCCCGGCTGTGGCGTGACACAGCGGGCTGTTGGAGCCCGGTGCTGGTTTCAAAATACGGGGGACCCCCAGATTTTTTGTCCCCCGTATTTTGAACCAGGACCAGTCCAAGAGTCTGGGGCTGGTTTCAGAAATACGGGGGACCCCTACGCTTTTTGTCCCCTGTATTTTTGGAAGCAGGTCCGGCTCAATGAGCCCAGGGCTTGTTATGCGCATTTTTTTTTCTTACAAACACAAAATCGAACATTACCGCAAATTCGCACATTTTCATGCCGAAAATTTGCACATTATCGCAGTAAATCGCACTTTTCTTTCCAGAACACGCACCTCATTAAATATGCGAATCCGCGGCAAAAATTGGATTAAAAAAAGTGTGATAATGGGCGATTTTGAAAGTGCGAAAAACTCTCATTCTATTAAATGTCACCCTAGGGGTGAGATTTTATAGGATGAGAGAACCAGAAAGTTAGAGATTTGGGAAGAAATCTCCAGTTTTTCTTAAAGCTGCAATCATTTACACTGCAAAATCAAACTGATCTTGCAGTGTAAATGATTGCCGCTTTAAAAAAAACTGGTTATTTCTTACCGAATCTCTCATCCTATTGAATCTCACCCTAGGATTTTTGTCACCCAGTATAAGGCAGTAACCCCTCCAGGAGTCAATACCTCATAGTATCCATACCTAGTGGGTGGCTGCACATAACAGATCTCACAGTTTCCAGACCACCCAGCAGGTCACACGTGGTCACACAGGTCAAGCATGCCATATTTTCCAGAGCACAATGCTGATGCATTGTAAAAGGCTGGTGGACATTTTGCTACATAACTACGAAAAGAAACAAAAGCGCAGAATATATTCTATAAAATCTATGGACCTAGAGCTTTCATTTGGTATATGAAGTCATCCACTTAGCCCATAGACTAACAGCGGCAAGTGTATCCACAATGTATGTAATGTAGAGTATTATACGACCGGGCAGCACAGTCCACGCTGCGGGGAACAGTCTGAGCTCATTCCCAGCAACAGAAGGATGCTGAGAGCTGCAGGTGTCACTGTCTCCCCGCCAGCCCTATGCTGCTTGGATTTATCCTGTAAAATCCTTAACAACCAGTTGGGTAATGAGGTAAGTGGTGCGAGCGAGGTGCCAGGAACGAGGCACGTACTGGGCACCTAATCAGATACATTCACTGAGATTTACCCAGATTTCCATGCAGCCAGTTCTACAGGAATCACTTATTTCTTCATAAATGTCAAGAGAATAAGTGATACATTTCTTTCAATGGAGAATTATAAACCTTAAGTCCGATATATCGGGGGAGCAGGTCTGATATATCGGGGGAGTAGGTCTGATATTGGGAGCAGGTCTGATATATATAGAAGAAGCGGGTCTGATAAATCAGGGGAGCAGGTCTGATATATAGGGGGTAGAAGGTCTAATATACACAGAGAGCAGGTCTGATATATTGAGGGAGCAGGTCTGATATATCGGGGGGAGCAGGTGTTATATATCAGGGGAGCAGGTACGATATATTGGGAAAGCAGGTCTGATACAAAGGGGGAGCAGGTCTGATATATAGGGGGGAGCAGGTCTGATATATCGATGTTGCACTGCGTAGGATGTAATACTGGGGCAGATGTATTAAGCCTGGGGAAGAGATAAAGTGAAAGGAGATAACGCACCAGCTGTGCGTTATCAATCAGCTGTGTTTGAAATATGACAGTTGGGAGTTGATTGGCTGGTGCGTTAACCTCCTTCCAGTTTATCTCTTCGCCAGGCTAAATACATCTGTCCCATTATTACTAGTGTTGACCTATAGGGTGAAATTGACTAAGATGTGAAATACACTTTACAGGTCATGTTGCTATGGGCAGCCAATCAGATCCTGTCTACTATCTTCTAGAGGGTGATAAATAAATAAAGAAGTAGATTCTGATTGGTTGCCCATAGCAACATGACCTGTGAAGTGTATTTCACATCTTAGTAAATTTCCCCCATAATGTCTCTGGCATTGGACGCCTGACCATTAAACCAAAAGGGACTATTGTATATAAATACATATACTGTAATATGGAGTTGTTCCCCTTTTTCAGCTATAACAGCTCCCACTCTCCTTGTAAGCTTCCATCAGATGTTACTGTGGGACTTTGTGCCCATCCATTCTGTAGAGCATTTATAAGGTATTGGACGAGAAGGCCTGGGGCGCACAATCCCCATTCCAGGTCATCCAGAAGGTGCTTGTTGGTGTTGAGGTCAGTGCTCTGTGTGGCCAGTCACGGTCTCACACACCGGACTCATCACACCATGGACAATCCAGGTACAGATGTCGTTTGGTGAAAATTCGCAAAAGTACAACTACAGATGCCAGCATGCCGAGCACCAAGCAAGGCTGCCCAGCATGCCAGGTCCCTCGTTCAGAGCGTTTTTTTGATTATTGCCAGGGTTTACATGCTTGTTGCCAGGGGTTTCATGCTTGTTGCCAGGGGTTTCTTGCTCGTTGCCAAGGGTTACATGCTCATTGCCAGGGGTTTCTTACTCACTGCCAGGGGTTATATGCTGGTTGCCAGCAGATTCATGCTTGTTGCCATGGGTAACATGCTCATTGCCTGGGGGTTACATGGTCACAACGTGCCAGCACTCCTGGAATTTGGTATTTCCGGGTAGTGCTGTACCCTGTCAGACACCAGAGGTCAAGTCAGAGGCGGCGCCCATTTTTGGAGGGCCGTTTTAGCATATTCCGGGGGAATGGCTGGGCTGCATGGAATCTGCAGTGACACAGCACCCCACACAGCACCAGCTGTCCCGCGCCAGGGCTTGAGCTGTGGTGGTGTCATTAGGCCGCTGGTTCCAGGAACCCCCACGCCTTCCGCTGCAGATAAAACTGAAAAATGTGGCTGAAATAAGTTGAAAACTTAGTTCTCACCTCCCCTCACCACAAGGCACTCAGCAGCTGGGTCAGGTGTAGGTGGAAGGGTGCAGGGGTTACTGTAAGGAACTAGCATGTAGTGCAGGGGTCAGGCTTCGGGTGTGTGTGTGTGTGTGTGTGTGGGGGGGGGGGGGGTTAGAGGCTGCTGGGTTGGAGGATTTGGGGGGGGGGGGTATATATATTTACCAATACTTACCTGACCCTGTCAGAATTCTCTCCATCCGGCATTGGTATTCCGTTCCAATGATCCCCCATAGCAGCAAATCCCTAAAATACAAGCCAGTTACATGATCCATTGTACAGGACAGGCATTACTGCGTAATTCCAGTCTATCGGCCGTTGACAGAGACACTCGACAAGGACGCGTCTCCATTAAAAGTATCATTATTTTCCACTTGCAACAAAATAACAAGATGTTCGGCGTATAACAAGACCTGACACAGATGTTAGGACATCAGATATGAATATATTTATACGGCTATTCCTATGTATCTGGAAAGCAATTTCACAGAGGACCTCGGTGGAGGAAGAGACAAGAGTGGGGAGAGGTTGTATCAGCCCGGATGCCTCTGTTCCGTACATCAATCCCAGCCTGTTATTAATCCTTTCAGGAGAGGCCAGCGCAGACCGCGCACCTCCATCTCAGCAGAAACACATTTACATTTGCTCTGGGAAAATAAGATAGGACCCAAAGGGAGAATTCAATCTACATCGCCCCTCTCATCCCAGCACTGAGATTTCTCTGTCGCTATTACTGGCCAATATCCCCATGCCAGCCGCTCTTACCGTCTCCGGCTAATAGAATGCTCAGCTGAGATTACATTATAAATGGAAGGTTTTATTTAAGGATGTTACAGCTGTTACAGGTTTTTTTTCCAATTTACCTGTCATTAATTGTTGCGGCATCTCTGTCTGCGCTGGGATAGGCCGCAGCAGAAGCGTGCGCAGATAGATCATCTGATATGAGGCTAAGAGATGAGATGCTAATGCATTACTGAACATTTCCTCTGCAGATAAGGTGGAATAAATAGCATTTTATTGCCTTTTTTTATTTTTATTTTTTTATTTTTTTTTATTTTTTTACAGAACTTCAACTAAAACTCAGCAGGCTCAGCTGCAGGTTGAATTTTATCTAATCACTTCACCATATATATATATATATATACAGATTGAGCCGGCCTTATTCATTGCCGGCGCCCAGCAGATCCTCTCCTCTGGTGAGCGCGGGTGATAGGGACTGGGATCCTTTGCGTCTCATGCGCGTCCCAGTATCACGGTGGCTGGGCAGCGTCTCCCTGCCCTTCTCCGCTTCAGGGAGATGGGCAGGGTTCGGAGGGGGGGGGGGGAGGGGTTGGGCCGGTGAGGGGGACTGGCAGCAACGGCAGGGGAGGCGGCGGGGACCTGGGGCAAGCTCCGTTGCCACGGGGCGCGCCAGTGTCTTGTGCGTGCTCACCCATTGCGGGAGCCAGCCTCTGCAAGGAAGAGGGGTGCTACATCTGTATATACATATATATCCAAAACAACAGATTAAGGGGGAAATTTACTAAGATTAGAGTTCAATTTCACATGGGATGTTGCTATGGGCAACCAATCAGAATTTTTAGCACCTTCTAGAACAGCGGTTGGGGAGCCTCCGTATACGGCCCCGTAGCCATCCGAGTGGCCCACCCACCCGGTGGCTTTGCTGGGAGTCAAGTACAGGGGAATTCTCGCAAGATTTCTCATAATCAGCAGCATCCGCCTGCATACCACCTCCCGCCTGCATACCGCCTCCCACCTGCATACCACCTCACACGTGCATACCACCTCCCGCCTGCATACCACCTCCCGCCTGCACACCACCTCCCACCTGCACACCACCTCACACCTGCATACCACCACCTCCCGCCTGCATACCACCTCCTGCCTGCACACCACCTCCCACCTGCATACCACCTCCCGCCTGCATACCACCTCACGCCTACATACCACCTCCCGCCTGCATACCACCTCCCGCCTGCATACCACCTCCCGCCTGACCACCTCCCGCCTGCATACCACCTCCCGCCTGCATACCACCTCCCGCCTGACCACCTCCCGCCTGCACACCACCTCCCGCCTGCAAACCACCTCCCACCTGCAGACCACCTCACACGTGCATACCACATCCCGCCTGCATACCACCTCCCGCCTGCACACCACCTCCCACCTGCACACCACCTCACACCTGCATACCACCACCTCCCGCCTGCATACCACCTCCTGCCTGCATACCACCTCCCACCTGCAAACCACCTCCCACCTGCATACCACCTCCCGCCTGCATACCACCTCCCGCCTGCATACCACCTCCCGCCTGCATACCACCTCACGCCTGCATACCACCTCCCGCCTGCATACCACCTCCCGCCTGCATACCACCTCCCGCCTGCATACCACCTCCCGCCTGACCACCTCCCGCCTGCACACCACCTCCCGCCTGCATACCACCTCACACCTGCATACCACCACCTCACACCTGCATACCACCTCCCGCCTGCATACCACCTCACACCTGCATACCACCTCACACCTGCACACCACCTCACACCTGCATATCACCTCCCACCTGCATACCACCTCCCGCCTGCACACCACCTCCCGCCTGCACACCACCTCCCGCCTGCACACCACCTCCCGCCTGCATACCACCTCACACCTGCATACCACCACCTCACACCTGCATACCACCTCCCGCCTGCATACCAACTCCCGCCTGCATACCACCTCACGCCTGCATACCACCTCACGCCTGCATACCACCTCCCGCCTGCATACCACCTACCGCCTGCATACCACCTCACACCTGCATACCACCTCCCGCCTGCACACCACCTCCCGCCTGCACACCACCTCCCGCCTGCACACCACCTCACACCTGCATACCACCACCTCCCGCATGCATACCACCTCCCGCCTGCATACCACCTCCCGCCTGCATACCACCTCCCACCTGCATACCACCTCCCGCCTGCACACCACCTCCCGCCTGCATACCACCTCCCGCCTGCATACCACCTCACACCTGCAGACCACCTCCCACCTGCAGACCACCTCCCACCTGCATACCACCTCACGCCTGCAGACCACCTCCCGCCTGCACACCACCTCCCGCCTGCATACCACCTCCCACCTGCATACCACCTCACGCCTGCATACCACCTCCCGCCTGCAGACCACCTCCCGCCTGCACACCACCTCCCGCCTGCACACCACCTCCCGCCTGCATACCACCTCCCGCCTGCATACCACCTCCCGCCTGCACACCACCTGACACCTGCACACCACCTCCCACCTGCATACCACCTCCCGCCTGCATACCACCTCCCGCCTGACCACCTCCCGCCTGCATACCACCTCCTGCCTGCACACCACCTCCCACCTGCATACCACCTCCCGCCTGCACACCACCTGACACCTGCACACCACCTCACACCTGCATACCACCACCTCCCGCATGCATACCACCTCCCGCCTGCATACCACCTCCCGCCTGCATACCACCTCCCACCTGCATACCACCTCCCGCCTGCACACCACCTCCCGCCTGCATACCACCTCCCGCCTGCATACCACCTCACACCTGCAGACCACCTCCCACCTGCAGACCACCTCCCACCTGCATACCACCTCACGCCTGCAGACCACCTCCCGCCTGCACACCACCTCCCGCCTGCATACCACCTCCCACCTGCATACCACCTCACGCCTGCAGACCACCTCCCGCCTGCACACCACCTCCCGCCTGCATACCACCTCCCACCTGCATACCACCTCACGCCTGCATACCACCTCCCGCCTGCAGACCACCTCCCGCCTGCACACCACCTCCCGCCTGCACACCACCTCCCGCCTGCATACCACCTCCCGCCTGCATACCACCTCCCGCCTGCACACCACCTGACACCTGCACACCACCTCCCACCTGCATACCACCTCCCGCCTGCATACCACCTCCCGCCTGACCACCTCCCGCCTGCATACCACCTCCTGCCTGCACACCACCTCCCACCTGCATACCACCTCCCGCCTGCACACCACCTGACACCTGCACACCACCTCACACCTGCATACCACCTCCCGCCTGCACAATTTTTACATCCACTAATTTTTTGTAGAATCTTCATCATTTTTGCCGCCAACCCTGCATGAGGGCCAGCATGATTCCCCTAATATACACAAGTGCCTTTTATCTCCCATCATTGTGACTGTATAATGTGTACAATATAACATAGATAATATATGTATGAAGCATACACAGCACACACTCTCACCGCATTCTCCCAGTGTTTTATAATAAAGGACAGTGAAGAAATAAAGCAAAGCTGTTCCATGAAAGAAAATCTCTTTATTGATGCTAATAATCCCCCGGTCACCTATTTGTCACGGAGATACCAACGTCTCTGGCCTGTTTGTCATTCCGGACTGACCAGTACAGAGCAGCAATTCTCATTACACACGGCTGACATATAGCTTTATCTGGCAGACCCCGGGCTGTCTCTGGGTGCAGGACTCCACTTAATGACTTCTTCTGGGGGTCCCCGGAGTTCAGAGGTCAGCTGGAAGAGATCTGTGATGTTCTGATTGACAGCGCTACCTCTGAAGGTGAACCAGATGACAGCACGCCGCACACAAAACTATTTATCCACATAATGGAAAAGGACAAACGGTTTATACAGTAGAACACAGTGTGTGTGTGTGTGGGTATATATATATACCCACACACACACGCAGGTTGAGTATCCCTTATCCCAAATGTTTGGGACCAGAAGCATTTTGGATAATAATTAATAATTCCTCCAGTAGTGCCCAGTTACATATCAGGTGTCACCTCTAGTGCCAGTTACAGATGTCCCCAGTATTGCCAGTTACAGATGTCTCCAGTAGTGCCAGTTACATATCATGCCCCCAGTACTGCCAGTTACAGATGTCCCCAGTATTGTCAGTTAAGATGTTTCCATTAGTGCTAGTTACATATCATGCAATACATACTGCCAGTTACAGATGTCCCCAGTAGTGCTAGTTACAGATGTCTCCAGTAGTGCCAATTACAGATGTCCCCAGTAGTGCTAGTTACAGATGTCTCCAGTAGTGCCAGTTACAGATATCTCCAGTAGTGCCAGTTACAGATGTCTTCAGTAGTGCCAGTTACATATCATGCCCCCCAGGAGTACCAGTTATATATCATTTCCCAAGTAGTGCCAGTTACAGATGTCCCCAGTAGTGCCAGTTACATATTATGTCCCAAGTAGTGCCAGTTACAGATGTCCCCAGTAGTAGTGCCAGTTACATATCATGTCCCAAGTAGTGCCCAGTTACATATCATCTCCCCAATAGTGTCAGTTACAGATGTCTCCAGTAGTACTAGTGCCAGTTACATATTATGTCCCCAGTAGTGCCAGTTACAGATGTCCCCAGTAGTAGTGCCAGTTACATATCATGTCCCCCAGTAATGCCAGTTATAGATGTCCCCAGTTCCAATTGTAAAGTACAATGGAATATGCTGCGCTACAGTATATAAGAAACTGTAAATAAAATAGTGGTTTTAGCAAAATAAAAAAAATACATTTCAGAAACTGGATTTCAGAATAATTTGAATATCTGATATTTGGAAAAGGGATACTCAACCTATATTTACATATATAATATATGTGTGTGTGTATATATAATATATATATATATATATATATATAGGGGGGGGGTGGGTTGATGCGGCCCGGCACTCTCCACTCTGCTGGCAGCTGCCCTGGTGCCCCTCCGGGGGGAGTTTGTAGTAAATAAAAGCAGGCTGGCACTCTGGGGTCTTGTCAAAACGTGTTGTATTCGCAGCAACAAAAAAACAAAGTTTCGGGGGTGGTCCCCCTTTGTCAAGGTGTGTGGGTGATACGATATATATATATATACTGTTCACATACAGGGGCGGATCCAGGATAAAATGACAGGGGGGGCACATGATAAAAGAGGGTTTAGGTGGGGGAGGGCCAGTGTTAGTGGTGCCAGTGTACATGCTAAGAGAGCGGCAGAGAGAGGGTGGGAATGGGATTAAAAATAGGCCCTGGCATTTAAAGTACGCAGGCCCACCATGGCAACAAAAGTGAAGGATGTAGTTGTGCACACGCCGAAGGCGCGCTCTGGAAAAGGGGGTGTGGCCACTCAACAGGGGGCATGTCCTTGAGTGTAGTGTACAACACCATATACAACTTCTACACATTATGCAACAAAATACTAGACCCCATTATACTTGCCCCTTACACATGATGCCAAATGGAATGAGCCAAAATTCACATAATGCCACACGGATTGTGTCAAAATTCACATAATGCCACACGGATTGAGCCAAAATTTACATAATAACACACGAATTGAGCCAAAATTCACATAATGCCAAATGGATTGAGCCAAAATTCACATAATGCCACATGGATTGTGTCACAATTCACATAATGCCACATAGATTGTGTCAAAATTCACATAATGCCACACGGATTGAGCCAAAATTCACATAATGCCAAACGGATTGAGCCAAAATTCACATAATGCCACATGGATTGTGTCAAAATTCACATCATGCCACATGGATTGTGTCAAAATTCACATAATGCCACACGGATTGAGCCAAAATTCACATAATGCCAAATGGATTGAGCCAAAATTCACATAATGCCAAATGGATTGTGTCAAAATTCACATACTGCCACATGGATTGTGTCAAAATTCACATAATGCCAAATGGATTGAGCCAAAATTCACATAATGCCTCACGGATTGAGCCAAATTCATAAGATGCCATATGGATTGAGCCAAAATTCACATACTGCCACACGGATTGAGCCAAATTCATAAAATGCCATATGGATTGAGCCAAATTCATAAGATGCCATATGGATTGAGCCAAAATTCACATAATGCCACATGGATTGAGCCAAAATTCACATAATGCCACACAGATTGAGTCAAAATTCACATAATGCCACACGGATTGAGACAAAATTCACATAATGCCACACGGATTGAGCCAGAATTCACATAATGCCACACAGATTAAGACAAAATTCACAATAAACTTCATAAACAGGGACATTGTCCACCAAAGGCGCGCATTAAACATTTACACCATAATGTCCATTGCACGTTAAGTTACACGGCATGATGTCCATTATGTATTATGCCAAACACCATAATGCCTATTAAAAATTATGCTACATACAGTAAGTGCTACTTATCTACATGCTCATTGCCAAGGGTTCCATGCTCATTGCCAGAGGTTCCATGCTCGTTGCCATGTGGGATTACATGCTCATTGCCAACGGGGAATACATGCTCGTGGTAAATAGGGGACAGCCACCGCCAGGCAGAAGTGATAGCCACTGACAGTGGCAGAGCCTGGCTGTATTCCGAGCACTGCAGGTCCCAGCTATTTGAAATAATACCCATTTCACACCAGAAAATGCATTCCCAGGTTGGCCCCTTTTACACCAGCCTAGTCCCTGCATTTTCTGGTGTGAGGGGGAGAGAAAACCACCCCTCCCACCCTTTAACCAGTTATCTCATTTAACCGGCTATATCTTCGGAACTAACTGACCCATTTACATGAGACAAGTATCATATTGAAGAACTTTTGAGTTGGCTTTGAATGATTTTGGTCCAGTAAAACTGGAACGTTTGGTTCCAGAGTAATCTGCCCTCAAAGAACATGAACAGCCATGAAATTACATTTCAAAAATAAAAAAAATCGATTTACACGCTATATCTCTGGAACTGATTGACCGATATGGACCATCCTGGTATCCTATTGAAGGCCCAGCGATTTGGAATTGAATAACATCAATCACAAGCTCCTGTGATGCCAGGGGGGGGAACTGGAAGCTGTTGGAACCGGGTGGGGGTCGGAATTGACAGTTCCCATATTATCCTATGGGGAAAAAATGTTACAGCTTTGCCAGGCGATATCTCCGGTTCCCGGGGGGCTAGAGACATGGGGCTGGGCTCGTTGGAAAGCTCTGGTCCTCATCTACAAAATTAATGACAGGGGGGGCACGTGCCCGGGTGCCCCCCCCCTGAATCCGCCACTGTTCACATACGCCATATGTAATTGCAAAGAATATGTTGAAGTACTGTACGTGTTACATGATTCCATAGACATTCTGTTTTCTTTTTTTTTTTATGTAAAACATCCTCTTCAGACATAAACTTGCACATGTTCAATGGCAAGAAACATCAATGGCTTCTTTTCAGTACTATGGTGATTAAATATAAATATATATGTTACATGTTGTGCCTGTGATCTGTAGCTGTTTCTCTAAAGTCAATAAAGTATCACCCTCCTTATTATGCGTCTCTTCATCTTCAAAGCCCAGTTCCTCCAGCCCGTCCTGCATGCCTGGCGCTGCGTCACTTATCTGCAGGATTCAGCAACAGCCGTTAATCGCCGCACGGTTTGATAAATGCAGAATAGTCGTCTTTATTCCTACATTTACATGGAACATCAAAATATTGAGAGTATCCTATCTGGGACTGGCAATGCCACCACGGCGCTCACCTCTGTGCCCCGACTTCAGTCAGTGACTGCGAGGACTCTCTGTGTATATAATGATCATTATCTGTCATAGTTTATGCAGGGCAAAGGAAGAACAGGGTGCAAAACGGGTGTGGTATAAAAACCCGACAATGTCTACGTCTACACCAAAAGGCCAACATGCAAAAGGTTGACAAATGCCTCCTCTACCATCTGACTCTGTCACCCTTGCCTATTCCCATTATCCACTGCCTCTCCATCTATCTCCCTGTCACCCATTACCTCTCCTATGTGTCATTATATCTCAAACATCCACTTACTCCTGTCACCCACTGCCTTTCCTTGTCATCCTTTATATCACACATTGCCTCCCCCTGTCAGCCATTCCCTGGTGTCTCTGCCTCTTACTGCCACACTATCCACTGTGTCTTTATCTCCCATTATCTCTCCCCATCACCCTTTGCCTCTCCTCTGCTTCACTATCTTCCATTTAGCTTCTCTTTCCTTTCACCCATTACCTCTCCATCTCCCACTATCTCTCTCCATCACCCTCAGCCTCTCACTGTCACGCTTGCCATGCTATACACTGTGTCTTTATCTCCCATTATCTCACCCCTTCACCCTTTGCCTCTCCCATGCTTCATTATCTCCCAATCAGCCTCTCTCTTCTGTCACCCATTACCTCTCCATCTCCCAGTATCTCTCCCCATCACCCTCTGCCACTCCATGGCATCACCATCTCCATCATATGGACTCGGCATTTATGATGCCACTCCTATGTTATGAGACCACACCCCTGAGGCACACTGCTCCTCCTGTTCCCCTCTCATGGTGCCTCTCCTGTCTTTTTGTTCTGGATCAACCCTTGCCTAGCAGTGGTAGGATGCCCCTACCTCCATCCTCTCCCACTAGGATACCCCTGTCTCACCATATATACTGGCATAAAGATGAGTTAGGTGTTAACATGCTGCTGTGCCCTAGGCAGGAGCTTGGATTACTGAGTGTAGGAGATGGCTGCGATGGGATGGCCAAAGAGGCTGATGGCAGTCACTTCTCAGTATGAGGCTTATTACTGACAGTGAATGGGGGAAAGTTCCCCTGGACTGTGCACTCGCTGACTGGACTGCGCCTGTTGATTTAATTTCAAACTAACACTTCTGAATATAGATTATTCACTTATTATCACTGTTCTGTGCATGGCTCCTGGACGCCGCTATCACCCGGCAGGAATTATACAGCCGGCGGAGAGGAGATGATAGGGGAAATTGGCTCTCCAGGAAGACGGCTCCCAGAGAACATGTCTATTGAATTGTACAGAGATTAATAGATAGATGGATAAAACGTGCTGCCCGCGGCGCAGACAAGATGATTGTGTCCTCTAAAAGGCGGTGAGAGGGGATTCAGGACACCCATCGCCCTCTGGCCCCTGTACAGTCTCCGGGTCGTTGGACTCCACATTCCAAAATCGCAAAAGAAATACAATTTTCTTTTATTCTTTTTTAAAGACAATGTCGATGTTCTCGTCATCATTGTTATTGTCTCTGTACATGGGACAGAAGTTCTGTATACTGTGGGGGGGGGGTTTTCACTCTTTTAATTTGTAAATATACTCGTGTGATAGTAAATTATTACCAAAAAGCAGGGCCGGTGCAAGGCACCGGAGCGCCCCAGGCGAGTCGGGATGGGGGCGCCCCGGTGCCGGGGGGGGTACCTGTCCTGCGGCTACGCGGAAGCGCTTCTGTTGTGAAAACACTGGCCGCACGGCGCACGCTCATTGGCTGAATCTCAGCCAATCAGCGTGCGGCCAGTAGTTCCACAACAGAAGCGCTTCTGCGTAGCCCGGCGGATAGCGCTCGTTATTTCTTATCGACTGCAGGGACCCCCCGCCGCAAGCTTTATATACACAGCCGCAGGACAGGTACCCCCGCGGCATTGGGGGGGGGGTGCGAAATGCCGCCCTCCAGTGGCCGGCGCCCTAGGCAAATGCCTAGATTTGTCTAGTGGTGGCGCCGGCCCTGCCAAAAAGCCGATAAAGGTTTTTGTTCCTACTAACTACCCCCCTAGGTGATAAGCATCTGGTGCCCCCCCCCATCCCCGGACCCTAGGTACCTGCGTAATGGTAGAGCAGACCCTTTCAGCTCTGAAACAGTATTCCCCAGGACTGCTACCTATTACTGAGCTGCAGTTGCATCCCTACCTTAGGCACTTGGTGTGGGTGGAAATAAGGGATGTCCATCAATGATTCATAATCATTGATGGTTTATGGCTTAAGTTGAATGCTTTTGCCATCAATGGGGGTTTCCCTTCAGCAACGACACAACATAACCAATTTGCCAGTGCACGCAGCATAGTCCCACCGAGCATAGTCCCACCGCCTCAGTTGGTGAAACTATCAATGGTCAACCATTGATGTTGGTGTCCATTGATGACACAAATGACCATCCTTAGTGGAAATGCTGGTTGTCATGGCTGCAAAAGTAACGTGACTTTAAAAGTAAGGTTCCACATACACGCTAGCACTGCAGACTCGCCACATAGGTTAGAATCCCAAGTTTATAGGTTATTACAACCAACTTATTACAGACAATCAGCTTATTTATAATTGAAGTTGTAATTTTCCTTTATATGATATTAATAATTAACATGATCCCCATGCACAGAACATGGTGAGAGCTCAGATTGTGACCTCTATGTACTGTATGTTATAGAACATCTCAGCTTTTACATAACTAATATATAAATGATGTGCATACAATACATAACATACGTGTATATCTGTAATGCTAAATGAATGTGTTTAATAAGGTGCTTCCCGCACCATGCCACATCACGCTCAGACTTCGCACCACAGATATACATCCCTCATCTGGTAACACGCTCAGACAGGGGATCGATTATCTGATAAATGGATGTGAAGTGTTGCACAAAAAGGCCTTCAATACTATAATGTATGGCCAAGAAGAAGCCATCAATCCTACACATGCAAAGGTGATCTTACAGCTTAAATCAGCAACATTGGTAGATTTTACATGAAACTCTGTGGTTCGGAATACACACACACACACACACACACACATGACACATATACAGTATATATACAGTATGAAAACTCCCACATTCTCTCCGACGTGCACTAATCCCGCCCAGCTCTGCAGTGATGTTGGCGGGTCTGGCATCGTCCTCTGCAGTAGTTACGGCACTGTGAATCCTATCACTATGACCCCACCCCCCACAGCGGACCCTAGCTCTACTAATGTGCAAAAACATGGGTTTAACTATGGCGGGTGCAGAGGCTATGGGGCCCAGAGACATCAGGGAGCCTGGACTGAGTTTTTTAAATTGCATACCAATTTCCCAGATTTGCATTGCCCAGACTGAATTAAATTACATTGTCAGTGAGAGAAGTGTGCAGTGGATGTTATAGGAACTGCAATGTGGCTTAATTTGAACCTGGAGGCCACTGTAGTATGGCACAATATGAACTGGAGCCCAATATATATTATGTGGCACAATATAAAATGTAGGCACTATAGTGTGGCTTAACTTGAACAGGTGTACTTTAAAATGGCATAATTTGAGCTGCAGGGTGCCCTAATGTGGCACAGAATAGGTGCCAGGAGGCAGTGTAATGTGGCATAATATGAAATGGGCACACTTTATTATACACTATCATCGTGTGAATTGGGGATACTATGTGGCGTAATATGTACAGCCTTACAATGTCACATTATGGAACCTAGAAAATTACTAGGGCAGTACGATGGGGCATAATATTAACTAGAGCAGTACGATGGTACAGAAACTGTACTATGGCACTATTATTATGCCCTGCTGCGGATAGGCGTCACTCATGAAGCAATGGAACAGGGGACCCTTCAATATGCTGCTATGGGGCCCACAAAGTTCTGATTCCGCCCCTACCCATAGGCATCATCTTGCTGGATTCTGCCTCTCTTATGGGCAGCATGGTTGTTGTAATGGTTAGCATTACTGCCTCACAGAACTGAGGTCATGGGTTCAATACCCACCATGGCCCTAACTGTGTGGAGTTTGTATATTCTCCCCGTGTTTGCGTGGGTTTACTCCGGGTAATCCAGTTTCCTCCCACATTCCAAAAATATATTGGTAGGTCAATTGGCTTCCAATAAAATTAACCCTAGAATGTCTGTGTGTGCGTGTACATGTGGTAGGGAATGTAGATTGTAAGCTCCACTGGGGCAGGGACTTATGTGAATGTTCAACTATACACTGTAAAGTGCTGCGGAATAAGTATGCATTATATAAGAAACTGTTAATAAATAAAATAAATTATAGAGACACGGTGTATAATTGACACGTACAGTATGAAAGATCCCTTTAAATGGTTCTTCTGGCTGCCTTCTCCTGCGCTGTCTGTACCCATACGGTGAGTTCAGCTCTTACAGGGAGGAAAAAAGCAGCCTTTTCCCTTTACTGAATTATTGCTCTTAGTGAAACTAACTACAACACAACAAGATTGATTGAAGTGTGTTTTCCTGAAAGACTGATTACACGCGGCCTCAGCGGAGGAATGCTGAACTTTCATATTCTTCAGTGTCCGCAGCCCTTCAGGCAACCTATTGATTTGTGTGGCCGCGGAAGGAGAACACGGAGAAGTGTCTGAGAACACATTCTGTATTTTCGCTTTTTTTCTCTCCTTTGCCTCCGAGCGTACAAATTATGGAAGCATAGAGCGCGACAAAGTATGAGAGCAAAGTTCCTATTACACCGGACACAATGGCGGGACGGGGATGGAACATCAGCGCTATAACACGTTGCTATCAGTATTATAAATTGGGGCCGATTCTCATGCATCTGCGATTGTCATTTTACGCAGCTGCTTCTGTGTTAGCATCTGCGTCGCCATCATTCGGGTTTACTTACTAAGCGCTGGAGCAGGGCTATCATAATAGTATTGTAGGCACTGGGCAAAGCAATGCATGTGTGGCCCCTCCACACCCATTAAACAAAAACCATTACACACCCCTCCTGTGGTCCCATGCCATTTCTCCACTTGCTTCCATACAGTGACTGGTTGTCAGTACTCTGATTGGTGGATAGCTACGGCCATCCACCAATCAGCATGCTGACAACCGCTCACTGTCTGGCTGCGGGGATAGGGAGAATGCTACACTCTGATTGGTCGATAACACCAGGCAGAATACTTTACTGCCTCCCATGATGCTCAGGAGGCAGATGTCCACAACCCAATCTTCCCAGCTCGAAGGCCCCTAGAATTGGGGTGGCCTTGGGCAGCTGCCCATTATGCCCAGACATTAAGATGCCCCTGCCCTGGAGAGAGATAAAGTGGACTGAGATAAAATATCAGCTCCTAACTATCGTATACAGGCTGTGTTTGAATAATGAGAGGTGCTGATTGGTTGTTACTTTATCTCTCATCAAAGCTTAGTAAATTGGGTACGGTAAAATGTGCAGAGCAGTTGTATCTGACTCTCGTTTGTAAAATATAAATAGTACATATAGATCACCTTCTCTCTAATCCAGGTAGATGATGCATTTTGTAGAAGGTGACGCGTTTCGCAGGCGATGTGAAATGCACTTCACATAAGGCAGTCGGAATGTAGGTAAGTAAGAAAAATGCATAATGTTGCATCTATCATTGGGTATCTGGAACAGAGCAATGTTCCACAGAGCTCCAGACTGGTCAGTAATATAATAATAATCATACATGTGCCACGGATGAGCAGCTGCATCTCCTGCCTGCTTCGCATAAGGAGACTAACAATGATCCTGTAGATGAATGGAGTAGGCGGGGCCAAAGACAGACATTTGTTTTATTTAGTCCCACCCCCTATATGCAGGTTAGCATTTTGGGGATAGGGCCTAGCAATGAGCAGCCAGCCCACCTGCATATCTCTAATATAGTACAGGGTTGTCTACCCTCCCAGATTGGTTTCCCCCAGCGTCCACCCACTCACCCTCATCCTGTTGTTTAAATACCACAATTTGTGGCTTTTTGGGAGGGGAGACATCATTTTAGCCCCATCCTCTCATCAGAGACCCATCAATCCCAGTATTTGCCAAACTGTGGGCGGGGCTTGATGATGCTGATATCAGGCCCATGAATCCCGGTATTTGCCGGACTGGGGCGGGGCTTGATGATGCTGATATCAGGCCCCGCCCCCATCAGTTCTGCTGACAGTCTCCACTCCGGTATTCTCCCAGAGAAGAGACTGTAAAAGTAGGCAACTCTGATGT
Source organism: Crinia signifera (assembly GCF_055691185.1). NCBI lineage: Eukaryota > Metazoa > Chordata > Amphibia > Anura > Myobatrachidae > Crinia > Crinia signifera. The sequence goes on from NC_139228.1 coordinate 54,790,782, forward strand.
AATAATCTGCAGAAAATATCACTATGCATCTCATCTGTCAGGGGGTAGATGGGACAGAGTACTGTTCTGCAGATCACTACGGAGGTCAGAAATGTAATGATCTGCAGAATTCATCACAATGCACAGTATCTGCCATAGTGTAAATAGGGCAGAGCAATGTTCTGCAGCGACATCAGCAATGTAACAAACGGCAGAATGTACATAAAATGTTACTGTCAGACGCCCTCTTTACTGTAAGGAAGGACTCGAGGACATGAGTTTAGATTAGAGGAAAATAGATTTTGTTCCCTTAGAACAGGGGTGAGCAACCTCAGGCCTGGGGGCCGTATGCTCCCGGGCCTGAGCTACTCATCCCTGCCACTCCAGCCGCTCCCACTCTCCTCTCCGTGCTGCCAGTCCCTCGGAGCCTTGCGGTGGCATGTCACTGACTGCTACGGCTTCCACCGCTGCCGCTCACGCTCTCCTCCACGAGTCTTTATTCAACCTTAAATACTATGTAACTATGGGCCTTATTCTGGTAGGTCAGTGAAACATACGTACGGTCCGTTTCACCGTACGCTTCCCGTACGCTCGCGGTGAGCAAAAGTCCGCCCACAGAACAGCCGCACATGGACGGTCACAAACACCGACAATAGGGAGTGGCGTACACTTGGGCGTACACCACCGTGCACGGACGGATTACCTTTTAGCCACCGATACTTGGCGTACATCAGAGCGTACGCCACCGTGTACAGACGGATGTTGTCCATTTTCACACCGACATCTTCCGTATATCTGAGCGTACGCCACCGTGCACGGACGGGTCTCGCCTTTTTTAAATGGAAAACTCAGCGTGTGTCACCGATCGTGCGAGGGAGCGTACGTCCGTGCACGGTGGCATACCCTTCACATATATGGCACTGCAAATCTTCCCTTTGAACTATAATTAAGACAATTAATTAATTATTCTAACTGTTATTCAATAGTTGTTTTCTATTACCTCAATTGTCACCCTTAATAAACACCCTAATTAAACAACATTTTAACCCTCATTACATGTATATTTATTATGTTCTAATGTGGCATTTTACTCACTATCTATGTGTCCCCACATTGGGTTAACTTTTAAATAAAGTTATGTTTGTGTTACAGTGAAAAAGTTGACACATGTCGACTTCTGTGAATTGAGTGTCCTGCTTTTTAAAGTATACAAAAACACTTTCTGAATGGGTGTAGATGGTTATAAAAGAACTACCTTGACATATACAAGCAGGTCTTAGAATACATCTTACCTAAAATTAAACCAACCTTTACATGTAGAGAAGTGTAGAAAGATAAGCTTCCAATGTGTTTGAGGGCTGTGTGTGGCTTGCAGGTAGTGAAATAATGGTTTTCACTTAATAGGCTGCAGCATTGCTTATTACATTCAGGTGTAGTAATCAGTGTTAATTAGCAGACCCAGGCGTCCGCTCTCATACGGTATCTCTAGGAGTGGTCTGGAGCTATCTTTGGCGTCTGCCTGTTTTTGGGCCAAAATGCACGGTACGTTCGCCGATCGAGGCGGTTGTGGCACCGTGCATTTTGTGTACACCCCTGTGTACGCCCATGTTTACGCCCAGTTTTCCTCATTATTCCGGCCGCTCTTCTAAAAACGCCCACTTGCCGCCCACAATGACCGTTTTCATATGACGTATACATGCAGCGTGCTCTGTGTGTAAGGCTTAATGTCTCCGGTACGTGTATTCTCCTGCAGAGAGCCGGCCTGGAATCGCTGTTACACATCACCCTGGTGAGTTTGGTCGGTCGCCTAAATATCTGAGCACAGACTTGGCTGCGGCTAACGAGAGCTAATTAGGACATTTTAAAACCTTTTTTAAATACTAAGCTCAGCTCCCCGCGCCCGCTGTCCTGACACATCACGCTACACATGCTAATTGCGCTCATTTTAATGCCTGGAAAGTCATATCCTGCACGTAGTGTGACTCTGCAGAGCTGGATGTAGGGAGCACAGACCCCCCCCCCCCTCCCTTCCCCAATATCAGGGGTTCTCAAATCCTCACCACAGGTGTAGCTTAAAGTTTGTTACATCTGAGACTGCCAACCACAGCCTTTCCCTGCTCATGATATAGGTATTTGTGTGCTGCGGTACGTTCTACCTAGTTGTCGGATATTTAGTGCAGCAGCCCTCCTTGCTGCAGCGCAGTACATAACGAGCATGTATAGGTCTCTGGCTAGCAAATCTATACTGCGCATGCACGAATCACCGCGACAATGGACGCCATGCCGTTATCCAAGCGATCTCTGCTGTAGTAGCAGAGGTACAGCAAGTAATAGAACCTTGGTGCAGGGTGTCTGGACCACACACACTGCACCCCTTATAGATACACCTTTTGTCAATATGACCTTTGCATGTCGACCTTTTGGTCTCGATGTAGACACTGTACAAATATCAACCAGATACTGGCCGGATCACTGTTAAATTCTGCTGGTTGTTCCATCATATGACTTGTAACTAGCGGAGGCATTGGTTCCCTCTGGGTAATGTTAGTAACCAATCTTGAACACTACATGATAATAGAATTCAGAGATATTGGTTACATATACCTGCGCAGGTGTATGCTATGCCCCCAAGCCGCGTCAAGGCTTCTCTGTATATTGGGGGTCCCTAGCGCTATATCTAGGTGCAGGGTGTGGCACTCCAAAACTATCATAAGCTAGGAAGGCCCAGTGCGGCACGCCAGTGATATACTAAGTGTTAATAAATAGTAGTGAGAGGAAGCCAAAGCTATATATAAAGAGAGAGAGAAAATAAAAATGGAATGTAATTAAAATAAGAGAGAGATAGTGTTAGTAAGGGAAAAGTGTTAATAGAATGTAAGGGCATGCCGCACTAAAGCCACCCAGCCCAACCAGTCCAGGGGCACCGCACCCCACACCACCGTTACCCTAAATTGGGTCTACGTTTAACCAGCAAGGAGCCACATGATAATGGCTCCTTACTTGGTACTGTATATCCAAACTAAGAGCTACCTACCTTGGAGCAACCCCAGACTACTCCATGTGGTATATCAGGACCTGCATCTCCGCCTAATGCAAGCTCCTCTCTGCCTCTAACAACATACATACAGATAGTGGTAGATGCTCAAATTAGTTCAGTAAAATCATTCAGGTGCATGCAAGGGAGGGGTTAATACTGAGTAAGTAACAAGACATTGGTTCCCCCAGCACACTGAGTGGTATTAGTAACCAATCTTGAACACTACATGATAATAGAATTCAGAGATATTGGCTACATATACCTGCGCAGGTGTATGACATGCCCCCAAGCCACGCAGATATACAGTATGTAACCAATATCTCTGAATTCTATTATCATGTAGTGTTCAAGATTGGCTACTAATACCACTCAGTGTGCTGGGGGAACCAATGTCTTGTTACTTACTCAGTATTAACCCCTCTCTTGCATGCATCTGAATGGTATTGGCTGCGGCCCATAGAGGTTGGCTAGGCCTGCAATGTGAGGCAAAGAGAGGCTTCCTGCAGGAAGCCAGCTCTCTGCCTATAGCAGTCTGGACTGGCAGTCCTGGAGGCAGGGAACACATCTCAGTGGGACTGCCTTTATCACGAGTGACTTAGATTTCAAATAGGAAGTCACTGCCAGTGATTGTAAAGCCAGGGCAGTCTCACGGATGGCATCTGGCTTCACTAGGGCTGATCACAGTATTGGATTATAGCTGGGGGTATAACCACCACTGCTTGTAACTCACACAGATATACATTCCATTGTGCCCTATAACATGCCCGACAAATGCCATAATTAACCTCAAAGGCTAACAAAATACATAGACGTAGGAGTCTATTTACTAAGCCTTGGAGAGAGATATAGTGGACAGACATAAAGCTCCAACTATCAAGCCCCAAAATGTCATTTTTGAACACTGTATGTATAATGGCAGTTAGGAAAATCTGACTGGAACTTTATCTGTCTTCACTTTATCTCTCTCCAATGCTTAGTAAATAGTCCCCTTTGGCCTAGAGAAATTCTTTCCATTTATCAGTGGGAATATCTGGGACATAACTTTGCATCCGCCGATACCGCTGACAATATTCCCCAAATTTACAATTTTATTCTTATATTTGTTTAAGCACCCTGCTCCTAACCCAAGTCCCCAGAGGCTAGGGATGGTTGCCATCGATGGCAATTCTGCAACTGGCCATCGATAGTGCTAAACTATGCTATGGATGACCATCGATGGCAAAAGTATTCGACATCGGCCATGAACCATCGATGATTTCGAATCATTGATGGACGATGGCCATCCCTAATACGGGCGCTATGTATCTGCGCTCTATTGCTGCATTAGCGCGTCACAACACATCTAGGGAGGGAGGAAGTGACAGTCCCTGTAATGAGGATGTTTTCTGCATATACCGTATCTCCTAATTCTCCCAGTTACATCCGCTACATAACTGCTACCAGGATGATTACTGTGTCCCAGCAGCCGATGCGATCCTCATATACCCAATCATGCCTGATCGTCACTCTTCTGATCATGTAAACAATTAATTACATTCTCTCCCCGATACGCAGCAGGAGACAAATCCAATTTTTTTTTTGGTTATGAGCAAAAAATAACGGTGAGGTTAGTGCGGGGAGCAACTGCGAGGAGGGACTGACAGGCCTGTCATACACACATTCATTAATCATGGTTAAGTCGTGGATGCTTCTTGCCATCCTGTCTGTAGGGTTTGTATATTTAGCTTGGAATAATGGATTCCTCTAAGCACAGACTCGGGGGGATCGGGGGCCCCTCTATTGACTTTCTGTAATAAAACATCTACCTCTCCTACTCTCCTACTGGGGGATGAATATTCTGCTTTAATGCACTGAGCCTCTCAGGTAATTAAGGAATACTTCAACTGCAGAGAGCTTCAGCTTAATTGAAAAGGGAAAATCAGAAGGGGAAGGTGATAAAGGAGGTCGGAGAATGTGGGTCAGGGAGACGCGGAGAGAGCGGGGATCAGCGCATTTAATCAGCTTTATGATGAGAGTCACTTCGCTTCATTACCGCCATACACACTCACATTCCGGATGCGTGGTAACCAGGTACATGTGTATTGCTGCTAGTTGCCATGACAGGCGAATAATCAAAGACGTTTGATATATACGTGTAATCACGTTTTTTGGTGGCTATGTCGACATAGGCCGACATGGACACTGTATAAGTGCATAGTGTCCCCTTTCATGGCTCGCTACGCTCGGCGCGCTATTAGAATTTAACACCATGTCCACTTGAATGGTATGAACCAAGTCGGCCATGTGACCGTCAACCACATTCACCTCGATCTATCGTTACTGTCAATCTAGACATCGTAGATCCGTCGACCGGATACAGTGTAATCTGTGTATGCACAAGGCCACTGACATCCTTTCACACTCGGGGAAATTAACTAAGACGGGAGTTCTATTTCACATGGGATGTTTCTATGGGCAACCAATCAGAATCTACTTCTTATTTATTTACCACCTTCTAAAAGATAATAGATATTATTTGATTGGTTGCCCATAGCAACATGCCATCTGAAATAGAACTCAGTTGTAGTAAATTGACCCCTAAAACTTGCTTTTGGTTCCTTAATTCAAGTTTATATTGCAACAAAAGTGACGTGTGTGTGTGTGTGCACAGATCACGGGCAGACTGGCCGTCTAGCACATATGGAAATACCCAGTAGATCGATGGCCCAGTTCAAACCTGCTTGGAAACCTGACCAAGGGGCTCTGGGGGAGATTCTCTAAGGTAAAAATTTGGTAAAAACCCCGTTATCTGGGTTTTTACCGCATTTCGGGATGCTCTAAGCATCCCCCGCCAGGTTACCGCGGTGGGGAGCATCACCAGAAAAATCTGCCGATGCCCCATAGAAGCCAATGGGCTTCTAATGCGAACACACCGCCGCCCCGCACGGACCCCCGCCGCCCCGCATCGCCCCCTCACCTGTGTCCGGGCAGCACAGTGCTGTGCAGCCTAGACCTGTGACCTCCTCCCTGCACTATGATCCTCTTCCGGGTGCAGGGAGGAGGAGAGCCCGGCGCAGCAGCAGCAGCGCTGGGTGTGGGAGGGAGGGGACCTGCTGGGACCCGGCGACTCTCACCACAAAGGACAGCTCTTAACGCAAGAGCTGTCCTTTGCTATAATTATCGCATATGTTAGAACATATGCGATAATTATGGTTACGATGGGCGGCAAAGGGGGGCGGAGCTGGGCGGCGAGTTTTAGAGAGTCTCGCCCTCTGACTCCTGGCCAAGCTCAAGTAACACATGGTACACACCTGTGCTGTGTGGCCACACCCACATAGATTGTGGATCCGCCCCTTTCCCCATCATATATACAAACAATGCCGGGGGGGGGGATTCACTCGTTCACTGTCAACGGTCTAGGAGGCCAGAGATCTACAAATACCCCAGACTGTGAGGCATAATACTGCCCAATAAAACCATCAGCACCCAAACTGCTAAACCTTCGTGCAGTGCCGCCGACAGGGGGGTGCTGTGGGTACAGCTGTCCCAGGCCCCAGCCTCTGGAGCCCAGGCAGCTGCCCACAGCGACAGCGGCACAGTGCTACCTATACCCCCCCACACACACACCACGGCCACACACCGCCTCCCCCACCCGGCAGACCGCCAGTCAGGCACGCACAATACACAGTGCAATCTGCAGAGCGCCGAGCCTAGGATACAGAGGGGCTCGGCGCTCTGCAGGCTGTACTGTGCCGTGTGCGCTCCCGAGGAGATGCACGCAGAGAGTGGAGGCATGCAGGAACAAGGGCGATGCTGTGCCACCGTAGCTGGGTAATTAATGGTACTCGGGGAGGGGGAAAGGTGAGGGGAGGGTGTACTGAAGGTCAGTTCTGGGCCCCCCGATTCCAAGTGGCGGCCCTGCCTTCATGCCTCCTATTTATTTATTGTCTTGAGATGGAATCTGCTATACATGCTCATTGTATTGGGCAACACCATGGCATAGTAGTGAGCATTGCTGTAACGGGGCCTGGGCTAAATACTCAGCAGGAACTTATCCTTGGGGACTTCTCTAATGCAGAGTGTGTACAAAAGCTTATTGCACAGTAAGTACATAGCCTTGTGTGTCCATGTGTCAGGAAATACAGACTGGAAGCAGCACTGTAAAGTAAGGGTTCCCTGAATGCTGTGCCAGTCCCTGGGTATCTGCGCACTGGATACTGGATTTCAAAAGACCAATCCCGATACAGATAATCCCAACAGTGCCTAAACCTAAATCCCACCCCCACCACCACCACCTCCACGCAGACTAACCCTAACCTTCCCTTGTGCCTAAACCTAACTGCCAAAATCCATAGATGAAACGCGTTGGGTGTTATACTACCTCCTACTGAATAAGTTAAGACTCTTTTAATTCCTTTATTTGTCCTTTTTTAGTTGTTCTGTAATTGTTACTTTCTGTAGATAATACTGCTTTATATTATTATTATTTACATTACCACCAATGGTAGCTGAACCCCAATAATATATATAAAACCAAACTTATTTTTCCCAGTTTAACATGGTTTGGGGAGATTCTAGACGACTCGCCGCTTACCGAAGTCCTACCGCAGTTTACCGAAGCTCGCAGCTTACCGAGTCATTGTGATGCCACCCCAGGGGAATACCAGCCTATCCCTCCCTGATTGAAAACAATAGAAAAAGGGGTGGTGGTGACCCTGACCACACAGAGTGGGTCTTGGTGCAGGTGCGCCTGGCTGGAGCTGTGTTTCCCTAGCTGCTGCTCTGGGACAGGATAGTTAGTCCTGTACTGAATGAACAAGAAAAGAAAGGGGTGTTCCAGAATACCAAACTGGTACCCCTAAAGAACCCGGAAGTGCTTATTTGTGCACACACTTACCACCCTTTGTCCAATTGGACCACCAAGTCCTAGCAGCAAGGTTGAGGTCGAGGACTGTATCCCGCTCTATTCCATCCAGCGGAGGGAGTCGGTTATTTGTGCCATCCTGGGCCGCTCCTTATCAACATCTTCAAGTCCTCCCCACCATCTGCTACATTGGAGACAACCATCACGCCTCACCAGGACCTGGGGGTCCCCTTGGGCCACGCACAGATCCCAGTCCGGTAATACCACCTCCACTGGTTCCATTTGGATTACAAATTCCTACAGTAAGGTAGAGGTAGAGGACCCATCCCGCTCCAGTCCATCCAGCGGAGGGAGTCGGCAATCCGTGTCAACTTAAGCCGCTCCTTATTCTTACATCTGGTCCTCCCTCCCTACTGCTCCAATTGGGCATATCATTGCAGCTCCATACAGGACGATTTACATCTCAGCCCTATACAGGACTCTTGGGACTCTCCGGGCCATACATTTTCCCCAGTTTGGTTGGTGAGATATGAATTTTATGTGATTTTAGAGAATTATCAATGTATTCTGGCTATATGTATTTTAGACATTAAATCTTTTTGTACTAGATCAACCAATCCCTCATTTTTTTCACCCAACTTTACAGGTTTCATTACCTCACTTTTTACAAAGTTATACCAAGCGCAGCTCAACACCCCTTTCTTTTCTTATCCCCCCCTGATACCAGCCTATCCCCTCCCCTGTCTCCTTTTCCCCTCGCAACCATGCAAGGGGATGTGTTACAAAGACACATCCCCTCGCATGCGCCCGCAGCAGGAGAAATCATTCGATGCCTACCAACCATTGCATGATTTCTCCTGCCTTTGCAGAAGACTGAATTATATTTGCAGCTACCGTGACAAAGACAGGGCGGTCAGCTGACATCATGTGACCTCAGGTGCCCGCCCCTGGCAGACTTTGTTCCAGATTCTCTAAGCTTCAAAAGTGATAAAATGGAGAGTGATAAACAGCCAGCCAATCAGCTCCTACCTGCCATGTCACAGACTGTGTTTGAAAAATGTCAGACAGGAGCTAATTGGCTGGCTGTTTATCACTCTCCATTTTATCACTTTTGAAGCTTAGAGAATCTGGCCCTTTGTCCTGCCCGCATCCCCGCGGGAATGCCCATGAAGCCCTGGCCAGATGGGCGCTATCCTCAGCCAATAATAAATATGCCCCCTCATCCACTCTTCTTATTCTTTAGAACAAGACAGTAAAATAAACCGACAATGAAAACAAATATCCTATTATAATAACGGTACAAGTCGCCTTCAGGTAATAACATGGCCTGTTCCGCAGTATCGTCACTCATAATAGTGGGCAATGTGCCCTCACGGAGTTTGGGATGTAATAGATATTAAGTGATGGGTATAAAACAGAAAACACTGTAATCATTAGCCGCTGTAATTGCCTGTGAACGCCGTCTCTGTAAGTATCACTTCATTGAGTGCTCACTGCCACTTCTGCTCCTCTAAGAGCCTCGACGTAGAGTGTTGGCCTCCAGCCCAAAGATCCACATGAGATCTCCGTCCTAATCCCCACTCTGTGTTCTGTGGCTGCTCAGACATGAGAGAAGGGCTGGAGTCCGTCCCCAATCCCCCCCCTGATCCTGCAGACAGAGCATTGATGGTCTTCCAGCGTGTTGCTCCTGAATCAGAGCCATTTAAGGGCCCGCTGAGGACCAGACTCTAGGCCGAGCTCCACACCAACAGCACTGATTGTATTCGAGTCACAGTAACACCTAATTACTGACTGCAGCTGTGTCATCGACTAATGTCAGCACGTTCCGTTCCTACACAGTGTAAGCTGACATTGCGTTGTTCTCACCATGGGCTCCCGTTGTCTGCTGGGCTCTGGGGGGGCTCTGGGTGGGGTGCAGAGAAAGTGTATAGTAGTATAGACTAATATATAATCCCAAGACTTCTGCCTAATGCTTACATTATTCAGATGCCAACCATGAGACTGCCACTCATTTCCCTGGGCATGAGACTGTCACTTCTCTGGGTATGAGACTGTAATTTCCCTGGGCATGAGGTCAGCATAACCCTATCTCTAGTTGCAGCCTAACCAGTGGTGTAGCAATAGCTCCCCGGAGACCTTGCTGTGGCCTGGGTACCTGTGGGTCCTGGGCTCTGTGGGGTCTATGGCTACACCCCGGTTGCGGACTGCAGATTCTTATCTGTGTTCTTGGCATGCCTGCTCCCATTGAAAATGCCTCTATCAAAATGGCCACCACCTCAGAGAAGACAGTTATTAAGGATGCTAGAAGAGGAGATGGCCGACCCAGTGGTGCAATCTGCCAGAGTGGGGGGAAATTCCCCCCTGGTGGCAGCAGCAGCGGCCCCTGACAATGAGCAAGTACAAGAAGGGGCGGTGGGGTGGCGTCATTAAAGTTTTCAGGGCTGGGGGCCCCATAGTTATGGTTGTGACACTGAACCAAACCCTAGCCGCAGCCTAAAGGCCCACATACACTATGCAATTTACACTACATACACTATGCGATTTCGGCCCGATTTCACCCAATTCTGAGGAATTGGGTCGTGAAATCGGCCCAAATCGCATGTGCAGACGTCCCATCCGACCCATGCGGGTCAGAGTCGGGGGGTTGGACGGGCTGCACATAAGATAAATCTTATGTGCAGCCTGAGGCAGGCAGGGGACACAGCATGTAGATGCCTGTGGTGGAGGGAGCTGGGAGCCGAGCGGGGCGGGGGGCTGCAAGCAGGGAGCCGGGCTGGAGAGGCAGTGGGCGCACTGTCCTGGGTGGTAAATCCCGCAAGCAGGGAGCAGGGCAGGGGAGGCAGTGGGCGCACTGGTCCGGGCGGTGAACGACGATGCGAGGGGATCAGACACCGGATAGCGCATAGGGGAAACCGGGCACATAGAAATGAATGGACAGCCAGTGATTGGCTGAGAGAGCTCTCAGCCAATCACTGACTGTCCATTCATTTCTATGTCCACCCGCTGCTGCCCGGCTTCCCCTAAGCTACCCGGTCTCTGGTCCCCTTGCGGCATTCACCGCCTGGACCAGTTTGCCCACTGCCTCTCCAGCCCGGATCCCAGCTTGCAGCCCCCTGCACCGCTCGGCTCCCGGCTCCCTCCGCCTGCAGCTCCCCGAGGACGGCATGTGATAAATCGTATGCAATTTATCACATGCAAAACTTGGTACATCAAGTGCCAAATCGTGTGTGACCCCACCCCCTCTTTGGACAAGTCGGCCTAATGTAAATGGGGCCTTAACTCTGACCCTCAATCTGACTATGGGGGCTATTCTGGTTCATTCCTTCTGGAAAATTCTTCCTTAGATGGACAAAACCATGTGCACTGCAGGGGGGCAGATGTAAAATGTGCAGAGAGAATTAGATTTGGGTGAGTTATTTTGTTTCTATGCAGGGTAAATATTGGCTGCTTTATTTTTACACTGCAATATAGATCTCACTTTGAAGTAAAACCCCACCCAAATCTAACTCTCTCTGCACAAGTTTCATCTGCCCCACCTGCAGTGCACATGGTTTTGTCCATTTGAGAAGGAATTTGCCAGAAGGAGTAAACCAGAATAACCCCCAATATGCAATTGTAATTTCACCATAATGACCATGTCGACATTCTAGTCTTGCCATTCTGAATACCGACATAATGACTACATACCTTGAGGAACAATACACTTACTGCATCTGCAGAGAGGTTTGTTAGATCTGTTTCCTTCTTTCGGGTCCAGGTAACACACCTGTGCATCGTCTCACAGGACAGACAATCTGTGACACCTTTACCTGAGTCACAGTGCTACAGCATCCTCAGGGTTAAACACAAGCCCCTATAGGACGATGGATAAATAATTCTGATTATTCCATCATTCCTCCTGCGTCTGTATACACAGCTGTACCGCAGCATATGTCTGATTTACAGATCAGGTGTGGTGTTATCTGGTGCAGAAATCTGCGTACACCGGGGACTGCCACAGGCAGCTCTGATCATCTAATGCCTGCCACTACGTGCGGACAGCAGAGCTGCTGCATATATATATATATATATATATATACTTGCTTGTAGTACTGGTATAGATATATATATATATATATTCCTCATTCCCCCTGTGGGAAACAAAAGTAATTGTTATTCTACAGGGGTGAAGTTATAACTGAGCAGACACAGGACAGATACGAGTGGGTCGCTGGGAGTGAGCGGAATACTATTAATATTAATATCCTGTCATTAATTACCGTCGTTCAGTTGTATATAGATATTTATTGTCTTGATTCCAAAGTGGAAGATCTGTTTTGCGACGCAACATCTGCAGCTTCTCTTACGGATAATTAGTATTTACGGACCACCTGCTGCTGTCACGCCGTGGACGCAGCTAATTTGTCAGCTGAACCAATTTTTTATATGCGAACAATCTATACTTTTATTCAAAGCCATCAACGTCATTGAGTCTGATCACAATCTATTTGCTTTTGCGTCAAAATAGCCCCGCCCCACATTCCAGCATTGTGAAACGGTGGTGGGGTTACGATTACATGTTTTAGCTCAAATCGCTAATAGTGTAATAATGTCGGGATTCCTTAATGACAATTATTTTATAGATTCCTTTTAGTGGAACAAAGACAACATAAACAACCTTAAAATACATATAGAAATATAATCTACTGTATCATCTTTTAGCTCATGCAGCCTCTGTTTTGCTTACACAATGGATCAAGAGTTAGTGATGTCACTGTGCTCTGACCTGAGAGAAGGGGGCCAGGGGTACAGTATTCTCTGTGCTGCTGGGGACCCTGTATCAATGTGACAGCAGCCTCGCATCACTGCTCTATGCTGCTGGGGACCCTGCTCCTCCCACTATGTAACTCTCAGTCTGTGGCTTCCTGTATCAGTGTGACAGCAGCCTAACATCATTGCTCTGTGCCGCTGGGGATTCTGCTCCTCCCAATATGTAACTATCAGCCTGTGGCTTACTGTAACAATGTGACGACAGCCTCACATCACTGCTCTGTGCTTCTGGGGACCCTGCTCCTCCCACTATGTAACTCCCAGTCTGTGGCTTCCTGTATCAGTGTGACAGCTGCCTCACATCACTGCTCTGTGCTGCTGGGGACCCTGCTCCTCCCTCTATGTAACTATCAGTCTGTGGCTTCCTGTATCAGTATGACAGCAGCCTCACATCACTGCTCTGTGCTGCTGGGGACCCTGCTCCTCCCAATATGTAACTATCAGTCTGTGGCTTCCTGTATCAGTATGGCAGCAGCCTCACGTCACTGCTCTGTGCTGCTGGGGGCCCTGCTCCTCCCACTATGTAACTATCAGCCTGTGGCTCCCTGTATCAGTGTGACAGTGGCCTCACATCACTGCTCTGTGCTGCTGGGGACCCTGCTCTTCCCACTATGTATCTATCAGTCTGTGGCTTACTGTATCAATGTGAAAGCAGCCTCACATCACTGCTCTGTGCCACTGGGGACCCTGCTCCTCCCAATATGTAACTATCAGCCTGTGGCTTCCTGTATCAATGTGATAATGGCCTCACATCACTGCTCTGTGCTGCTGGGGACCCTGCTCCTCCCACTATATAACTCTCAGTCTGTGTCTTCCTGTATCAGTGTGACCACATCTGTATTATAAAATTTCTGTCCCTCTGCGGACATGCTTAGCAATCTCCTGTTTTCTTGACCCCAGGCTCACTCCGCTGCACTGTTTGCACATGCGCACTGCATCTGTACACATGCTGCTGAACACAGCAGCTGCTCCCTCTACACCCCACCACCACCTCTGCTGGACATTGCGGTCTATGGGTGGGATGATGGAACAGTCCATACACAGGAGCTGTCCCGCCAGAGGTGCTATAGTGTTCCATACATCAAATTAGTATTAGGGTATCTTAATATATATGTTACACCTATGCCAATAACGCCATGGCACTGCCAACGCTCCGGAGAAAGGGGCGAGAGGCAATTAAAATTAAAGTTATCTCTGCATTTATTTTTTTAGATAACAACTGAGTCATTGACACCCCCCCCCCTCCCCCTCCCGGACCCCAGACCGATGTGCACGCAGGCCCCAGTATGGTTTATATCAGGGTTGGGGAACCTTTAGCCCTCCAGCTGTTGTTGAACTACGCATCCCAGCATGCCTTGCAACAGTTTTAGCATGGCCAATTAGCAAAACTGTTGCAGAGCATGCATGGATATGTAGTTCAACAACAGCTGGAGGGCCAATAGTACCCCATCCCGGGTTTATATAGTCCAGAATAGTTAGGGACCCTTCTGTGCAGCTGTCTGGGAAGCAGCACAGTAGAGGATTATTGGGTGTATTGCTGGTTTGGGACGCTCCAGCAATAGAGGCGTTAACAGCATGTAACGCATTGCGGAGGGCTGCCGGGTGTCTCTCCAGCTCACAGCACGGAGCTCACCATCAGCCAGAGCTAATTGACTGATAAATTGCTTTTAACACTCCAGACGAACACAGCTCAGTTTGCCATTCAGCTCATCAATGGCTTCCACTGGTTTTAAGTGTCTTCTCTCCCCCAGCGCCTCCACCACGCCCGCAGACAACTTTCCCAAAGCCAACGGCGACTTGTTACCTGTAATGTAACATTAGAACTTTCACAGCTAAAACTCTCCCCCTGAAATCAGTGTTGTATATTCACACCAGGCTCCCGGAGGTCCAATGGACAGTGATACCCCCCCCCCACCTCCTCCGTACCCCCTATGCAATCACATTACTTCTCAGTGATCATCGGGTTAGACCAACCAATCAGTCTACTTCTTATTGATTTAGCCCTACTAGGAGATAGTAGACAGGATCTGATTGGTTGCTCATAGCATCATCCAATGTAAAAATTTAATCCCATCTCAATAAATTTCCCCCATTGGGGGCGATCCAATTGTGGAGTGCGCCCCCTGCTGGTAGTCTATATAAATGGGAGCGGAGCTATTCATTTGTTTTTCTGATTAGACGCCCATTAGTAGTTATGCACCTGACAGATCCGGCAAACTAGGGCCTTTTTCATGCATTTTTCTCACACCTCCGGAAGGGTATGTGCACCTACAGTGGAAAAACATTTCATCCCCCCATAGAAAAAAACACAATATTCCTTACATAAAAGAACACATTATTCCACACAGGGGAAAAAAAAAAACATTAATCCCACAGACAAAAAATATCCACCACAGGAAAAAAATCGATCTCAATAGAAAAATACACATGATCCCCTTATTATTAGCCCTACTCCTACTGTATGTGCTGTTTTGATAGCTGGTGTCCATTGGCCAATGTCTCCACTGCCTCATGACTGTCGATAAAGCTGGGTACACAAATATACAATTGTCGGGCCGTTCTTTCGTTCTGGGTCGGACGGCCGTTCAATTGTATATGTGTGTATGCTGTCCCGTACGAGCAAAAAACTTTCTTGACCTTCCAGCAGCCGGGAGCAGCGCGACTTGAACAGAAGATGCCGGGATGGTCGCCAGAGGAGCAGGTGAGTAGGATTTCCTTCCCCAGGTACCCCTTTGGATTACTACGGATCCTGGACCCCGGACTCTTCAGCCCTGGAGCCCCGGACCCGGACCAGCCCCGGAACCAAGCCACCGGACTGGACCCTGGGACCTACCGACGGGCTCAAGATAGGTAAGTATCAGTGTGTTTGTGTAATGTATGTATTAAACTTTTATTTTTCTAATGTGTCAGTGTGTATTTATTTAACTATTTTTTTTACTGTGGAACTACAAGACCCAGCGGGCCCTTTAATGCCCCGCAGGCTGGGACTTGTGGTTCTCCAAGTCCCAGCTTGTGGGGGGAGGCTTGCTGGGACTCATAGTTCCACAGTTTAAAACAATAGTTTTTAAATCTAATTATTTTACACTGAATCAGCCCGGTGGCCACCGCACAGGGCCACCGGGGACAGCACCAGGCTTCAGCCTGGTCAGGTAAGTCCTGGAGGGGGGGGACCCCTTTATTGGGGGGTCCCCACTTCTCCAGGACCCCTGGCCAGGCTGACCAGTCAGAGGGCTGAATGCTTTGGCCGCGGGACCTTATATAATAAGTGTCCCCTGGCTGTGGCATTACCCTGCTGGCTGGTTTGGCCTGGGGCTGGTTCTTAAAATACGGGGGACCCCTAGTCATTTTGTCCCCCGTATTTTGGGAACCAGCCCTGGAGCCTGGTGCTGGTTTTAAAAAATCAGCAAAGCCCTATTTGTCGAGTTTCCTGATTTTTTAATACCAGCCCCGGCTCTTTCAGCCTGGTGCTCGTTACGGCAGTGGGGGGGACCCCCAGGGCCGGCGCCACCACTAGGCAAGGTTAGGCATTTGCCTAGGGCGCCAGCCACTGGAGGGCGGTAGTGAGCCAGCCAGCAGCAGTAGCAGCAGCAGCAGCAGCAGGAAGCTACCACGCACGCTGCCGCAGTCCGCAGAGGAGAGGATCAAGAAGAAGCTGCCTGCCGACTCAATCAGACGACTACAGCAACAAGTGCAGCTATTGTGTAAGTAATTATTTGGTCCCCAGCCTGTCCTGTCCTGTCGTCGTGAGCGGAGCTACATGGAAATGGAGGGGGCGGAGCTACACGGAACTGTGTCAGAGTGTGTATCTTGGCTCAGGGTCAGTGGCAGTTTTGTGATGATTCATCTGCCACTGGCCGGGTCCCTGTCCCCTCTCCAGGTCTGCTTAATGTGCCTGCCTGCTGCTCCTCCTACATTGAAGGAGCTTGTTTTCATAAAAGGGGCGTGGCCACGGAGGTCCGTGATTAGGCCACGCCCCTGACTTTGCATGGGCACGGTGACCTTTGACTGAGCACTGCAGCAACCTTCCAGCTCACCCTATGTCTGACTGGAGCAGGATACCATTATATGGAGCCCTGCCCTGATGGTGCAAGAAAAGGAGCAGACTAGTATCCCAGCAGCCAGGAAGTAGAAGGCAAGGTGTGTTTACAGTGTGTGTGGAGTGTCGGGGTGTGTCACATGGATCTCGCCCCTGTGTCTATCTCTCTATGCCTTTCCTAGTTCCCTGCAATTTACTACATCTTCCCTAGTGCCCTGTGTCTCAAAAAGTCATCATCCGTAGCACCCTGCATCTCACCACACCATCCCTGCATCTCACTACATAATCGCTAGCACCCTCCGTCTCACTAAGCCAACCCCCCTCCTGCCCTGCATTATACTATGCCCTCCCTCCTGCCCTGTGCAGTGGCGTAGTTAGAAACTTTTCTCCCCCCTGCCAAAAAATATCTGGTGCCGCCTCCCCCCCTTAACCCAAGAAGGGGCGAGGAGATTAACTATGGGTGCCGCTGGCTTAGCTGACCCAGGCAGCAGTGAGCTCTTAGTATATGCACAGAGCGGGACCAGCTCAGCGCTCACTGCTGACTCAGTCGTCTGTCAGTTCAGCCAGCGGCGCCCACCATAGACCCTGCTGGCGCCGCTCCCCCAAGCGGCTGAACTGACAGACAACTGAGTCAGCAGTGAGCGCTGAGCTGGTCCCGCTACATATGTAGCTATGCCACTGGCCCTGCATCTCACTACACCCTTCCTAGCGTTGTGCATCTCACTATGCCCACTCTTCCATCCTGCGTCTCACTATGTCATCCCTACCCACAAGTCTCACTACCCCTTACCTACCACCCCGCATCTCACTATCCCCTCCCTACTGCCCTGTGTCTCACTATCTCCTCCCTACCGCTCCGCGTCTCACTATTTCTTACCTACCGCTCCGCGTCTCACTATCTCCTCCCTACCGCTCCGCGTCTCACTATTTCTTACCTACCGCTCTGCGTCTCACTATCTTTTACCTACCGCCCCGTGTCTCACTATCCCCACCCTACCGCCCCAAATCTCTCTATCCCCTCCCTACCACCCCAAATTTCTCTATCCCCTCCCTACCGCCCCGGCATCCCTCTTTAACCTCTCTACAGTCTTTCTATCCCTACATCTCCCTATACCTTCCTTACTGGCCTGTGTATCTGCTTCCTCTGCATCTTTCTGGGTGGGATGCTCTAACCCAGAAATGCGGTAAAAACCCAGTTATCTGGGTTTTTACTGCATTTCTATATTCTCTAACCCCCCTCCGCAGTGGCAGCGCTGCGGATGGAATCACCAGCAAAAGCTGGCGATTTCCTGCATAAGCCTATGGGCTTTTTACTGCAGCGTTGTGTGAGGGATCCATCACGGATCCCTCCCAGCATGCCCTGCGGCCGGTGCCGTGCTCTGCACTTGCGCAGACGGACTCCCGGGTCTCAGACCCGGAAGTCCAGCACCGTGGCCGCATCGCAAGGGACAGCTCTCATCGTAAGAGCATGAGCGATCATTAAGAATGCGGTGGCCGGTGGAGGGGGGCGGCGGATGTTAGAACATCCCGCCCT
Organism: Crinia signifera; assembly: GCF_055691185.1. Classification (NCBI taxonomy): domain Eukaryota; kingdom Metazoa; phylum Chordata; class Amphibia; order Anura; family Myobatrachidae; genus Crinia; species Crinia signifera. Next base: position 54,809,020 of record NC_139228.1, read on the forward strand.
TTATCCTCACGAGCAGGTAGCAACTTGTGCTGCACCACTGTGTATCAGTATATTTTGGTATATATTACTAAAGTGTATATCAGTACATCAGTGTGGATCTGTGGATCAGTACATCAGTGTGTATTTGTGTCTATCCGTAGATATCAGTACATCGATGGGCAGATTGGCCCTGGCCGGCCCATAATACATTAGAACCGGCTGCTCTCCCCGCTGGCTGGGCCCTGGACCAGGGCTCCATCCTCCTCCTTCTGCTCTCCTGCAGGGAGCGCTGCAGTGTTTGCATGCTGGCCTGAGCTGCGCCGGTGTGGGGTGCTCTGTACGGCTGCAGGCCCTGACTGGGTTGTGTGGCTGACTGTGCAGGGGGGAGAAAAGCAAGACGGAGGACTGTATGGGTGTGTGAGAGAGAGGTGCCAAGGCTTCATGAAAAGGATCCCGGGAACCAGAGGTCCCCGCCGGAGATATGCTTGGGATAGGTATATTGATATCCTTACAAAGAAATAAGGATCAAATATGGTTTGAGGTAACGTTTAAAAAAGGGGCAGACTAGATGGGCCAAGTGGTTCTTATCTGCCGTCACATTCTATGTTTCCAGAGCTGGAGTGCAGTGACATGAAGTAAACCCGGTCCGGTGCATCTTCCCAAAAAGCAGGCTCCTTTCAACCACGTGAAGGCCAGGTTAGTAGCTACTACACACCCCACCCCCATGTAGCCTAACCGTATCCATATAAACACACCCATAGCCTAACCCTATCCACACACACACATACGCCTAATCCTATCTACACACATACAGTACACAGAGTAACCCTATCCACACACACACACACACACACCTGTAGCCTAATCCTATCCGAACACATACACAGCCTGACTCTGTCCATATGCACACACATACACACACATACGTAGCCTAACACTATACATTCATCCCCCCTTCCGCAGCCTAACCCTAATCTTTCATACACCCTGGCCTGCAGCATAAGGGCTATTTCACACGCTCCGGCTCCTATCGGGCGGCGAAACCCCGCACGGCCAAGAATCCGTGCCGCATTCAGGAGTTCCCAGTGGTGGGATCCGGCTGCAACCGGGCAGCCGGGCCGTGGCCGTCCCATGTGAATGGACATAATTGTGTCCATTATTAACTACGGTGTGCGGCACAGCTTTTCGCCGAGGGTGGATTTGCTGCCCGGCAGGGGCCGGAGCGTGCGAAATAGCCCTCACTGTGGTGGGGGCGTAGTCAGCCTGGAGGGGAGAAGTGATATATGAGGTGGGCGTATCCCCTCCCCCTTGACTGACCATGCCCCTCATGAGATCCCACCCTCTTTAGGGCTGCTTTGAGAAATTTCCTGGGCTGGTTTAAAATCCCAATCCGCCCCTGCACCTTGCTAACCTCTATGCAGCAGCCAGCCTGGAGAAAGGCATTCCCCGTGGGCTATATGTGAACCTGATGTTTATGGCAACTACTTAGAGAGAATGTGATTGGGGCCTGTGTTCCAGCTATGACGCCATGTTAAATACCCCTGAAAATTATTTCCTTTTTGCCTCATTATCTGATTAGAACTGGTTGGAACTGGCCGGGCTTGATGAGATTAGAGTCTGTCCCCACCCCGAAGTGCCTGACAGCATCTCATCTCCCTATGATGTAGGGACTGATACAGTGGCACAGCAGTAGAAGAACAAGAGACTGCAATAGTCAATTCTGGAGATAATGAGGGCATGGATTCATATTTTTGCATTATGTAGTGTGAGATAAACACATATTTATTCTCAGATGCATGTAAGAGTATTTCGAGAGAAACTGGATGTGGGGGACAAAGGACCGTTCTGTGCTCAGAAAGACACCTACTGTAGGCACACTCAGAGAGCAATGCTTCCTTGAATCTCCGGCCTGGTTCCTACTGTGTGGCATGTGATTTGTGGCCCCTACTGTGCAGCATAATGTGATGTTTGGCTAATACTGTGTGTCATAATGTGATTTTTGGGTCCTACTGTGTGGCATAGTGTGATTTGTGGCCCCTACTGTGCGGCGTAATGTGATTTTTGGCCCCTACTGTGCAGCATAATGTGATGTTTGACTCCTATTGTGCAACTTAATGTAATGTTTGGCTCCTACTGTGCGGCGATTATGTTGTTAATCTAAAAATATAGTAAAAATGTTAAGTCAATTGTGTATGTGGGGGCGAGAGGGGGGGGGGCGGTATCCTGTAGGTTTGCCTAGGGCGCCTAGATGCCTTGCACCGGCCCTGGGGACCCCACGCCGTTTTTTTTTTAAATAGGTAAAAGGGTGACTAAAATGTTTGCTATAATTATGCCCTAACCCAGCCCATTATGATAATTTTGGTCACATGTGACATGTCAATAGCCCAAATCGAGACAGTGTGTACGGTGGTACAATCTTTTTATTGCGACTGTTTGGACGGGAGTACATCGGACATCGCAAGTAAAATTGTACAGGTGTGTACACGCGTGATCGGCTGTTGTTTGTGGACGGTCCGACGGGAGTACGGTCGGCCGAACGGTTGCAAGAAATAGGGATTGTATAGATGTGTACCCAGCTTTACTGTAACTCCACCGAAAACACAGTTCTATTCATCACGTGATATCACCTTTGCCTGTGATGATAAAGAGGAGGGTGATAAAGCAGCAGCCAATCTACTCCTGACTGTCAATTTCCAAACCCAACCTGTAACATGTCAATTAGTAGCCGATTGGCCACTCTCTCCACTTTATCACCTTCAGTTAAATACATCTGCCCCTGTGTTACATATTTCTGCACTGAATCTCTTATATATTTAGCCAGATCTGTCACTCATCCCCTGTGTGTATAATGCTGGTCGGGGTTACAAGAGTGATTGACAGCGTTATACACACATAGTTTCTGACTTAGGACACCCCCCCCCCCCCCCCCCGCCCAGCGTTATACACAAACCCGCCCCCCCTAGGGATAGACCAGCGTAATGCACATCCCCACCCCCTTGGAAAACACCTCCCCCCGCCCAGCCAGGGCTACAGCACCGCCATTATACATTCTGCCCGCACCCCCCCCCCCTTCATTTAATGAAGACCTAAATCAATTAACCTGCCAACGCAATTAAGCACCCACCGTTGAAGACAAAAGGGGAGGGAGGGCGGCAAACTCAGGTCAAAGAGGAAGTTTCCTCCTCTTCCTGCAACTAATATCCCCAGCTAACTTTGCCATCCCTGCATCCTTATTGGATGACGAGACACATGCTTCCTTAGGGTTCACACGGCATTGAATGTTTAACCCACTACATGCATATTGCAATCATTCTGTTATTTTTCTGTGTAAGGTAAATACCGCCAGCTTTATATAGAAAAATAAAGTGACCTCAATTCATTTTTTAACCGAAAGCAGATATAAGGTGGATTCATTAAGTCGTAGATAATCATAATAGTGATTTGCATTAAATTGTTTTGCTGTACAGGCCAAAACTATTTGTAATGTTCTTTTTGACCCAATTCTTTCTGAACATCTGCATCTTCTCAGCCAATGCACCCGTGACCTAATGTAAATATATTTACAGGGACGTGATTCCTTCTCTTCCGATCTTGGAGCTCCAGATTTGACGGAAGCCTCTATACAGTCACATTGGGTTCCCTATGGCTTTGGGTATCCCAACAGTTATGGTGACAGTGATGGCGATCCCAGAATGCAAACAGCGCGTTAAACCGGACTGATTGGCTCATGGCGCTTCTATATCACCTGGTAATACATGGCACATTCCACAATAATTCTAAGGGCCAGATGTATCAAGCTTCAAAAAGTGATAATGTGGAGAGTGACAAACAACCAGCCAATCAGCTCCTATTGGTTATTTTTCAAACCCAGCCTGTAACCTGACAGGTAGGAGCTGATTGGCTGGCTGTTTATTACTCTCCATTTTATCACTTTGTGAAGCTTAATACATCTGGGCCTAACAAGTTGGATTGTCAAAAAGAAAAAAAAAAAGATTCCGTAAAGATTAAAAAACTTGACAGCACTTAAATAAAAACCTCTTAAGCCAAGGACATTAATATTCATTGCAATACTGTACATGACACTGGCTATGACACCATACAGAGCGCAGGGTATTTTGCTTGGATGACTGGCGTGTTTCGGCTGTGCCAGAGAAAACGTCTGGCCTCGGCTGTATGGCGGAACGCTGCAAGAGCTGATCTCCTGTCTTAAATGGCATTATGTAAGCGCAGAGTTATGTTGGTTTTTGCTTAATTGGATAAGTTATCTCTCTCTGCAGTCAGTGCGGAGACTGAAACACTTGCAGTAAATGGGAAGAAATGGAGATTAGACAGGAAGGTGAATGTAGCTTTACATACAGCATTTAGCACCTGGATCCTTCAAGTGGACGTCAGGTGTTCAGCAGCCATTGGGGGTACCAGGGTCATTGGGGGCTACTGGACGCCACAGGGCGAAAATTGTGGAATAATTCAAATTCAGTCGGCGACTAATGGATATTCCTGAGCAAGTACATGGCGGGTATCTGGATCTGTATCCAGTTGAGAAGTCTGCAGTTTCTTGGTCGCAGTCCATAGGCCCACCAGTATTGGTCATAGGCCTCCTCCACCAGCGAGGTGGAAACTGCAAGTTAAGGGGGGTGAGTTGAATACTGACCCACGAGATATGACGGCGAGCTATCAGCACTGCGCCCCATAATACAGTAGCTTACCCTTTGGCATTGAATATACCCCAAAGGGTTAAAAGCTCCTTGTTATAATTCCCTGTCGCCATGAACACAGCCGGATTGGTTTCCCGCCCAGGATTTCATTATAATGAAGTTTCCTTGTTATAATGCACAGTGTCAGGTTATTATAACCCTGCCAGTTTGTACATACTGTATCATTTAAATATTACACATCTTTATTTTATTTTTTTGCTTGGAATAGAAGAGGGATTTTAATGATGTTTCCCTGAGACATCGGGAAGCAGCAGAGGCGGGTTTTCTGGTACAAATGAGGGTGAGGCCATTTCCGCTCAGGGAACTTTTTTCTCTTTAAACGTCTGAACTGGATTTAATTACAGTCACACTAACAGAAGAGCCTGGTGATGGGACAGCTGTGTGTAAGGCTCTTCTCTTCCTGACGTTTAGAAGAATGTTTTATACAAGCGCAGACAATTAAACACAACTGTCCTGGTTATTACCCTGCTCGGTATATTGGTGTCAGACATTTACAGCGAAGTGGGTTTTATCTTCTTGATTTCAAGGAGGCTTAATGAAGACAGTAAATATCTTATTGTGGGCGGTGACCGGATGATGGTAAGACTGATGACTTAATTTCCTGCTAAAAGTGGGCAGGATTGTATGTGGAATTGCAGGGCGATATTTTACGGGTGGGTTTTGAAGATGCAAATTTGTGTCATTTAGGCCCCCGCAGACCTGCAAATTGTGTTACGTGGGGGTGGAGCCTAATGACTGACAGCCCTCCCCCGAGGTGCGAGCATCATCTCCTCTCCTGGCTTCTGTGGCATCTTTTTCTGTGCCATGCGCTCCAGGAGGAGTCAGGATTATGCAGGGTGGGTTTCATAAGCCAAAATTTCCATTTCCTCACAAACTTATGACCACTCCAGTTCAGGTGACTTACACAGCAGCAAATCCCATGGCCTCTGCATTTGTACTATGAGCTATCCTGTGACCTTGGTTGTTCAGTGACCCCCCAGGGGTCTGTCAATCTGACCTAAGGCCCCTAATTCCCCTAGGGCCCACAACCTTACAGCATATCAGCCACTGGTGGAAGCCATGTGATTTAGAAAACCAGTATTATTGGTTAATTCATTTCATGTATTTAAGTCCATTGTATGTCAGCTTCTGAATGGAGGATTCAGCCTTGGCCCATCTGGTTGTACTCAAGAAAGAATCACCTCAGCGAGGATCGTATTTCAGCAGATACACTGCACCATGCCAACGCTTAATGATGCGATGCCGATAAGACCAGGGAGCACACCTGGGAAATAGATTGTCACAGCCAGGTACAACAGGGCAGATGTATTAATCTTCCCCTAATGCTTGTTAAATTCCTGCGTCCTGCTCCTGTTTATAATGGAGAAGCGGGCACCCATTACTCTCTCATGTATTAACCCCCCGCACCGATAAGGAGAGCCGTTATGCCCAGCGTTAACTGTTCTCCTTATCGGCGCCCCCTCAGGCCTGCGCATGCACGTTTTAATAAGTCCCTCACTCTCCCCCCGGCCAGCTCACTGCGCATGCGCAAGATGTGCAGCACAGGCCGGAGCCACAGCAGGGCTGCAATTGTACCCACAGTGGGGATAGGATATCAGTGGGGGGATTGCAGGGGACAGCACCGCCAAACGTAACTCGGCGGGCAGTCACTAGCGCACATTAGGTGTGCTAGTAATACATTAGGGTAAATGTAATCCCCCCCCCCCCCCCCCCCCCCCCCCCCGTTAACTAGCGTTAAGTGCATTTCAGCAGTTAAGGCTAGTTCATACATCTGCCCCAATGATTCACAGGTGTGATAGGCATTATATTCCGCACACACCTGCCATCCCTCTCACACATCGCTGCAGCTCATTATAGCCGTCCGGAAGCGTACGTGCTGCAGGTAGAAGGCGTGTAATCATGTTATCCAGGTTCCTGGGTCACCCTCTGCCGTAGACATCTCCTGCTCCCTACCAGTTAGAGGGGCCAGAAACATTGGCACAAAAAAGCATGATGTGTCCGGAACACACTATGGGCCTAATGCAGATCTGATCGCAGGACAAATTTGTTCCCGAAATGGACAAAACCATGTGCACTGCAGGTGGGGCAGATGTAACAGGTGCAGAGAGAGTTAGATTTGGGGGATTTATTTTGTTTCTGTGCAGAGTAAATACTGGCTGATTAACTCTTAAGGCCCCCATACACTAGCCGATTTTGGTCAGATTTCAGCCAGATCAGTCGGATCTGGCCGAAATCGGACCAAAATCGGCTAGTTTTGATGTCCCCTCAGATCCGATGCGCGGTCCCGTGCGCATCGGATCTGCGTCGGGTGGTCGGACCTGCTGCACGTCCGACCACCCGACTTGGGACCTAGTGGGGCGGCGCGGCGGTGGAGGGAGCAGGGGGGGCTGGGGACGCTGCGGGGGACACGTCTGTGTCCCCCGCTGCGGGGGACAGCGTCTGTGCGGCGAGAAGGTAGAGGGAGCAGGGGGGGCTGGAGACGCTGCGGGGGACACAGGCTGCATAGAGCCGGGCAGGGGGAGCCGGCCGGGAGATGTCAGTAATGAATAAAAAAAAAAAGCCCATACAATGAATGGGCGGCCTGTGATTGGCTGAGCGCTCTCTCAGCCAGTCAGCAATTGGCTGAGAGAGCGCTCAGCAGCCAATCACAGGCTGCCCATTCATTGTATGGGCTTTTTTTTTTATTCTTTACTGACAGCTCCCGGCCGGCTCCCCCTGCCCGGCTCTATGCAGCCTGTGTCCCCCGCAGCGTCTCCAGCCCCCCCTGCTCCCTCTACCTTCTCGCCGCACAGACGCTGTCCCCCGCAGCGTCCCCAGCAGCGGGGGACACAGACGTGTCCCCCGCAGCGTCTCCAGCCCCCCCTGCTCCCTCTACCTTCTCGCCGCACAGACGCTGTCCCCCGCAGCGTCCCCAGCAGCGGGGGACACAGACGTGTCCCCCGCAGCGTCTCCAGCCCCCCCTGCTCCCTCTACCTTCTCGCCGCACAGACTCTGTCCCCAGCAGCGGGGGACACAGACGTGTCCCCCCGCAGCGTCCCCAGCCCCCCTGCTCCCACCTCTTAGCCCCCCCCCCCCCCCCTGCTCCCCGGGTTTTTTTTACATGTGATAAATCGAGACGATTTATCACATGTAAAAAATGGCACATCAAGTGCCAATCTAATCAAGCTCCCCCGGGGAGCAGCCGGGGAAGCTCAGGGGGAAGTCGGGGGCGACTTGTCCTAAGGACAAGTCGCCCTAGTGTATGGGGGCCTTTACACTGCAATTCAGATTTCAATTTGAACACATCCCACCCAAATGTACCTCTCTCTGCACTTGTTACATCTGCCCCACCTGCAGTGCATCATGGATTTGCCCATTATGAGTACAAGTTTGTCCTGCGATCAGGTCAGAATTAGGTCCCATGTTTCAAAGCAAGGGCAGTAAATACAGTATATTTGTATTATTTCTTTGCAGGGTAAATACTGGCTGCTTTTGCATGTAGCCCACACATTATAAATCTAAATTGCAATGTAAAAATAAATCTGTTTAAACACCCTCCACCCAAATCTCTCTCTCTCTCTGCACATGTTACATCTGCCCCCCTGCATTTCAGCATGGTTTTGCTCATTTTAGTGCTTTTTGTGCTTTGCTACTATGCACAGGGCACGATCTCCAGCAGTAACGGTGCGTACACACGGGGCGATATATCGCCGAACGATGAGTGATGTATTGCTCCTGTTTTCATCAGCGACCAGAGATGGTCATTGATGTAAAGGAACCTCTGCCAGAGGAGCAGCAAAGGGAATCAGCGATCAGTGATCATAAGGGGGCTAAAAACGGGAGCGCGCACCTGGCGATTTATCGCCGGTGCACACGCCAATCGCTGGCAATATGGTCGCTCAGCGACCATATTGCCAGCGATTTTTGCCCGTGTGTACGCAGCTTAAGTGTGAGATGAAGAATCTCTAGGAACTATCCTGTACAGATCTTGGTTGGTTTAACTGCAGGGCAATTAATTGAAGCCGGGAATCCTGATCCGCTAACGGTTCCTCACGATTCTTCTAGAGAAGACTGCGGCCTTGTAAATTGTTTGCATTATAAAACACACAGGCAGGTTGGGAGCGGGGGCTCAGTTATCCTGTGCAGGAGAGATAAAATCCGACAAGGATTCCGACAAAGTCGCTGTAAGTAAATGCTGCTGTCCTCCTTTATCTCATCTCCACGCCGGTGTGAGTGAGTCAGAGAGGCCCAGCATTTTATTTGTCTGTCTACAAGACACGAGGAGATGTGAGGAGAATCTCAGCCAAACTGGAGGAGTCAGATTTTACATAATATAAATATTCCAGTGCATCGGATGGCGCAATTGTATCGATGCAAACCCAAGGCGCTTGGTACATGAGGATTGGAAATAAAGAGATCTCAATTATATCTTATGCAATAGATCAATAAGTCAGATCCTGCTCAGGGCTGCAGAAAACTAGATAATAGATTTATTCTCTTTTCCCACATAAAACAGTTTATTTATTGGAAGAAGCTGTGAACGCAGAGAGCGGTGTACCGGGGTAATTACATAACTATGAGGTATTACCATGACAGCCTGTCAGAAAGTGGGTTACAGGTTTATGACGACCCAGAATCCGGGAGGAGACGGGAACGCCGGTAGTTTATCCTTGACAGACATGTACTTTGCTGTCAGGTATCATTGTGTAAATAAGCACCTTCAGGTTACAATAACGGGTTTCAGGATATCTATCAGGACACTGCCCCGATAGTTAATTCCTCAGAAAGAACATCGCAGATGTCTGACGGGCGAGGAAACGATGAGTTATCCTGGACTTTTAAACAAAGATGAATAAAGAATCTTGTGGCTCAGTGTAATGCTGCGGTCACCATGGAAACCAGGGAATGAGTTCTAGAGTCTTACGATGCACAAAGCACATAACTCTGTCTTATATATCCCACAGCGCAGCCCCAACCGGGTCCAGGAGGAGGGTGAATGGCCGAACGCAGTGCCAACATCAGAGGGCGAATGGCCGAACGCAGTGCCAACTTGAGAGGGCGAATGGCCGAATGTAGTGCCAACTTGAGAGGGTGAATGGCCAACCCCAATGCCACCTTCAGAGGGTGAATGGCCAACCCCAATGCCAACTTCAGAGGGTGAATGGCCGACCCCAATACCAACTTCAGAGGGCCAATTGCCAACCCCACTGCCAACTTCAGGGGGGCAATGACCAACCCCACTGCCAACTTCAGGGGGGCAATGACCAACCCTACTGCCAACTTCAGGAGGGCGAATGGCTAACCCCACTGCCAACTTCAGAGGTGGCACAGATTCATAACGTCTAGTGGTTATTATGGGGCTGATGCTGCTCGGTATGACGGGCAAGGTATAGATGCGTCTCTTTGTATGGGAGATGGATCAAATTCTGGATGATAGGATGACGCAATTTGGTCAACATGCACAAGGTAGGCATTGTCAAAATGTCAACATTCACTAGGCGGACACTGACAAAAGGTCAACATGCCAATGGTCGACATATGAAAAGGTCAACATGAGTTTTTCATGATTTTTTCTTTTGTAGGGCTTTTGAATGCTTTATTAATCAGTTGGGAATGGAAAAGCGGCACGCCATCCCAGGGTATGCACTACACTACAATTAAGGGTCTATGTCGACACAAAAAATGTGAAAACACATGTTGACCTTTTCATGTGTCTACCTTTTTCCTGTTGACCTTTTGATTGTATTGATATTTTGTCAATGTCGACCATGGATGATAAACAAGCTACAGAGTGAACACAGAGGGCGGCAGCCTGCGAGATAACGGGACTACAGAGGGCGGCAGCCTGCGAGATAACAGGTGACTACAGAGGGCGGCAGCCTGCGGGATAACGGGACTACAGAGGGCGGCAGCCTGCGGGCTAAAAGGTGACTATAGAGGGCAGCAGCCTGCGAGATAACAGGTGACTACAGAGGGCA